>NC_040084.1:97196977-97500008 GCF_003369695.1 Bos indicus x Bos taurus | reverse complement strand
GACGGCTGACAAGCTCTGACTCATTTTAACAGAACGTTCACCAGTTTCCCCAGATTCTACTTTTACCTAGTATCCCTGTGCTTTTAATTTCTCTCACAAGATTAGCTTCCCTCTTGCTGTCTTTTCTGAAGAAAGCATGGGAACTACACCTCGTAAGGAGCGTCTGTGCCCTCCTCCAGAGGACAGGCCTTCTGAGGGGCTGTCCAGTGGTGGGGAGGGTTTGAACCCCCCACGACGTGACCCTCAGGTGACCACCCGCACGTAGCATGGAGCCAGTGGCCGGCAAGAAACGGGAGCTAACTGGCCCATGTGGGACTTGAAACTGGGGCCCTGGCTTCATTACAGAACATTCTCCTACCCAACCCAGCTCTTCCTGCAGCACACCACCAAAGCTCCTCCTCTATTTGATTGTCCTCTCCCCTGACTCATTATTTAGATTCTTAAAATACGAGTTTGCTGAAACTCCTATGCATTTTATACTTTAATACTTTAAAATGAGTATTTCCTGTTCTTAAGAGAACCCTTGAGCATACACATAAAGACTGAATAATTGACTTCCCAAATATATAAAATATAAACCATATGGATGAGTTGCGATATTACCTAGATAGGTCATCTAACAGGATGTATTGTGACTATAGTCTGATGCAATGTAGGAAGAACTTCTTTTTTTTCCTTAGGTATAGAATAGTATAATGAGTATCTGGTGGCTCAGACAGTAAAGAATCTGCCTTTTGATGCAGGAGACACAGGCTCAATCCCTGGGTCGGGAAGATCCCCTAGAGCAGGAAATGGCAAGCCGCTCCAGTATTCTTGTCTGGAGAAATCCATGGACAGAGGAGCCTGGTGGGCTATAGTCCATGGGGTCACAAAGAGTTGGACACCACTGAAGAGCTAACACTTTCACTTTCACAGGGAATAGTATACTTTGTTAAAATTAAAATTTTCTTAATGTTTGCAAATGTTATTCTGTCAGGTTGAAATTATGTTAGGTATCTGTAGATTATCCACTTTATGAAAGTTTATCTAGAGATTTTCAAACTTGTTTAATAGCCTAAACAGCATAAGTTGACCAATAAGTGTTAATATATATGTGTACACAAGCACACACAAAGACCCTCGCTGTGATTCCAAAGGCAGACAATGCAGAAGGGATTTTTAGAGAATTTGCTACTTTTGAGCTCACCCGAGAATGGACTCCTTCTCTGTGCAGAACTAGTTCATGTTACAAATTAATCCCATTCATCCAAGTTGCTGCTGCTACGGCTAAGTCGCTTCAGTCGTGTCCGACTCTGTGCGACCCCATAGACGGCAGCCTACTAGGCTCCTCTGTCCCTGGGATTCTCCAGGCAAGAACACTGGAGTGGGTTGCCATTTCCTTCTCCAATGCATGAAAGTGAAAGTGAACGCACTCAGTCGTGTCCGACTCTTCGAGACCCCATGAACTGTAGCCCACCAGGCTCCTCCATCCATGGGATTTTCCAGGCAAGAGTACTGGAGTGGTTAGTTCTATTTATAAATGCTATTCAACAGTGATAAGTAAAAAAGCCCTAGGAAATAACACAAGTTGTATCAAAGGGTCAGTGACTGTCCCTCCACCCCGTGCTGCCCATTCACCAGTTTCCGTGTGTTTTACACTCGGTGAGTACTAACATTCCGCTCTGTTTCGTGCTAATTTGTCACCGCTCTCCAATAAGTATACAGTAGGCTTCTTTCCGTGCACTCTCAACTTTGTGCCAGTAAGTGGTTGAAAGGAATCTGTAAATGTGGGTCATGCCTTGAAAAGAACTGCACAGTGACCTCTGCTAATGACATACCCAGGGCTTCCCAGAGGTGGCGCAGTGGTAAAGAACCTGCCTGCGGAGGCAGGAGACCGGGCTTCAGTCCCTGGGTCCAGAAGAGCCTGGGGGAGGAAATGGACACTGGCTCCAGTGTTCTTGCCTGGAAAATTCCATGGACAAAGGAGCCTGGAGAGGCTACGTAGTATGGGGCTGCAGAGTCAGATTGTTTCCTTAGGACATTAAACTGTCTTGAATGCTAGTACATTCTTGGTCCAGGTCAAATGTTTTTCTTACAAATTTCACAATGTTGAAAAAAAATGCATTCAGTAAATGTAGGTAAATTCAATGTAAATGTAGTAAATTCAAACCCTGTATGTACTTTTTAACCAGAAATTACCAGATATACAAGCTAAAATATTTGTCTTCCTTTAGAAAAGGAATTGTTTCCCCAAATGCTCCTAGAGTGTATTGTAAATAGATTGAATGTAATAAAGTCATTTTTATAAATCCCTTAGTTAATAAATGGAAAGAGGAGCATAATTTATACATTCTGTCAGAATTTGAGACTGTGACAGATGTAGTCAGCAAGACCTGTTAAAGTGTTATTGCACTTTGTCCATAGGTTAACTTCTTCCTAGAAAAAGTATTATCGTAGCAGTAAAATTGCTCAACTAAATTAAATAGACAGCTGATCTGTTATCAAATCAGAAAATAGCTAATTACTTAACCATTTATTTAAAATAGGAAAATAATTCACATAGGTAAAACCATCCTATCCCACTCTTATTAATTCCCATTGTCATTGACTATTTTATTAGAGTTCCTTAATTAAGAATGTAGTTAAATTTCATTCATTTATTCTACAGCTATTAATTGTGCAACACCTATGGTCAAGACATTGTGATGAATTCAGGAGTACAGCTCCGTGAAGGAGACGAGGGAGTGAGGAGGGTCTACAGGAAGGTGTGAGGGGCTGGAGCACGCAGCTCCCATGACTCACAAGACGCAACAACCAAAGACCTCTGCGAGGACACCGCCCCACGCTGAGCAGAGATTCACTCAGAAAAGTAAAGGAAAAGAGAAAGTCCAGTTGGAAGGAGAGTAACAGAGTTAGGAGATGGCAGGAACCGAGCCCTTATATTTTTGAACACTCCCCCAGAACTGAAGAAGAAACTATAGGGCCATTAAGAGCTACTCGGAATCCTTCTTCCTCCTAAAACTTCAGAACAAATTTCATGTAAAGGAGGGCAACAGAAAGAAACAATTAAAATCCCAATAGAAGAGAAAAAAGGTCAAATCCCACAGAGTTTCTGAGGAGGCAGAGAGGAGAACAGAATAGTGTCCTGAGAGACATGAGTGCTTAGCAACCGGTCCTATCCACCAGTCAGGTGTAAACCAAAAGAACTACTCCAAAGGGAATTAATATACTAAGAAATTTGGAGAAGGAAATGACAACCCAGTCTAGTACTCTTGCCTGGAAAATTCCATGGATGGAGGAGCCTGGTAGGCTATAGTCCATGGGGTCGCAAAGAGTCGGGCAGGACTGAGCAACTTCACTGGTTCAGTTCAGTTCAGTTCAGTCGCTCAGTCGTGTCTGACTATTTGCGACCCCATGAATTGCAGCACGCCAGGCCTCCCTGTCCATCACCAACTCCTGGAGTTTACTCAAACTCATGTCCATTGAGTCGATGACACCATCCAGCCATCTCATCCTCTGTCGTCCCCTTCTCCTCCTGCCTTCAATCTTTCCCAGCATCACGGTCTTTCCCAATGAGTCAGTTCTTCACATCAGGTGGCCAAAGTATTGGAGTTTCAGCTTCAGCATCAGTCCTTTCAATGAATATTCAGGACTAATCTCCTTTAGAATGGACTGGTTGGATCTCCTTGCAGTCCAAGGGACTCTCAAGAATCTTCTCCAACACCACAGTTCAAAAGCATCAATTCTTCGGCACTCAGCTTTCTTTATAGTCCAACTCTAACATCCATTCATGACTATTGGAAAAACCGTAGCTTTGACTAGATAGACCTTTGTTGGCAAAGTAATGTCTCTGCTTTTGAATATGTTGTCTAGGTTAGTCATAACTTTTCTTCCAAGGAGCAGGTGTCTTTTAATTTCATGGCTGCAGTCACCATCTGCAGTGATTTTGGAGCCCAGAAAAATAAAGTTAGCCACTGTTTCCACTGTTGCCCATCTATTTCCCATGAAGTGATGGGACCAGATGCCATGATCTTAGTTTTCTGAATGTTGAGTTTTAAGCCAACTTTTTCACTCTCCTCTTTTACTTTCATCAAGAGGCTCTTTAGTTGTTCTTTGCTTTCTGCCATAAAGGTGGTGTCATCTGCATATGTGAGGTATTGATATTTCTCCTGGCAATCTTGAGTCCAGCTTGTGCTTCTTCCAGCCCAGCGTTTCTCATGATGTACTCTGCATAGAAGTTAAATAAGCAGGGTGACAATATACAGCCTTGACGTACTCCTTTTCCTATTTGGAACCAGTCTGTTGTTCCATGTCCAGTTCTAACTGTTGCTTCCTGACCTGCATATAGGTTTCTCAAGAGGCAGGTCAGGTGGTCTGGTATTCCCATCTCTTTCAGAATTTTCTACAGTGTGTTTGTATTAAGAAATTACACAAGTGCAGATAAATAACAGGAGATATTGTCTTAAGAGAAATAGAAAGTGGAAAGAAAGAAAATTCTTTAAAATGAAAATCAAGTAAGATGAACTGTATTTGGGCTTCCCAGGTAGCTCAGTGGTAAAGAATCTGCCTGCCGATGTAGGGTATGCCAGAGATGGGGGTTCAGTCCCTAGGTGGGGAATATCCTCAGGAGGAGGAAATGGCAACCCACTCCAGTGTTCTTGCCTGGACAGTCCCATGGCCAGGGGGAGCCTGGCGAGTCCATAGGGTTGCAGAGAATGAGACACAACTGAGCACTGTATTTACCAACTTCTAAATGAGTTTAGAGAAGTTGACCAACTTAGAAGTTGGATAAAGAAAATCTAATATATGTATGCTAGAAAGCCCATGAGAAAAACATCAAAGCAAGAGAATGGAGCAAATACTAAAAAATTAAATTCAGTACAACTTTCCTGACATAGAATGTGTGTGAAAATTGACCAGAAAATGACCAGCACCAAGACGTGTGCTGTGCTGTGCTGAGTCCTGTCAGTCGAGTCCGACTCCGTGCGACCCCGTGGAGTGTAGCCCGCCAGGCTCCTCTGTCCGTGGACTTCTCCAGGCAAGAATACTGAAGTGGGTTGCCAAGCCTTCCTCCAGGGGATCTTCCCAACCCAGGGACTGAACCCACTTCTGTGACTCCTGCACTGCAGGCGATTTCTTTACTGCTGGGCCACTAGAGAAGTCTCACCAAGACATATTCTAATAAAATTACTAGACTCTAAAGAAAAAGAAATCCTTTGGGCATCTGGGCAAAAAAGATCAATTTACTCATAAAGGAAAAAAAAGATCAGATCATCATCAGGCTTGCCCATAACACTTTACATCAGAACACAGAGTAAGACATTTAAGATACTTGCGGGGGGGAAAAGGTGAACCCGGGACTCAGCCAGCCAAACTCATGCTCAAGAACAAAGGCCCCGAATCATTTGTCACTGAGCAAGAATTCAGTGAATATTTTTCCAGTGACATATTCCCAAGGAATTAGAGAACCAACTTAAAACCACCAGAATTGCTGGTCAGACATCAACATGAGGGCTGGCAGTGAGCTAAGTGTGTAGAGTTACTATAACATGACAATTAGATTACATGACATGTTACTATAACATGACAATTAGAAAGAAGGGGTAGTATGAAATGGCCCTATGTTTCAGCAGTTAGATACACTATTATTGTTAGAAATATTCAGCAGGAGAATGGGTAGAGCACATGGAAATATATTTGAAGTTTTTAGTAATCATATTCGTGGTGATAATATTATTACTGTTTTGAAATCACGGTGCATACAAGGTAAGCTGAAGCTAATGTGCTATTGTGAATATGATAATCCTACCATTCTCTTTTTTTCTTTTTTAAACTTTTTATTTTGTGTTGAGGTATAGCCAATTAATAATTTTGTGATGGTTTCAGGTGAACAGCAAAGGGACTGTCATACATATACATATATCCATTCTCCCCAAACTCCCCTCGCATCCAGGCGGTCACGTAACATTGAGAAGTTTCCTATGCTACACAGTAGGTTCTTGTTCATGATCCGTTTTAAATACAGCAGTGTGTACATGTCCATCCCGAACTCCCTAACTGTCCCTTCTCCCCAGCAACCATAAGTTCATTCTCTAAGTCTGTGAGTCTCTTTCTGTTCTGTGAGTCCATTTGCATGATTTCTTTTAGATTCCACATATAAGGGATGTCATGCGATATTTCTCCCTCTCTGACTTACTTCACTCAATATGGCAATTCCTAGGTCCATCACGTTTCTGCATATGTATTATTTCATTCTTTTTTGTGGCTGAGTAATATTCCATTGTATATATGTATCACATCTCTATCATTCTCTGTGTTCTTGATAGCCAGTGGTGGGGAGGGGGTGAAAAGGAAGATACAGATGTAAAATTGAAAATGTTAAGTAAAAACTCTATAGTTTGGAAATAGCTACCATTTTAGCAAATTCAAGTCTGCTGCTGCTGCTGCTAAGTCGCTTTAGTCATGTCCGACTCTGTGTGACCCCATGGACGGCAGCCCACCAGGCTCCCCAGTCCCTGGGATTCTCCAGGCAAGAACACTGGAGTGGGTTGCCATTTCCTTCTCCAATGCATGAAAGTGAAAAGTGAAAGTGAAGTTGCTCAGTCGTGTCCGACTCTTCGCGACCCCATGGACTGCAGCTCACCAGGCTCCTCCATCCATGGGATTTTCCAGGCAACAGTACTGGAGTGGGGTGCCATTGCCTTCTCTGAAATTCAAGTCTACAAAATAAAATTATTAGCTGTACTACCCAGGCTGTACATTAGCTCCCCGGGGTGTAACCATTTTGTAAAACTGAAATTTTGTACCCATTTTGCATAGGCCAAGACAGAAATTTTCACAGTCCAGTGGTACAGAGCTGAGCAGAGGGATTCAATAAACACTTACTGGAATCATTCACAGTGATATGAGGGGATGTCATGTGCCAAAGCCAAAGCGGGGCCGGAGGCTTCCTCATACAAGTCTGAGCAACCCCCACCTGGCTTCAAGCCAACTTCGTGTCTGCTCTGCACTTGCCACTGAGTGTCGCTGTGGAGAAGCAGGCACTCTACTGACCGGCCTGCTCAAGATTCAGTCTCAGACCCCAGATGGGCTGTTGTTCAGTCACTAAGTCGTGTCTGACTCTTTGCGACTCCATGGACTGCAGCACACCAGGCTCCCATGTCCTTCACTATTTTCCAGAATTGGCTCAGATTCATGTCCACTGAGTCAGTGATGCTATCTAACCATCTCATCCTCTGTTGCCCACTTTGCTGTCCTTTGGTCTTCAATCTTTCCCAAAGAGTCAGCTCTGTGCATCAGGTTCAGCTTCAGCATCAGTCCTTCCAATGAATATCCAGGGTTAATCTCCTTTAGGATTGACTGGTTTGACCTCCTTGCAGCCCAAGGGACTCTCAAGAGTCTTTTCCAGCACCACAATTCGAAAGCATCAATTCTTCAGTGCTCAGCTTTTCTTTAAGGTTCAACGCTCACATCATGGGCTGTTAGTGCCCAGCAACAATCCTGACTATCCCTTCCTTCCCCTTTCTCATTCACACCTTTCCTTCTCTTCTCAAATTCCCCAAGCCTCCCTTGTCCACACCTGGGCCCCAGCACACAGCCTTCCTCCCCTCCAAGACCACCCCTCTTCTCATCCTTCAGCTCCCATTGCGTGACCTGCTCATGGGCACCACCAAGTGCCCCTCTCCCACTCATGCCCTTCAGCATACTAGCACCCTGCCATTACAGAGGTCTCCCATTTTCAAAAAACTCTTTCCAGTCCCACAGCCCCTCCAGCTGCTCTCCTCCGTCTCTGCTGCCCTTTCGGCCAAACTCCTAGAAAGAAGTGTCCGTGCTCACCTCTTGGAATCTGTCTCCTCCAATTCTCTCTTGACTCCTCCCCCACAAGGCTTTTGGCTCCATGCCTCCAATAAGTCATGGCTCCTGTCAAGATTGCAACAGCATCTCCATTTTTAAGTCCAGCCAGCTTCCAGATAAAGTGGTTTATTTGCAGCCTTTGACATAATTTGTCATGACACATACACCCTCCTTGAAACATTGTGTTCCCTTGGCTTCCAGAACTCGCTCATTCTTCTCATTTTCCACCTGCCTAGTAGACTGCTTCATCTCAGTCTCCTTTAGTGGCTCCATCTCAGCCTCCACAAAGGGCAGAGAGTCTCTTCCGGTCTTGGGGCTGCTGAGATGACACAGAGTCTGACTGTCAAACCAGACGTACAAGAATCATAGATGGAGCCCAGTGTCACGCTTTACTGATAACTTCAAGGATGCTGGCAATGATGAAACACAGACGAAATCAAGGAAGCCCACATCATTTAACACAGCGACTGTGTTTAACAAAGCCCAGGTCCTTTCTCAGCATATTGGCACATACTCTAGGCAAGAGCCAATGTGTCAGGTCTCCAGGAAGCCCACAGAACGATCTCTAACACAAAACCTCTCAGGTATACAAACTGTCTCACCATTCACCACCTGATGAAATGTCTCCATTCACCCCTTAACAACTGCATAGCTTATGACATTTTCAGAGAGCCTTACTTTATGCATTCACATATTCTAGTTTGTTCACTGTAAGCAAACCTAGATCAAGTGTTTCCGCTAAATGCATTCTATAGATGAGAACTCTCTTCTAGCTAATGCCATTGTATATAAGTAATATTAGCATATTTACAAGGGGACTTGACCAATCCATCTTTCTCTTTCTGATGAGGTCAGAAATATGAGAAAATGGATAGTTGCCCTGATGCTAATCCTCTCCTTTTCAGCTCTGGGTGCACCCATGACTTTAAAACTGGTGTCTACAACCTACAATTTTCTCCTAAATTCCAAAGCCATCCGTTCAGTTAGGCACTCAACATTTTGACTTAGCTGTGTCAGAGGTTAACAAACTGAATAGATCACAACAGAAATAACGATTCCTTTTCTCAACTCTCTAAACACACACACACACACACCCCTTTCTCCCATGTCCCCCCATCTCATTGAGCCTCCCCCATGCTCCCCCGTCCTCTCTCCTTGGGGGACAAACATTATATCCTGCTTGATTCCTTTTCCTCTCACGTCACATATCCAATCCGCCTCAAAATATCTGCCATTTCTACCTTCAAAGTACATGCAGAGCTCAACCACTGATCCATCGTCACTCCCACGGCTGCCTTCCTGGTTCAGACCACCACCATCTCTCCATGGACCTCACTGAAACCACCTCCGACCTGCATCTCTGCTTCCTGCCTCCACCCTTGTCCCCGAGAGTCTACGCTGAGCACATTGGCCAGATGGCTGTCTTTAAGAGATTAGTCAAATTGTGTCATCCACAGCTCCACAGTCTCCAGTGGTTCCCGTATCTCTCAGAATAAAAGGCAGAATTCTTCTGGCGGCCTTCAGGGATCTATACATCCTGGACCCCCATGAACTCTCTGGCTCGTCTACTATTGTCTGCCCCACCCGCACACACACACCCATTCACTACTTCAGACACACTGGCCCCTCTGCGGGACCTCCAACAATCTGAGCACGCTGCAGCCCCTACACCTTTATCATGCTCTGTATTCAGCCTGGAAACTCGTTTCCCCCGGGTGGCACCTGGCTTGCCTTTCTAATCTCCTTCAGATGTTGGCTTAAACGAACCTTTTTTGTAAGGGATTCCCTGATCACCTCTCTAAAACTGTCATTCACGTCTTCCCCTGAATCTGTCTCTGGTTTTTTATTCTCCTCCCCACTTATCACCATCTGACATGCTATACAGTTTGACCTTTCTGTATTTCCTGTTCTAGACTTTTGGATGAGAGTAAAGATGCCCTTTTGTTCAGGGCGGTAGCCCAGCAGTCACAGAGGTGTCTGGCACATAGTAGGTGCTCAATAAATGTTGCACAAATTAACTCATTGTGGAGCAGATCGATCTGAGTTGAGCTGAGTTTAGAGGAGCATATGATCAAATAATGCAAGGAGAACAGTGACTTAGGGCTGTGATAAGGAAGGCTTTGGACGATGGCCTGTGCTGTTTGAATCTTATTCTGCAGGCTGGAGGAATCGTCAAAGTGAACTGAGCCAAGCAACAGCACAAAGAAATGAAGTCAGGGGTAAAAGAAATCATGCTTTAAGAATAAGAATAATGTGAAAGGAAAATTTTGTTCTTGAACATTAGTCTTTCTTCGTCAGAGTGAATATGCTCACTGATATTGTGTGGGCTGCTAACAATTACCAGAGGTGGAACACTGACGCCTTTTTTCAAAATGGTTTTAAAAACTGATAGATCCCCGAATAGAGGCATGATGACATACCATCTGATGAGATTGAGAGTGATTCCCTATGAGTGTCCATAACTTGAAGTATGGATGCGGTCCCTAAAATTTGTATGAAAAAGTCTATTAAATGCTGCTGGTAACAGTATTAAGTGAGGTAACTGGATAGCATCACTGACTCAGTCAATGGACATGCATTTAGGCAAGCTCCAGGAGATGGTAAGGGACAGGGAGGCCTGGCGAGCCGCTGTCCGTGGGGTCGCAAAGAGCCTGACGCGACTGAGCGACTCAACAACAAAGTCGTATTCCAAAAATCCGAGCTTTGAAAAAACATTGCTGGAGGACAGATTTCTAGAAACACAAAGAATAAATGCCTCATCTATCTCTTTTGTAAGTTGGGACTCGGATTCTCTAGGTTGGACCATACCTTATCCACCCCACCCACCCCTCCCCTGCAGTTGTTATGGAAGTGGATCCACACGAAAACGCCCCCAAACCACCAAATAGTAGCATTTCGGTAAAACGTGAGTGCCTGTAGCTCTTCGCATCTGTGCTGTCTCTTTGAAAAGCTGGTTTTCTTTTTGCAGTACAACCGGTACCAGCAGTACGGGGCGGAAGAGTGCGTGCTGCAGCTAGGGGGCGTGCTCTGCCCCGGCCCGGGCTGCGGGGCGGGGCTGCTTCCAGAACCGGGCCAGCGGAAGGTCTCCTGCGAGCCGGGCCATGGCCTGGGCTGCGGGGTGAGTACCAGCCACACCCCCGGTGTGGACTCTGTGTGTGTGTGTTTGCTTTGCAAAATTGGCTCGGTTGGTGCTTTATTTTCATTTTCCATTTGGACTCAGATAGCTTTGGCCTGATTTTTTAATTTTCATTTTATTTTCATTTTCCATTTGGACTCAGATATCTTTGACCTGATGTAAAAACTAAAACTAACCTGATGTAAAAACAAAACTATTTCAATTAACAGAATCCCGTATATAATGAGGGGAGGTAAGATTTTCTGCTTTGATAGCTATCAGTGTTTAAGACGTGAAATCACTCGGTCAGCCTTTTAAACTTTTCTTCCGGTGCTCAGATAATTCAGAGCAAAAATGATTTCTTCAGAGGTAGCATCGAGTCGACAGGAGTGAAGGAGAAAGAGAATTCCACCTCTTAGCATGATTGTGTTAGCTACGTTGCTGGCCTAAGTATTTCAAGAAATAAAAATGAAGATTAATATGGAAAACTTGAAATGTTATCGGGTGGTAAAAATCACTTTAAATCGAGATGAGCAAAACTTAATGGGGCCTCTTAGGGAAGCAGAAAGAGAAGCATGGAAAATGTTTGTTCTAAGAGGTCAAACCAATATGACCTAGACGGCATCTTGAACGGGTCCACGGATGCGAGCTGACGGTGAAGGAGTGAGGGAAGCATAACTCAAAGGCAAATAGGCTGGCTAAATTATAGGCTGAAATGACAAATGGATAATAATCCTGGTATTAAATTTCATGCCGGCCAGAAAAGGAAGAAGTGTATGTGCTTATAAAATGCTGTTGAATTGTGATGGGAGAGCGTTCCTTTTAAAATTGCAGCTTCGTGAGGAGCTTTGTTGGAAGGAGGAGTGTGGATGGATGGCAGAGGCATATCACCCAGGCCTCATTGGGGCTGCGCCGCCTGAGTTACCTGTGCATAAATTGGCATCTGTCATCCTTGGTAGAGCGCCCCGCCGGTCATGCAGTGGGGCTCACCAAGCTCTGGGCTGAGTGATAAAGCAGAGCAAGTGGACGTTGAAAAATAATGAGATACCATGATGCGTAAGCAGAAAGAAATACTTCTGGGCTAATGGCGATTTCATTAGGATGAAAACTCACATCATGTCTGCCAGCCTTAGAAATTATGGAAATCAAACCCTGCTTCCCAGCCTTAGTCATCATCATTTACTGTATAATCTGCATCGGCTGCATGTGGCCCAAGCAAGCTGCCAAGTTCTGGGATCAGAGTTTCCAGCAAATGTTTTCTTTTAGATTGAGTTGCAATAGCCATTAACTAATGGTCCGGTTCTATCTGTGCTTCTACCTAATAATTGTTCCTATTGTTGCATTGTCTAAAGCTGGGGAGTTCTTTTGGCCCGTCTTCTGCATTCACTGTTCATCTTGAACAGTTTTGAAGGTTTATGTAATTTTAAGATTTGAACGTCTTTCTCTTCCCTTTTTTCCACAATGTGATATTCTAAGTAACACACACATTTGAACTCCAAATTACGGAAAATTACCTTGGAAATGAATTGAATTGCTTTAATATCTTTGGGTTAAGAGAGTTTAGGGGCAAACCTTACCTAAAGGAGAATGACTATGTTCAGGATATTTCTTTGGAACATCTAGGTAATGTGTTTTATCTTTATTTATTCTGTTTTGTTATGGGGAAGGGGCATTCTTGTTGGTTTGTGTATTACTTACCTGTTGCTACATAACAAATAACCCCAAATTTTAGCCTTTTCATTAATAAACATCTTTTATCTCACAGCTTCTGAGGGTCAGGAATCCCTAAGTAGCTTAGCTGTGTGGTTCTAGCTCAGGGTCTCATGAGGTTGGAGTCAAGCTCAGTTGTAGTTAACCCAAGACTTGACTGGGGCTGGCAGACCCACTGCAAAAATGGCTCGACCCATGATTCTTAGCCAGAAATGCCTCAGTTCCTCACTGGCTGCTGGCCACAGTTCTCATTACACACCCCTTTTCTTAGGCTACTTGTCCCCAGAATGGTAGCTAGCTTACCCAGAGCAAATGATCCAAGGGACAGAGCAAAGACAAAGCCGTGGTGAGTTGCTCTCCGAGGCTGTGCTCCATCACGGCTGCTTTGTTCCTGTGGTTAGCACTGAGTAGAAGTTCCAGCCCACCCACAAAGCGAAGGGAAAACTAAGCTCCATCCTGAAGGAAAGGTGTCAGGGAATTCAGGGATATATTTTGAACCACCACTGTCTACAATCTGAAGAAGTTGAATAAAGAGCAAAGAGAAATGATTTTCTGAAACATCTAACTTGATGCTTTCTTTGTCCTCCCCACCTTTTTGCCCCAATCCCTGTAAGCTTCTTCAGGCTGATATCAGTTCCCATTGCTTTAGCTTTTCAGAAGAGATCAGTTGACATCATCATTGCTCTTTTTTCTTCAAATCTTCAACTTTCACAAAAGCATGTTAACCCAACTTACATGCTTTAGGGATTCTGTAGTGCTTAAAAAGGAGATTAGGTTGTATGACTTAGGTCCAAATCTTGGCTTCCTCAACTACCAGTGATCTTAATCTTTCTGTGCCTCAGTCTCCTCACTTTAAAACAGAGTGTATTACAATGGCCCTCTATAAGGCTCCTCTGTCCATGGAATTCTCCAAGCAAGAGTACTGGAGTGGGTTGCCATTCCCTTCTCCAAAGGATTCTTCCCAACCCAGGGATTGAACCAGTGTCTCCTACGTCTCCTGCATCGAGAGGCGGGTTCTTTACCACCAGCACCACCTGGAAAGCCCTTATAAGGCCGTTATGAATGTTAAAGGAGCTGACGGGTGTAACAGCACATGGCATAAAGTATGTATGTATTTAATATTTAATCAAAAGCTTAATCAGTATTTATCAGAAGCTCACCTAAAAGACCTAATTAAATATTCAAGGAAAATTAACAACAGGGTGTTTGTTTGATCCTCTCTTCCAGATATTCTAGAATATTCCCCTCTGAATCAAGCTAGACGCAGCAGGGAATTAGGTACCCAGGCCTCGCTGTTTTAGCCCTTCAAAGAATTGCTTTGGCTTTTCTTGCACAGTAATTTGGTGTCATTTGTTTATACTGCGGTCATTATACAGATGACTCAACGCTTGTGGCTCCGGACATCCGAGTGGGCTTTTCTGTGAGGGACCATGGTGCCCATTCCAGATTCATTATGCTTGTCCTGGGAAAAGTTGACCCTGCTAATGGTCCCCCTTGAAAGCTGACTGCTGGAAAACCTAGAGCCACATTTGTGGGGTGTCTACAGCAGAGAAATGGGCCACTAACAGGATGGGTTTGGAAGCTTATTTCTTGGCTTGACTTCTTTTTCTTCCCTTTTTCCTGGTATATGCTGTTTGGCTGTGATTTGTGCACCCTTGTAAGCTGCCAGTCTTTTCTGGATGTAAGGGTGGTAATGGAAAGCTGTTGTGTGAAAGAAACCGTGGCTAGTTTATGTTGACTGTTATGTTGTCTGTCTGTTATGAAACAGCAGGGCCCAATAAGTAGAAGTTAGAGGAAGCGGAATCAGAGGGGTCTGCTCAGGGTTTGCTGTAGCACCATGGACAGTGGCCACAAAGCGGACTGCCCCCAGAGCAGGGGGTGCCTCACGCTACACGGTGCTCAGGGAAAGGAGCTGACGGCAAGCTGTGCAAGCCTCAGAGTCTCGGGCGTGCTTCTTAGGCTGTAGCTTCGAAGTTTATCGTAAGGTATCCGCGAATCCACCTGTACTTAATTTGTCCTCAACTGTCAACTCTTATTATGTGGGGCTTGATGTTACAAAAAGGATCTCATGCATAAAAAAAGGTTGAAAACCAAATTCCCTGTCATTCACAGAATTGAAGAATTCAGCCTTCCAGGGACATAGTGAGGTGGACCCACATGGACTCACAGTTTTAGAGCTGAGACACACCTCTGTGCTGATCTCCAGACAGGACAGTTCTAATCTTCCCATCAGTCAGCCCACCACCACATGCCTGGATGGTCCCCGCTACCTCCCTGATCACTGTTGTACACAGCTTCCATGTGAAGGCACAAGCTTCAGTATTGTGATTGTCTTTGACTTCTTTAAATGAGTGCTCAGGCTAGTACTTATGACTTCTATATGCAAGCATATAGGACTGCTGCTGCTGCTGCTGCTGCTGCTAAGTCGCTTCAGTCGTGTCCGACTCTGTGCGACCCCATAGATGGCAGCCCACCAGGCTCCCCCATCTCTGGGATTCTCCAGGCAAGAACACTGGAGTGGGTTGCCATTTCCTTCTCCAGTGCACAAAAGTGAAAAGTCAAAGTGAAGCCGCTTAGTTGTTCCCGATTCTTAGCAACCCCATGGACTGCAGCCTCCCAGGCTCCTCTGTCCATGGGATTTTCCAGGCAAGAGTACTGGAGTGGGGTGCCATTGCCTTCTCCGGCATGTAGTACTACTCACTGGAAAGTCAGATTAGCTGATCCTTGGCTCTCCTAAGTCACTGGCTTAACTGTTACCCAGAGAGCAGTGAACATTAGCTAATGAATATAAGGATTTCCACTTAAGTGATAATATCAGTCCACCCAGGAAAGGCCTGATAGATGTGTGATGGTTATAGCAAAATTTCTACCATTATTAAAGAATGATTGGAGCTTAAGCACTCCCTCTCAGGGTCCGAGTTGAAGTGTTAGACTTGTTTCATGCTTTCATATTCCTGTCCTCAGCCTTGATCTTGTTCTCAGTAAGAACGTGTATTTAGAGCTCAGCATTCATTGAGTGAATGAATGAATATTAAATGTAGAAGTAATATGAATACACTTTTATTTTCAAATACTAATCATTATGTACCCCAATATTAGAATCGCTTACCTTGCCTCAACAAGAATCTCTTCAAAAAACATAAAATATGCAGTGTTTTACTTATATGTGTAATACATCATTTAGAACACCAAAGTATACTAACTTCAGAGATCCACAAAAAGTCAATTAGGAACCTGAAAATCCTCCAAAAATTGCAGTTTATTTGCCTTATCGAAGGCCTCACCACCAAATGAAGAATTCAGTGCATTCTGATAAAGAAAATGTCTTGGTTTTGGGAGCACTGATATTTTCCTTTTGACAAGCACAGAATATTTTTACATGGATAGACAGAACTCAACAAGGATCAAATAGCCTGACCTCACTCTCTGCCAACGCTTGATCATATTTTCACTACTGCACATAAAAATATTAATTGATTTCCTGAGGAATTCATGTAATGCATTATTCTTTCTCTGGCCTTATTGCTATTCATCAGAACTATCTCACTAACTTTGATGGCACCGATGTAAAATGTTGACATGTTTAATGCTAGAAAACAGCAACAAAATATGGAATACATTATACTCACTGACCTGGGGATACAAAAAGCTATGGCAATCAAACCTCGCAAGTTTTCTATCAGCAAAACATCTTTATTTTATTTGATGGTATTTTGGGATATTATACATCTGAGAGATAATTTCTTAAAATAATACTATGAATTTAATGAAGAGTTTTCTGTTTTGAATTAGAAATACAGGGATAAGATTTAACAATGGGGGGAAAAAAACTCTTATGCATTTAAATGTAAACCAGAGATCTTAAAAAAAAAAAATCATTAAGCCAACGATTAGTTAAGGAAATTAAATAGAATTTCTTAAGGCGTCCGAGAGACTCTCCCTCCTTTGATGAGTAGCATGTATGGCTTTGAGGTGGATTGCTCGAGGAAGCGGAGCATCCGTCTCAGGCTCCTCACTTGCACAGATACCCTCCACGCCCTCTTACCCAAGTTTACATTCTTGCACTGTCTTCCTTGATGAGAGTCTCAAAAATTATAGAACCTTAAGTTACAAAGGCTTCATTAAAACTGAATCTAGACTTCAATGAGAACAGGGTAGACTTGCTGTGTGCCCAGAAATCCTTGCAGAAGCTACTTACAACAATAGCATTCATATATTGATGAAGATTTTAGTTAGAGTCCAAGCCTCCTATTTTAGCCCTTATATAGGAAACGAGTCTATGTAGACAAATGGGGATAACTATTCCTTCATTCAGAGTTCTAATTATTGATTTTAAAAGTAACTAGATGGGGAGCCCTTTTTTCAGTATGTGGGACTCAGAAATAGAAGGTCAAGAGATGGCCAATATTTAATAAAGAAAATGGTTACTTTTTCCATTCTTTAAAGAATTTTATAAAAATACAAAATGTAATTAAATTGCCTCAAGTATTTTGAAAACTGTATAGAAAATCTCCCTTTTTCCGAAGGAAAATAGAGATTAAAACCTAGACTCCATATATGTGTGGTTTATGTCATAATGCTTTCCAGGAGACACCAAAAAGCACAGGTAGGTATTTTTCATTCTGCCTAAATGTGGGTTTGTTGGGGTTAAGCTCCAGGCTATCATCTCACCTTGCTAGCCTCAACTCTATGGCCTCTTCAACATGTAGAGCATGGAATCAAATCTTTTTGACACATTATTTTTGATATACAGGATGTTCTTTATCAGAGAGTATTTTTAAAAGAAAGATAACATTATGAAATGTCAGAAATATGCATGACATGTTTATTTGACAGGTGTCCAAAAATCTAATTTAAGCTCTAAGATTGGCTCATTTACAGAGTGAAAATTAGTCTTGCTAGACTTTCTGCTTGCGAGCCAGCTTGAAGTGCAAAGACAGAAAGCTCTGGAGAGTATTTATTTTAATTAAAGAAACTGTTCATAAACATACAAACAAGTTTTGCATACCATTCCTCTGGAAAACATTTAGCAATTGGCAAATGTTCCTAGAAAGTATTCTGCAGTCTGAAATAGAAATATATATTTTCTAATCCAACATAGATCAGTGACCTTTCCACATGTCTTTAGCTATTTTTTGTTTAAAATAAGTGTGAAATAATTATACTCTTTCAAAACAGTAAGCTCTATCTCTTTGAATAATGTGTTGTGCGTGCATGTGTGTGTGTGTGTGTGTGTGTGTATGTGTGTGTGTGTGTGTGCAGTCGTGTCTATCTCTTTGTGACCCCCATGGACTGTAGCCACCAGGCTCCTCTGTCCACGGGGTTTTCCAGGCAAGAATACTGGAGTGGGTTGCCATTTCCTTCTCCAGGAGATTTTCTTGACTCAGAGATCAAACCTGTGTCTCTTGCATCTCTTGCATTGGCAGGCGGATTGTTTATCAGTTTGCCACCTGGGAAGCCTAGGAAATCAATTTTGTGGCAGATTGAATAGAAAAACCCTCTTTAGCTCTACCAGCTACAGGAGTGGAGAAGGCAATGGCACCCCGCTCCAGTACTCTCGCCTGGAAAATCCCGTGGACTGAGGAGCCTGGTAGGCTGCAGTCCATGGGGTTGGTAAGAGTCGGGAACGACTAAGCGACTTCACTTTGACTTTTCACTTTCATCCATTGGAGAAGGAAATGGCAACCCACTCCAGTTTTCTTGCCTGGAGAATCCCAGGGACGGGGGAGCCTGGTGGGCTGCCGTCTATGGGGTCACACAGAGTCGGACACGACTGAAGTGACTTAGCAGTAGCAGCTACAGGAGAGCTCAGAACATTCCAGAAAACAGGCTTCTATGAAGATAACATAGTTTCTGTGTATTCATTTTGATCCTGCCCTCACTTCAGTCTAGGGCAAGGCTGTCTAATATGGTAACCACAGGCCACAAGTGACTGTTTAAATTAAAATTAAATCAAATTTAGAATTAGGTTTCTCAGTCACAACAGCTACATTTTAAGTATTCAATGGCCACATACAGCCTCCAGCTACTGGACTAGACCTAGGCCATGCAGACAGAGTGTGTTTTCATCAATATCACAGAAAGTTCAGTGGGGCAGAGAAAATGGCTGTAAGATATCACCCTAGTAGAAGCATTCACAAGCTCAGAGATGCATGTGTCTCAAACAAATTGAAGTTTGACCCCTTCAATTCTAGTTAAGAAGAAAAATCTTTCTAGAAATTAAAGTTTCCTAAGTTAAAAAAAAAAAAATGTACAGCAGTGTTTTCCAAAGTGACCCTTATTCAGTGTGGGTCCAAGGGATGTTATGTACCAGGAGGATGGTTGGAACCCGGGACAGAGAGCCTGGGCCAAGAGCAGTGATCAGAGAGCTTGGATGCCCACGGTTGCTGTTGCTATTGTTCAGTAGCGCAGTCGTGTCCGACTCTGCAACCCCATGGACTGCAGCCCGCCAGGTTTCCCTGTCCTTCATATCTCCTGGGGTGTGTTCAAGTTCACATCCATTGAGTTGGTGATGCTGTCTAACCATCTCATCCTCTGCTGCCCTCTTCTCCTTTGGCCTTCAATCTTTCCCAGCATCAGGGTCTTTTCCAATGAGTCAGCTCTTCACATCCAGTGGCCAAAGTATTGGAGCTTCAGCTTCAGCATCAGTCCTTCCAATACATGCAGTAAAATCCATTAAACAGGGCTTTTTTCTGTTGGGCTTAAAGCTTTCATTATGCAAACATGCCTATGCCTGAACAAGGGGAATACCACAGCAGCCTTCCCTAAGTTCTTTCAAGCAAGAACTGCCTTTTGGGTGGTCCATCTTATACGACAGGTGTCTCATAGAGCAGCTTGACTCAGGGAATCAAATCCCTTGCTTTATCTGAATAGTAAGCTTACCACAGTACTCTTGGGAAGGAGCTAGTGAAACCCAAGGATCAGAACATTAAGTATTCAACATTTTCCTCTTTGCAGAGGACTAAAAAAGCATGATTTTTTTAAATGATATACCATATTTGTATTAGAAGTATTTATCTTATAGTGAAACCTCTTTATTCTTAAACTGCTATTGATATATAATTTTATGGATTTAACATACATAGAGAGGATAGGGTGAAATTTTATGATAGTGTGTGATTAGCAGCATATTTTCAAATGATTCCTATTAAATGAACAAGGGAGATTTTTGAGCTTCATAGAATAAAGGATATTATGGTAAAATACATACGTATGTTCCTATAGTGGGTATCAGTGTCTGTCAAT
Source organism: Bos indicus x Bos taurus (assembly GCF_003369695.1). NCBI lineage: Eukaryota > Metazoa > Chordata > Mammalia > Artiodactyla > Bovidae > Bos > Bos indicus x Bos taurus. The sequence continues at coordinate 97,480,105 of NC_040084.1, read as the reverse complement.
CTCATAAAACGTTAACTGCATAGGACACTGTGGTCATGACAAAGGAGTCACAGGGGTTTTTAAATTTTATTTTACTGAAGTGTAGATGATTTACAGTGTTGTCTTGGTTTCTAGTATACAGCAAAGTGATTCTGTCACATACATGTGTTTTTTTTCATATTCTTTCCCATTCTGGTTTCTGTTGTGGTCGTCGTTCTGGCTTTCTTACACGGTCAGGAATTGCTACACAAGTGGTCGCACCAGCGTGAGCCTGGGCCACGCCCCGCTGTAACTGCCCTGGTGGGGCCACCCTGACAAGGGGGCACGCTGGAGCTCCCTGCTGGCATCCCAAAAGGTGGTCCTGTCTTCCCTGTCCTTCCCAGAGCCCACCGGGGTTTCTGGGGGTGGAGAGCTCTGCTGCATCTCACTACACTCATTATTTTTCACATCCTGTCCCCACTATCTCAGGCCTTCTCTCACTGGGGAGTAGAAGCCTCCCAGAGGCACATTCTGTCCTGCTCTTTCAGACCTGCCTCCAGCCCTCCTTTCTCATTAGGGTCTCTGCTGAGCACTCCCGAAACAGCTAGTTCCTCCTGTATATTCATCCAGACCAGCCCTCCCTGTGCGCTGGTTTTTCTCAGTTTCCCTCCATGCTTCCTTTAGAAAATGGCCTCACAGATCTGACACTGTTCATCTAGCCCGTGGTTACCCTCTGTGGTTCGCGTCTCATCTTTCATGCTGTTATATACACTGCAGATTATGGAATGCGATTATCACAGCAGCTTTCTTCGTTCTCTCGTCGTTCCTTTTTTAATACTATTTTTGATTGTGGTAAAATATACACAATATAAAATTCGCCTTTGATAACCATTTTAAAGTATACAGTTCAGCAGCATCAATTATTCATAATGTTGGATAACCATCTCCACTATTTCCAAAGTTTTGTATCACCCCAAACAGAAGCTCTGTTCCTATTCAGTTCAGTCGCTCAGTCGTGTCCAACTCTTTGCGACCCCATGAACCGCAGCACACCAGGCCTCCCTGTCCATCACCAACTCCCAGAGTCTATCCAAACCCATGTCCATCGAGTCGGTGATGCCACCCAGCCATCTCATCCTCTGTCATCCCCTTCTCCTGCCCCCAATCCCTCCCAGCATCAGGGTCTTTTCCAGTGAGTCAACTCTTCGCATGAGATGGCCAAGTATTGGAGTTTCAGCTTTAGCATCAGTCCTTCCAGTGAACACCCAGGACTGATCTGCTTTAGGATGGACTGGTTGGATCTTCTTGCAGTCCAAGGGACTCTTGAGTCTTCTCCAACACCACAGTTCTGTTCCTATTAGGCAATAATTAATTCCCCATCCCTCCCAGCCCCTGGTCACCTCTAATCTTGCTGTCTCTATGAACCTGACTATCCTAGATATATCATGTAAGTGGAGTCATAGAAATATTTTGTCCTTTGGTATCTGGCTTAGCATAATGTCTGTCACTTAGCATCATGTTTTCAAGCCTCATGCAGCGTGTGTCAGAGTTTCACTCCTTCCCGTTGGTGAGTAATAGCTCATTGTACACGTATACCCTGTTTTGTTCCTCGCATTCCTTTTTAGCATTTATTCAGCCACAGTAGTCCTTCATCTCCCTGGAGCAAAAGTCAGGCAGGTTCTCTGACTCTTAGCCACTTATAAGTGAAAGAAAGTCTTAGAGACATTTTATGTTGTATATTCATACTGTCAATTCATTAAAAGTGGCTTTTGTCAAAAAAAAAAATATACTCGATGTAACACTGAATCTTCTGCCCTGGCTGCCAAGGCCCAGCCCTTTGCCCCATGCCTGCGTGCACTTGGCCGGGAAGTCCAAGTGGGCTGACGTGACTCACCTGGTTGCTCTGAGTGTTCATCAGCTTCTACCTGTTCCATTGACTTTTTATTCATCTCAGGTTAAGGTTGACAGGACACAATAATAGCTGATTATTCACTTTATTCCTCTGAAAAGTGTCTACATCATCAATCTGCAGGTCCAGGGTTTTTAATTCCAGTGCTTAAAATTGTTTGCCTTGAATAATTGCCTACATTAGTGCCTATAGGGTTTCAGCCCCATTACAGAATCATCTGTCCAGACCGAAGTCCCCCACCCTGACTTGAGTAGCAAAACCCTATCCGTGTTCCCGTCAGCATAACAGAAATGTGTTTCTGCCAAAAATATAGCTCGTGAACATAATTGCAAAGGTTTGTCAAGGTAAGCGTGGAGGATATTCCTTATAGTACTGTTTTGTAGTAGACAAGAACTTGGAAGCAGTCAAATTGTCAATAATATCGTAGTGTTTAAGTACTTTTTGATCTATGGATACAATAAAGTACAATATCTTGTTTAAAAGGAGCTTTCTTGGTGGCTCAGTGGTACAGAATCTGCCTATAATGCAGGAGACCCAAGTTCAATCCCTGGGTTGGGAAGATTCCCTGGAGAAGGGAATGGCAACCCACTCTAGTATTCTTGCTTAGAGAATTCCATGGACAGAGGAGCCTGGCAGGCCACAGCCCATGAGGTCATAAAGAGTCAGACACGAATGAGCGACTGAACCACCACTACCACCTGTTTAAAAAATACGATCATTCTGCATGCTGATATGAAACAATTTTTAATACTCAGAATTAAGAGGAAAGAGCAGGAAAAAGAAGGTCAGTACTCATAAACATATAAAATATTTCCTGAAAAGAGTTCAACAGACCATTAAAGTAGTTGCCTTTGGATAGAAAAAGTGGGGATATAGAGAAGGAAGCTTTTATTAATACTTTTCAGTTTATAACTTTCTGTAATGTTTGCGGTTTCTAAACATGTAGATATGTTACTTTTACTTTTTATAACATAAGGGATTTTCTTAGTTTATAAGCTACTTTTTTTATTAATCAAGCTTTTATTTTTAAAAAAGCTAGCCATGTTATTTGTTAAAAATAAAAGCAAAGCAAAGTGAACTGTAATTAAATTGGTTAGAATTTTATACCATTTCAGACATGGTGTTTCTCTGGGGTTAGACTGAGAAAGAAGGAAACAGGTCTGCCACTGCCAGAGGTCAAGGGCATGAAAGCCGAATGGTGAGGTCCAGGTACTGTTCACTCTAAGGGGCTGGCAAGGCAGGTGGTCCATTCTTTCAGACATTTACTTGGCATGGAGCACGCTGTCTTGTCATACTGATTTAATTGAATGACATGTTTAAGAAAAAAGCAAGTAAAGTCTGCTAGGAAATTTAATTTGCAGTCTCAAAATTAGTTCTAAGAAGCATGTCCCCAGAAGCTTTGAACAGCCAAATGCAAATAAGTGAATTTCAATTTTTGTGTAGTTCTAAATAGTTTGAGCAGTTCCTGCAGTATAGGAAAATATATTCCGATGGCCTTTTGCACATACCTGTATTCTAGGAATTCTATTCTTGCAGCGTGTTTTATTGCTGACTTTTGTTCATCTTTTCTTTTTTGTTTACACCTATTCTCAGTACAATTTAGACAGAGTTCAAGATGGCCCAAGCAAAACAAGGACTCGGCACTGCTGTATCATGCATTTTCCCCTGCTTGTCAAACATTCTGTTGTAAAGGCTGTCTGTAAATTATTAGATCGGTTCCCTACAAACTCCTGGAAGGGAACAGGGCTTTTCCTGGTTAAAGACAAGTCAGCCCTCTTGTCAGTAGTCCGCAAGCGTCTGTAACAGACCCAGAAACCAAGTGCTGCTTGGATCCCGAGAAAGGCACTCAGCCTTCCTCCTCACCTGTCTTGCCTTTCAGTGGCCCCAGGATGCTGACAGGGGAGGGCCTCGGTATTTCATCTTTTAAGCACTGAATGAATTAAGCTAACAGTAAATCCCTGAAGGCTCCCCCAGGGCAAACCTAACCCGGCCCAGCCTGACTCTGAGTCCCACCTTCCCTGGGAATTGGCGGCCCCTAGGATGGGTATACCTGGCAGAACCACCTGAGCCTGTGACACAGGCCTTTGTCCAGCGGCCCATCTACAAGTTTCTAGAGTATGAGATTTCCCTGGTGGTCCCGTGGCTAAGGCTATGCTTTCACGGCAGGAGCCACAGATTCCATCCCTGGTCAGGGAACTAAGACCCCCAAATGCCAGATGGTCAAAAAAATTAAAAACTTTATAATGTGAACAAAGTATATGATTTTTTTTATGTTAATTTTATTTAAGGATTTTTTTTTTCCCCAAGGAGAAGAAAAGAAACTGTTTAAGACTACAAGCCTACGGGTAAGGCCTAGGCCAAATGTGGACGCTTCACCCCATCTATCTGCTCTTGACCCAGGGGTAGGAGAAGAATAGAAACAAGAAGGAAGGCTTTCCGAGGGCGAGCACGCTCTCTGATGCACTCTAGGAAATAATGTCAAGTGGACCTGTTACCGCGCTTCCAAAAAGAAAGCAATTTTCTTCCTCCTTTCTTTAGAAGCAGGCCCACAAAGCCCGTTTCCTTCCCCAACCCGTGCTGCCCGCCACTCTCTTTTAGAAAGAAATCATAGTGTTTCTTCACAAAGCCTTGTTGGTTATTGTCCAGCGTGCAGTGACTGTCTGGGAATTTAATGTCCAGTGAGGTGTTTTTTTCCCAGCTCCTCTCAAGGTATTAGTGCTAAGCTGGCAGGTCCTTAATACAAAGAAAGACTGAATTAGCTATTCCTGAGGTTACCACACAGAGCCTAGTCCTCGTCACCTATTTCTAAGCAGTCCTTAAGTGAATTACTGGATACGAACGTTTTATATCACCTCTTTTCTCTCTGAGAACTTGAAGCATTGTTAGTGGCACTACCTGATGATTTGGAGGAAGTTAGTCTGTAGCAGAAATAAGATGGAATTTTACCTGCTGGATTTTTAACAAATGCGAAGTGATTGGAATGGATGCCTTCTAGAAAAGAAATCCCAAGAAAAGAGTCATTTATCAACCTTCTTTAGACCATTCGTGTAAATGTTTTACATGTAAACAGAGCATAGAAAGCCAAGCTGTATTCAGAAGATGGCTGGTATTTGGAAAGAAAGAAATCCAATCTGACCCAGCTTCTGAGAGTCTCCTTTATGCGAGGGCAAGGCTGGGCTTTTGTATGAGCCGTATTGTATTATTGTAAAGTGCAGGAGCTGCTTAATCAATAAGAAAAGTTGGGGTAGAATGTTCGGATTAAAGAGATAAGATCTTTGTTAGACTAAATCAATTGAGCCAGAACCTCCCATAGTGAGCTGAATGGAAATAGCTTCATGTTACAAACGTACCAGAGATTTTTAAAAGGTCTCAAAATCGGTGTTTGGAGACTGTGTGGCTATGTGTATTTTCAGTTTGCCGTTCTGGAGAAACCGAAGATTGTTTTTGTAAGAGTTTGGAAAAGCACTAAACTTCCATAATATGCATGGTTTTGATGAACATTTACTGGGGTATGCTTTTAATATTCTGAGCTCCATTTTAAAAGTCACTGGTACTAGAATCAATGGACAGGGACACAGATTATCCCAGAAAGTTAAGAAAATAAGCAGCCTGAAACCTACTCTAAAGGCTCTTCGCCTTCACTCTGTACCCAGGACTGCTTGCTGCTGCAGCTGGACCCTGGGCACCCAGCTTCCCACCCACCGAGCTGGGTGACCTGTCCGGTGACTGTTAGAATCTGTGTGGGTGTCCACAGGCTGTTGACAGCCTTGACTTCCCTCCTGATTTTCATCATCCCCCTTTCCTGCTAATTTGGTTGTTTTTTCAAGTATTCTCCTTTTGGGGAGGTGACTCCATTCCTGGTCAGAAGGGACTCCCGAGTCGTCTAAGCCCGTCCTGCTACTGCTGTGACCCTTACGAGGCAGGGTCTGGGAAGAAAACCACATCCTTCCTGTGCACTTAACTGCGTGGCTTAGTTAATCAGCTCAAAAGCCAGTCTGTTGTTGGACTGAGCGTTATATGAAAGGATATATTTCCTTTTTGTTTAACCCGATTGGATTGGACTTTCTGACTCTCCAGCCAAAATCTGTTAACTGGTGCATGAAAACTGGTTCATTTCTCTGAAATGACTAAAGGAATTCATCCACTAACAGACTCTGGGCAGATGACCCCAAAAGAGGCTCTTGATAAGGACTTTCCAAAAGCAGACCAAGTCACCTTCGGGTTACATCCTGTGGTTACATCCCGAAGCCTTCAGATGGCCTCATTCCTGTGGTACTGACGGCCGAGCATGGTGGCCACATTTCAACCAGGGCTAAGGGGGATGGGGAAGGGGAGGGCACGTTACTCCTAAGGCCAGGTCCAGAGGAGGCACACGGCACATGCCGACCCACATCCCAAGGAGAGGAGTTAGCTGCATGGCCATGTGGCCCGCCCCAAAGGCACATGACCGGCCCCATGTGGCCACTGAAGTTATTATCAATCCTAAGAAGGAAAACCACAGAGAGGTAGGGGAGGATAATGTTTGGTCTCTGCCACAACTACCGTACGTCCTGTCTCTCCCGTAATCCTTACCCAAATACCGTCCACTTCTTTTCATTCACAGATCTCTTGAGTTTTCATGCAGGAAAAGAAAAACTGAGTGGAACGCTGCAGCCTCTTTATTTCTAACAGGACTGAGTACCCGCTTCGTGATCTTTTCTTTCAACAGTATATCTTTCACTCTATGAATTCCAAAGCATGAAAATTAGACCTCTAGCTCTCAATAAGACCCACTAAATTGCATTCACCGCCTGACTTCGAAAGGTGTGGCCACCATAACCTTCTGAATTTGTGCAGATGAATAGAGTTAGCATTCGGTAGGGCCACAAGCTGAGAGTAGAGGAGCACCGTTCTAGAAAATTCTCTCGTTGGACCGAAGCTTTCACCTGCTGATCTTTTTGTTCTAATTTTACATACAAATGCACTGCTTAACCGTGTAGAACCAAACAGACCGCAGATGAAAGCTTTTGGAGTTACAAATTGAATATGAGATTTCACGTAGCACTTGGAGTAATGACAGCTTCTGATTTACATTTCTAACAGCCGTCCTAGGAGTTTTACCTTTGTTCTTCTCCTGCAATCACTAGAAATCATGCTGTTTTCAGCAACTAAGCTATGCTAATAAGAACCATGCACCAGGGGGGGGAAAAATCAATATATCCTTCTTTATATTTAAAATAAGTCAGCAGTACTTACACGGGAAAGTTCTTTATTTATTGCAAATGAGTGAATTGATTGTCCGCTGTGTCTGTGGCATGGCACTGGGCACTCGGCACAGGGAGGCGAGGACAGTACAGTGCTGAGAAGCCGGTTATCTGGCGGGAAGACAAGATGCCCGGTGGGAAGTGGCACACCCACACGGCAGTGCAGGTTCATGCCAAGTAAGGTGCCACAGAAACCCAGAAAAGTCACGGGTTTCTAACCCAGCCCCATGTCACCTTGAACATCGCACGTTTTAACACGTGTCCCATTGCTTGCCTGTGTGTGCCTGCTCAGTCGTGTCTGACCCTTTGTGACCCCATGGAGTGTAGCCCGCCAGGCTCCTCTGTCCATGGGATTCTCCAGGCAACTCCAGTGGATCTTCTCGAGTCAGGGATCGAACCTACGTGTCTTGCGTCTCCAGCATTGGCAGGCAGGTTCTTTCCCACTGTGCCAGCTGGGAGGCCCCACTGCCTGCTTCCTTCCCATCTGTTTACCCCTCGTTTTCTGTAGGGCCCTGGTGGGGGAGCAGGGCTGCAGTCTGTTGATTTTTGTGTCCTGAATTAAACAATGCGAGAGGAAGGTTTTGAACTGCTGAGGGTGGGGTGCTTCATCAAGGACCTGAGAGGATGGAGAGATCTTGCCTAATGGAGACCGGGAAGTATTCTAGGCGTAAGGCTCTGACCCGGAGTGGAGGTAGGGAAGGGGCCGGGAGTACTGAGCTGGTGACCAGGAGGCACCAGGGATCACGGTTGTCACGGAGAAGATGCAGAAGGAAAGCGAGGAAAACGCTCGATTGGCCTCAACTGCCATGGTTGCCTTGGGAGAACCGACTGGTTGCCTGTGGTGGACTGTCCTCAGGCTTCCGTCCTCTGATTCCAGTGCCTGCACTCTTCGCTTCGGGTTTGTTTACGTAGCTTAGAGAGGCGTTAGCCCCACCTCAGTCTGTCGAACACCCTCCTTGTTTAATTCCCTTCATGTCACCAAGTTCATTTTGACGAATAACCCTCCTAAACACCTTGTGAAACGGATATTACCACTTATCTTTTTTTTTTTTTTTTTTACCCATACAGATTTTTCAGGAATTATTTTAGGGATTCTAATTTTGCAATATTAACTTCATTTGAGGTCGGACTGAGGAAGAACTAGGTCACTCTTTTAATTTAGAGATTATTTAGAACTTGCTTGAATCACAGCCACTTTCTGTGTAATGTTTAATAGGTAATGTGTAATAATAATTGTAATGCAATGTGTGTGCCATAATATTTACTCATCTGTCTTATGCCGTAGCATAGTTTGCTGCCTTTTATCTACAAACAAGTGCTTAATGTTTAATAATCTCTAGTATGAACTATTCTTCTTTGTTTCCTTGCCATCACCATGGTATGCACGTCTGAGAGCATTTCATACTTAGGTCCCTCAAGTGGAAACACTGCCAGCTGGGAATCGTGAAAGATTTTTAACATCTGAGAAATGGAGCGAGTGGCAGGGGGTGGACCGTGCCAGGCCCCCTTTCTACTCAGATATCTCAGCATCTACACACTTAGTGAACAAAAGAAAGTCAGACACATAGCAGGAAGCTTTCCAAGACTCTGGAGCCGGAGAAGAACCTTGACATGAGATGTCAGGCATATTACCATGCAATCATGTCCCTTCTGTAATCCCCATTTGTTTCCATTTAGCAAGAGTGTGTTTTCCTAAACAAATTTATTTTGAAAATACAAAAGTAAGTGAAAAGCTCAAACTCATTTAAAACAATCCTATCCTAGATATTTTAAATGTCTCAGAACTGATTGGTATTAGTGTATTGGGTATCATGCCCATCTTGGACATCATTTTTCTATTCCCTGAGCAGATTAGGTGTACACACACACACACCACACACACAGACACCACACAGTCACATCCACACCACACACACACACACACACACACACACACTCACATCCACACCACACACACACACACACCCCACAGTCATATCCACACTGCACACACACAAATATACACCCATGTTTCACAAAGTGGATCCAGAAGTAAATTTCCTAGTTTCATAATGGGAAAGTTATTTGTCCACTTACATGAACCCTGAATCTTTTGAATTCTAACTTTAATGCTATTATTTCCCTAGATGTTTGCACACAACCCAGTGTCTCAAGGCCAGATTTCCTGTAAGTGGAAGCATTTTGCATGTATATTTTTAAAATAGATCTAATCAGAGTGAAAACTTCTAATTAAAACTAGTTTTTGTCTCAGGGAAAGATGTGAAGTGAACTTTGGAAACATTTTTACCAAAATCCCTTCTTTATTAACAGCGTTTGGTAGCTCTTTGACCCCTTAGTTGCATTTTCTGTGTCTCTGGTCACAGAGTCTTCCCTGACACAGGTGTTCTTCCAGAGTCATCTGCCTGGAGCCCTATGGGCTCATACAGCTGATTTCTCCATCACCACGTGCTTAGAACGCAGGGGTGTGTTTATTTCCTCAGCAACCTGGCTGGGGGCTTGTGGGATACTTTCTAAGGCTAAGGGTGAATGGTATCACCTGTGGAATTTACGTTCCACTAAAATAAACAGTGTATCAAATAGTGAAGAGCGCTGTGTTCTGTTTGAAGTAATAATATATCCTGCAGGTAGTTGGAAATATGAAATTGAAATCCACCATATTAGGCTCATTGTCAAGGTTTGAGAGTTATCGTTAGAAAGGTAATAATTGAAGCTCTTCAAGAACTGGTCTGCTCTCTGCAGAAGAGTGACTTGGTCCTTTCTCTGCAAAGATGTGAGAAGTCTTACAGGTCTTATTATAAACCAGCTGAGGCTGCTCCAGCACCTCCTGGTTTGGTGAGGGGACAGAGAGGTTAAGAAACTGAAAGGAAACTCCAGGTGTGTCCTTCTCAAACCAGGGTATCGGACATGGAGGATAACACAGAGTCATAGGATGAATGAACGTGCAGTTCTCCGGCCCATCTAGGGCAGGCCCGGGTGGAGAATGAGACTTTCATATTGAATCCATGAATGTTCAAATTAGGTCTCATTTACCACCTCTCTTTGGGGCCATGACCTTGAGATTCTTCAGAGCAGACCTACTCCTCCCAGAGCTGACCTCCTCCTCCCTTTGCTGTCAGGAACATCTCTCAGAAGAACTTGGAGTGCTAATTTAAGTGGTGGCAAGAAACTCACCCACACTGTCAAATCCAATTAAAAATCTTTGGATAAAGTATCAAGATAGTGTGAAATGAACAATGCATCTTATACCAAATGGTTTTTGCCACTCTTTTATTTTTATTATGTGCTTAATAAGCTTTCACTGCTCTAAGAAACAGGTTAATGTTCCCGTATTATTTTGTTTGTATACCATGTAAATGGAAATGGTCCCAGGAGGAATGACATTATTATCAAATGATCTTTTCCTTCATCATCAAAATGTAAGCAATTAAATCTCTGCTTCCCAAATGTGACAAATGAATTAAAGAATATTTAACTCTTGCAGAGGTTTCTAGCTAGAGGTAAAAATCAGTTGCTGATTTATAAAAATCTGTAATTATTATAAAAATCAGTAGTTTTTATAAATGTGTCTTGACTTAGAAAGTACAATTGATGCTTTGTTTGTCTCCATATAGGACAGCCTTTCAAAGTAACCTCACTTAAACTGAACCGCCTTAATTTTATAAGTGGAAATTGGTGGTTTTAGTTGCTCAGTTGTGTCGGACTCTTTGCGACCCCGTGGACTGTAGCTCGCCAGGTTCCTCCCTCCATAGGATTTTCCAGGCAAGACTACTGGAGCGGGTTGCCATTTCCTTCTCCAAGGGATCTTCCCAACCCAGGAATCGAACCCGCATCTCCTGCACTGCAGGCAGACTCTTTACCGCTGAGCCAGGGAAGCCAGCCTCCTGTCTGTGTGCAGAACTTCACCTACTCGTTCAAGGCAAAGAGCCGCATCTCCTTAGGAGATCATTAGGCCAACTCCTAAGTCAGCCTTTAATTACCCTTACCAACAGGAAGTGACTCAGTGTCGAACCTCAGATCTTTCTTGCTGAAGTCTAAATCTATTCGTGTGGCAGCCACTTCCATCCACTGCTCTTGAAGACGACCTGACCTAAAGACACCGGCGTTCTGGTGTGGACCGGAGTCAGCTGTGTGTCTACGTGTGACCCCCTGTGCACTTGACCCCAAACCCATGTGGGGCCTCTGTTGAGAGAAGTCCTGGTGCTGTGGGCCCCAGGGTCTGTCCCCACTGGAAGTTCTGGGGACACCCTGCTCATTTCTCATTAACTCTGGGGCGCTGCTGGAAACTCCTGGGGGCTCCAGGAATGCTTCCCTCTCTGGAGGGTTGGGGAAACCCCCCACCCTTTCCTGACTAGAATGGAGGAGCGGAGTTCCTGGAGGACCTGAGAGGTCATAAGATATTCCCACAGCCACACGCACACTAGCGCTCCAGAGAAGTCTGCTCCTTCACACCTCAAGACACTTTGCCAGTATGTGTAAATAAACATAAAGGGGAAGCTCGAAAACATCAATCAAAATAAAATCTCATCTCAAAATTAAATGCTTCGCTAAGTCACAGATAAAGAACCTTGCCCCTGTGTTGTTGTTCAGTCGCTAAGTCGTGCCTTGACTCTGTGACCCATGGACTGCAGCCCACCAGGCTCCTCTGTCCTCCGTCTCCCAGAGTCAAATTCATGTGACTTTGCTGAGTCACAAGTGAAAACCCTTGATGCTAAGGATTACTGTAATACTTAACATGTATCTTATGCATATGAAGTCTTCCATCCCACAAATGTATGTTAAGCCTTCAGCATGTGCAAAGTACTCTGAGGGATAAAAAGATTTCTAAAGCACTGTCTCAGATTAGGAGAACTTGTTTTAAGTTAATTCTAAATCTTTGGGGACTAAATAAGAGAAAAGATACATTAAGAAGCAGTATTGTGGTAGAGGTGTGGTCTTGCTGGTGGCCTTCCCAGGACCTGAGCCGACCTCACAGCTGAGAAACGGCCTTCTGTGGGAAAGCCTTCCAACCTCAGGCAAGGGCTCATCAGCCAGTTGGTCCAGTGGAGCAGATGGAAAATGGAATCCAGCTCCCTGGAGGCAAGTTTCCTAAAAAAAAAAAAAAAAAAGATTGGAGAGCTTGGCCTAACTAGAAATGTTAAGAGTCTAAATGAAAGAGGAAACTCTCATCATGGATGAGAAAGTGGGGTCTAGCTGTTCACCACTCAGAAGCCAATTAGGAGGCCAGGTCAGTGGAAAGGAAAGTTTGCTTTATTCTGGGTGCTGGCAGCTGGTGGGGAGGGCAGGTGCCTGTCCAAAGACCGACTGCCCCATCTCACGCCTGACAATCAGGGGAAAGAGCTTTTATAGGCTGGAGGGGGCTACATGCAGAAACAGCTTAGTCAGTCCTAAGAGTCATCTTGAAATTGGTCATCGGTGATCTGACGAGCACCATCTTGGTTGTTTTAAGTACAGTTAATTTCAGTTCCAGGGTCAGTTTGTTCCCATTTGTTTGAGGCCAAGTCTCAGAATTGTAGTAGCCAGACTTTATTTTCTTGGGCTCCAAAATCCCTGCAGATAATAACTTTAGCCATGAAATTAAAAGACACTTGCTCCTTGGAAGAAAAGCTATGACAAATCTAGACAGCATATTAAAAAGTGGAGACATCACTTTGCCAACAAAGGTCCATAGAGTCAAAGCTATGGTTTTTCCAGGAGTTGTGTATGGATGTTGTGACCCCATGGACTGCAGCACCCCAGGCTTCCCTGTCCATCACCAACTCCCAGAGTCAGACACGACTGAGCAACTGAATTAAAGTGATGTATGAATGTGAGAGTTGGACCGTAAAGAAAGCTGAGTGCTGAAGAATTGATGCTTTCGAACTGTTGTGCTGGTGAAGATTCTTGAGTCCTTAGGATTGCAAGGAGATCAAATCAGCCACTCCTGAAAGAATTCAACCCTGAATATGCTTTGGAAGGACTGATGCTGAAGCTGAAACTCCAATACTTTGGCCACCTGATGTGACGAGCTGACTCATTGGAAAAGATGGGAAAGATTGAAGGAGAAGGAAGTGACAGAGGATGAGATGGTTGGATGGCATCACCAATTCAATGGACATGAGTTTGAGCAAACTCAGGGAGATAGTGAAGGACAGGGAAGCCTGGCGTGCTGCAATCCATGGGGTCACAAAGAGTCAGACATGACTTAGTGATTGAACAGCAACAACATCATGGCTACAGTCTGGTCATCATTAGTTAAATTCTTCCACTTGGTGAGGGTCTCGGTATCTCTAAAACATCTTACAGGATATGGCTCAGAATATTATCTATAGCCATCGGGGCGGAAGTAAACGTCCTTGAGTGCACTGCTATTGTTTGGTCCCCTTCAACCGTTTTCCTTTGTTTCTTCAATTTCTCACTTCTCTGGTTAAACGTGTTCTTTGTCTAAAGCTTGCCACAACAAAAGGCAGGCAGGGGACATGGGGGACACAAACCGTAGGACCCTGTTCTGTTTCGATCACAGTAATAAAAGGGAGCCTGCATTATTCACAGTGTGCTGTGTGACTGCATGTCATCTTGGCCTCCTCAAAGTAAATTTTAAAAGACGCCCCCCAGTGGGCAAACAAGTTACAAAAAGTACGTCCCACCCCACCCCTCAGGCAGACACAGGCCACAGAACTGACCACCCCCAACCCAGACGGCATCTTGCCTCGAATCCCCGTGTGGGCACAGCCACTTCCAGGATGCACGGTCCAGGGAGGCAGATGCCCTCTCTTTCCAAGCCCATCTGGCCCAACCCTTTGCACAGCACACAGACTATACCACTGTACACCAGCCCCTGGCTCTAAGCTCAAGTGTGGTGCCTAATAAATATCTGTGAAACGTGTTTGGGAGAAGGCCATGGCACCCCACTCCAGTAGTCTTGCCTGGAGAATCCCATGGACGGAGGAGCCTGGTAGGCTGCAGTCCATGGGGTCGCTGAGGGTCGGACACAACTGAGCGACTTCACTTTCACTTTTCCTTTCATACATAAGAGAAGGAAATGGCAACCCATTCCAGTGTTCTTGGCTGGAGAATCCCAGGGACAGGGGAGCCTGGTGGGCTGCCGTCTATGGGGTCGCACAGAGTCGGACACGACTGAAGTGACTTAGCAGCAGTAGTAGTAAAACGTGTTTGACAGAAAACAGCAAAATTCTGTAAAGCAATTAAAAAATAATTTTAAAATATTAAAAAATAAATTTTAAAATAAATTTTAAATTATTAAGAAATAATTTGTTAAAAAGACAAAAAATAATAGTAATAACTATCTGTGAAATGAATGTTTCATAATGTAAAATGACACTAGAGCACCCTGTTATTCCCTTGTAGCAATTACTGCCACAGTGCATTTTATTCAAGGATGTTAGTAGACTTTCCAATGATCAACAGCAGATAAAGAAGAAGAGAGTAATGGGACAGAGCTGAAAACAAAAAGGAGAGGGACAGGACAGGGAGAAGCATATAGCAACAGGAACGATCTCTTCATAATTTGAATAGTTGAGTTTGTATTTAAGAAAATCTGTGCCCATTTCTTTGCAAAGTAAATTAGATAATAAGCATCCAAGCCACGTATGGTACTATAAGCAACTGAAACATATTGAACAAGCGTGTGTGTGTATGTGTGTGTGTGTGTGGTGACCAACTGGAAGCGGGAGCCAGGAGAACCAGTTCACAAGAGCCAGTTATGCACATCTTTTTCTAACTCTGTGTTCATTAACTTCATGCCACTAACTTGAAATAGACCATGGTGAGGGAATATTACAGGGCTGGATTTTTTTCAGAAGGCCTGGGGAGAAGCTGTTTACTAGCACACCACTCTGTGTGTGTGATCCATTCAGTTATATTTTAGTACAAGGGTCTTTAGAACTTACACAAGACAAGGTTGTAAATAGAGACAGCTTTGGGTAACAGGCAGCTTAAACTGATCTTTAGTTAACCTTCTGTGTGGTCCATGTTGTATATTTGGGCCACCAGTGTTATTAGATTAAAAATTTTGGTACATATATTAAAATCATCATCTAGGATATCATATTGCTTGCTTAGATTAATTATTTTATTAATTTAATCCATTGACTATAGCCAAATCAAAGTATTTGCAATTAGAACATATATTTCCAGGTTAACACAGAAATTTTTCTGATGCAGTGCATTCAGTATAATACGTTAATTAAATAGTATAGCCTTCATAAGTTGCAGATAGAGATACCAAGTCCAGGTAAACATCTTTGCTTCTGCCCATATTTTAATGTTCAGTTTAGAAATCGTGGTTAGGCCTCTTATTGCCTCCTGATCATTTATTTTTCTCTTTGTTTTCTGATCATTTCCCTTTTCTGGTTTTATAACAGAGCGTCTCTCAAATTCATTGTCTAGTTGGGACACTGTTATTACAGTATTTCCACACTGTTCCCTTTCAAGAGCATTCCTACGTGAAAGAATTCTTTAGTCTTTATTGCATCTCTGTTTAATCTTTCAGAGACACATTCAGGTAATTTAAGTTGCAATGACTGTAAGGTGAAAATATATACAAAGTTTTGAAGAATGGAAGCAATTAGTGAGGTTCACGGGGCTGGAATTCATGAAGAAGCCTTCCCCCATTGATTTTACCTGGTGGTGCCATCCTTGGTTTTATTGTCTATGAAGATCGTTCGAGTGGTCGAGGAGGCACACTTGGCTGGAGACACCAGCACACTAGCCCTTGACGATTCTTTTATAAATCCAGCACAGTTTACATCGCAGTAGATTCATGTTGAGTTATGAAGGCAATAAAGTGTTCCATTCTATATGAAATAGATACAGAGTATTTCAGAAAACAAGGCTCGAGAGGAAGTTTTTTAATACCTTAGACATCCAACTTGCCTGCTCACTTTCAGCATGAAATTAGAGAGGCATTCTAGCAGAAAAATGTAGGCCTGTGTTTGTTAGTTGCTCAGTCATGTCTGACTCTTTGCACTACTGTGGACTGTACCTTGCCAGGCTCCTCTGTCCATGGGATTTCCCAGGCAAGAATACTAAAGTGGGTTGCCATTTCCTTTCCCCAAATTTAGGCCTAAATCATGCAAAAGCTCGATTTAAGATGAACTTCAATAATAACAATATAACACCAGTGGCAAGCAAAACAGGTAATAATAGTTGATGTTTGCCCAGGGATTCACATTTCACTGAGGCATAGTTCCACCAATACATGGTAAAAAAAAAAAAAAGTAACAAAGATACTATAAACTAAATAGCATCTAAGTTTTATTAGATACAGGAGACATGGACTGTGCTACCAGAGCCACTCAGGATGACTGAAGTGACTTGTTTATGAATCCATTCATTGAATATTATAATGAAGGATATTTAGCCTTTTCAGTTGCTGAACAATGTCAAGTTCTTGTGCCCTCAGAGTCTGAGATTTTTAATGACCAGGCCACGCAAAGCCTCCCGATGGGGAGTTCCAAGCAGTGGTGTGTGTCATTACTGAATCAGGGCACTTCATGTTGAATCCGCGAACATTATGGCCCACACCACCATCCACTGATCATGAGCTGGTGATAGAAGTACCTGTCCTTAGCTACGCAGCACATTGTGAAAGCAAGTTCTTACCAGATAATAGAACCTTAGATTCTTCTGCCCACGTTCAGTCAAAACTCAAGTTGTCAAAAATAATATTTGTATTACTTTTCTTTTTCTTCCTTTTTTTTTGTTGAAGTATTGTTGATTTCCAGTGTTGTGTTAGTTTCACACGAAACTACTCAGTTTCAGCGAAATGACTCAGTTTTATAACTATATATATGTATTCTTTTTTCAGATTCTTTTCCTCTGTAGGTTGTTACAAGATGTTGAGTGTCCCATGCTATATAGTAGGTGCCTGTAGATTACCTGTTTTATGTATAGTGATGTGTCTTTGTTAACCCAAACTCTTAGTTTATCCCTCCCTCACCCCCTTCCCCCTTTGGCAACTGTAAGTTTGTTTTCTGAGTCTGTTTCTGTTTTGTAGATAAGTTCATTTGTATCGTTTTGTTAGACTCCACGTATAAGTGATACCACATGATATTTGTCTTCCTCTGTCTGACTTACTTCAGACAAAGACCTAGATAATCTCTAGGTCCACCTGTGTTGGGGCAAATGGCATTATTTCCATTTTTTAATGGCTGAGTAGTCTTCCATTGTGTATATATATACCGTATCTTCTTTATCCATTCATCTGTTGATAAACATTTAGGTTGCCTTCATGTCTTGGCCATTGTAAATAATACTGCTTTGAACACTAGGGTGTGTGTATCTTTTCAGATTAGTTTTCATTTCTTCTGGGCTATCTGCCCAGGTTTTTCTGGATCATATGGTAGCATATGTTTTTAGCATAGGGGCTGCACCAATTTACTTTCCTACCAACAGTATAGGAGGGTTCCTTTTTCTCCACACCCTCTCCAACATTTATTATTTATAGACTTTTTGATGATGGCCATTCTGATTGGTTTGTAGTAATACCTTATTGTGGTTTTGGTTTTAATTTCCCTAATAATTAGCAATGTTGAGCATCATTCCATGTGCCTGTTGACCATCTGTATGTCTTTTTTTTTTTTTTTTGAAAATTGTCTATTTAGGCCTTCTCCCCTTGTATTTGGGCTTCCGTCGTGGCTCAGACAGTAAAGCATCTGCCTGCAATGCAGGAGACCTGGGTTCGACCCCTGGGTCAAGAAGATCCCCAGGAGAAGGAAATGGCAACCCACTCCAGTACTCTTGCCTGGAAAATCCCATGGACAGAGAAGCCTGGTAGGCTGCAGTCTGTGGGGTCGCAAAGAGTCAGACACGACTGAGCGACTTCACTTTCCTTTCCCGTTGTGTTAGTTTTCTATTGCTGCTGTAACACAAATTATCACAAGCTTGGTGGCTTGAAACAACATCAACTCAGTTCAGTTCAGTCCAGTCGCTCAGTCGTGTCCTACTCTCTGTGACCCCATGGACTGCAGCATGCCAGGCCTCCCTGTCCATCACCAATTCCCGGAGTTTACTCAAACTCATGTCCTTTGAGTCAGTGACGCCATCCAACCATCCCATCCTCTGTTGTCTCCTTCTCCTCCATAGATTTATTGTTTTTTATATGTAGAGGTCATTAATCTGATATCAGCTTCAAGGGGCTAAAATCAAGGTATCAGCAGGGTTGTCTGCCTGTCTGGAGGGTTCAGGGAGACTCTAGTCCCTGCCTTCTCCAGCCTCTAGGGGCACCTGTGTTCCTGAGCCCATGGCCCGCCCCTTCCTCCCTCTCCAGGTCAGCAGTGTTGCATCTCCCTTACCTTTCTTTCAAATCACATCTCCATCAAACTACAAGCAGGAAAGTTACTCTGATTTGGAGGATTTGGGAATTACATGGATCCACCGAGGTAGTCCAGGACAGTCTCGCCATCACAGGATCCTTAACCCTAGTCACATGGTCACATGCCATGTAAGGTTAGCATATTCTCAAGTTCTGGGGATTAGAGCCACAGACAGCTTTTTGAGCAGCTAGTATTCTGCCTCCCATAATATTCATAAAGAATGATGTAAAGAATATCCATCCCTGTAGGCATTTTATCATTTATCCTGAATCAAGCTCCCCAGACAAATTGAAGGGAAGCTGGTGTCATACCCAAAATATTATACTCATTATCTATTGCCACAGTAATTCCGTGTAATAATCAGCTACAGTGCTTCAGTGGCATGCAAAAATAAAAATATAATTTTGCCGCTAAGTCTCTGGTTTGGCTGGGTGGTTCCGCTGACCTTGGCTGGGCCTGCTCAGTGTCCGCAGTCAGTTGGCCGGTCATGGAGGGGCCTGGCTGGGACAGCAGGTCTGGCTCCCAAACACTTCCACGCAGTTCCTCATTCTCCAGCCAGTCTGGCTCTCAGGGTGGAGGCCGTGCTTTCAGAGCAAGAGCAGAAGTGGGCAAGGTCTCCGAGGCCTGGGCTCAGAAACATACGTTTTACCTTTCACCCCATCCTGTCGGCTGAAACCAGTCACAAGGAGTGAGGAGAGAGATGGGAACCCAGAGGTGGTAAGGATGTGGGTCTGTGGAAGTGGGGAGAACAGGATCGTTTTTGCAGTTACTCTGCCTCACAGGCACTTAGCAGCTTGGTATCAATTTGGGTCACTTTCTGAGACGCTGAGTAGAAATTTATCTCAGATCTTGATGCAGGGACAAACTCTGAGTCCCTGGTGTGGTCATGGACACAGGACGATCACACTTCATGACACGTGACTGACGAAGGACAGGCCAGCTTGGTCCTTGGAAGAGAGAGTCCCTGGTAATATCAATATATGGTGACCTCAGCATAGGGCCAGGTACAGAGGTGTATTAACAGATTACTCGACTGAATGGTTTTATCTGATGAACAACGCAAATGTTACAATTCACTGCTTTGCTTTAGCAGCTGGGAGTCTCCATAACAGGGCAACAGTTCTAGGTGCAGACTTTAAATGTGGCTTCATTTGATTATTCTGATTGATTTTTCCATTAGCCTGATTTAACTTTCTGTTTACTGTTATAAGTGTGGGTAATCTAACCATCTCAAATCCTTCTTCAAGTGAGATAAGCTGGAAATAAAATTTCCTACCTATAAAGCTGGTGAAGAATTAGCTCGTCATTGGTGAAGCCCTAAAGCAACAGAGACCGAAATGGGGCCAGTCTCATTGATTTTCTTGGTTTGGTAGCATTGTGCGTGAGAAAAAAAAAATGCACAAAATTAACAGCTCAGCCGTTTTGTATCTGTGTGTACTTGGGCAAGTCGCTTAGCTCATGTGAGCCCATTTGTAAAATAGCAAGAATAGCAACAACAGCGGGCTTCCCTGGTAGCTCAGCAGGTAAAGAATCTGCCTGCTGATGCAAAAGACACAGGAGATGCGGGTTTGATCCCTGGGTTGGAAAGTTCCCCTGGAGGAGGGCATGGCAACCCAACCCAGTATTCTTGCCCGGAGAATTCCATGGACAGAGGAGCCTGGCGGGATACTATCCGTGGGTCTGCAAAAAACTCAGACATGAAGTGACTGAGTACGCACGCACACACGCATGCCACAACAATAATAATTTTGGCAAAATCGGGTGATGCCAAGGCACAAAGGTTACAGAGGAATGGAAACGCTCTCAGCACAGTGCCTGGGACCTTAGAAAACACTTGATCAGTAATCAGCTGGGCGATGGGAAGCCCTCAGACACGGTTCCTTTCTTCCGCCCATCCTGTTAACGTGCCTGTTTGTGTCCGGGGCGTGCGGAGGACAAACGCAGCTGCTGCGGACTCCAAGGCACCAAAGGTGGCAGGTTTCAGTCTGTGATCAGTGGTGTAGCTTCCCTTTCACTTGCCGTTTCTCATAGAAGAGAACACTTCCAAGTGATCCGATTTCCTAAACAGGAATTTGATGGAGGAAATAACCCATCAGCGTGGGCTGAAAATGCCCACGTGCCTTGGGTTCCCAGTCAGAAGGCCGTGGAATGGGGTATATCTTCTGCTGTATGTATAAACAAGGATGACACAGTCGCCTACGATTTCAGGCCTCCAAATGTGAATTTCTGAGCCCAGAGGGTGTCCAGAAGGGAGTGCCTTCCAGCCAGAAGCTGTCGGCTTCCGTCTGAAAAAAAAAAAAAAAACAAGAAGCAGGGTGCTGGCCCCCGATAGCTGAGACGCGTATGAAAGGAATGACTTCAGTGAGCCCAGATGCTCGCATCACAGGAGAGCCCTAAATTCCTCAGTTTGAGATATCTGGTTTTCCTTAACTGGCAATCATCTTTGATGTTCAGACTATCCGCCCCTTTTGTGGCAAACTTCTACATACCCTGACTCCCCCACCTCCCTCCTGGGAGCAGTTTCTCAGGGCTCTCTGAGATGCTGCCTCCTTAGCTTGAAGTACTAAAAGTTCCCACCGAACAAAACAGCTCTCAGCTTTCAGGTTATGGCTGATGTTTTTTAAGTTGATAAGGCCAAGACAAGAGTCTTGCCTCATCTGCTTTCTGCCTGTGTCATCATCTCATCAGCCTGCCCTGAGCAGGCCGAGACTCCCTTGACAACGATTATTTAACCTGATTTCCTTCTTGGAAAGGAATTGGAATCAGGAGTTGGAATCAGGAAGAGAAGAATGGGATTCTGGGGATGACGACCCTCCTAATGGACCAGCCCTGCAAAGGCAGCTACCAGCTGAGCCTTGCATTTCTCTGTGTCTGAACCTGGGGGGCTGCGTCCTCCCCCCACCCCCCGCCCATCTCACACAAAAGCACCCCCACAGGCACACGAGACTGTAGTAAACGGACGGTTGTTATGAATCTGAAGTCTCATTTTCACATTCAGCGATTGAAATACCATTTGCTTGGGCGGAGTGGAGGTAGAAACAAGCTAAAACAAACATATTTGATATTTTGAAATGTGTTTAAAAAAAAAACAGCCACCCGGGCTTCAGAATTTCCCATCAGCCTCCTGTGATCCCACCCATCGGAGAACTGTGGGTACCGCAGCCAACTGCACCCTGACGGCTCTGTCCTTCCGCACCTCCTTATCTGAGGGGAAAGCAGGTGAAGGTCCCAACAGGGACACATGCTCTGCACTGATAATAAGCAAAGTGTCGTTCTTAAAAAATTTAGTCTCTTCAAAAAGTCCTCTGAAGGGGTGTTTTTTCTCCTCCACAGAGTGGACCCTGCTTCACTGAGTATTCAGTAAACACAACATTCTGTGCAAACAGTTTGGTTCTGAAGGTCATAATCCTTCTGGAACTCAAAACCTTCAACTTAGCCTAATTTTGGTTCTAACCACTGTTGAGTCGAAGATAGTTTTGAAATATCTTCCTGTTGGCACACAGAACAGTTCTTTTTGTTTTTTCTTGTTGTTGTTCAGTCACTCAGTCACGTCTGACTCTTTGCGACCCCGTGGACTGCAGCACACCAGGCTCCCCTGTCCTTCACCATCTCCTGGAGTTTGTTCAAACTCATGACCACTGAGTCAGTGATGCTGTCTAACCATCTCATCCTCTGTCAGCCCCTTCTCCTCCTGCCTTCAGTCTTTCCCAGCACCAGGCTTTTTTCTAATGAGTCAGTTCTTCTCATCAGGTGGCCAGAGTATTGGAGCTTCAGCTTCAGCATAGTCCTTCCAATGAATATTCAAGGTTGATTTCCTTTAGGAGTGACTGGTTTGATTTCCTTGCAGTCTTTTTGGGGACAATTAGGTTCTGATCACGTCTGAGCACAATGAATGGAGCCTCAATTACGGGCTAGACGTTTTGGTAGGTGCTGGAAACACAGGACCAGACCACCCTACCTGCCCTCAGACGATCTACCAGATAAGTCAGACCAGACTACCAGAACAGACTGCCTGCCCTCAGACGATCTACCAGGCTGCCTACCCTCTGACGATCTACCAGATAAGTCAGACCAGATTACCAGAACAGACTGCCTGCCCTCAGACGATCTACCAGGCTGCCTACCCTCTGACGATCTACCAGATAAGTCAGACCAGACTACCAGAACAGACTGCCTACCCTCAGATGATCTACCAGATAACTCAGACCAGACTACCAGAACAGACTGCCTGCCCTCAGACGATCTACCAGGCTGCCTACCCTCGGACGATCTATCAGATAACTCAGACCAGACCACCAGAACAGACTGCCTGCCCTCAGACGATCTACCAGGCTGCCTACCCTCTGACGATTTACCAGATAAGTCAGACCAGACTGCCTGCCCTCAGACGATCTACCAGGCTGCCTACCCTCTGACGATCTACCAGATAACTCAGACCAGACTACCAGAACAGACTGCCTACCCTCAGATGATCTGCCAGATAAGTCAGACCAGACTACCAGCACAGACTGCCTGCCCTCAGACGATCTACCAGATAAGTCAGACCAGACTACCAGAACAGACTGCCTGCCCTCGGATGATCTACCAGATAAGTCAGACCAGACTACCAGAACAGACTGCCTGCCCTCAGACGATCTACCAGGCTGCCTGCCCTCAGACGATCTACCAGATAAGTCAGACCAGACTACCAGAACAGACTGCCTACCCTCAGATGATCTGCCAGACAAGTCAGACCAGACTACCAGAACAGACTTCTGCAGGTGCTGGGATTCAGCTCTGCCTAGAAAGCTGTGTTATTATTGTCTTGCCTTTTCACTAAGATGGGCAATAATAGGAGTAAGTAAAGAGTCATTTACATTAAAGATATTTGATTTTAAAATAATGAAAACTTGCACAACAGGTTTTTTTCCCCCAAATTTTCCAAAGTGATACTGGAAGTCTTCCTTCCGGACCTCAGTTTTCTATGAGGGTCCACTCTGCTCCCAGGCCCTGTGCACGTGGAGTGATTTTTCTCAGATGGTATTTTGGAGGAGACTGAGGTCTGTCTATGTACAGAGGTCTGCAAGGACGAGGAGAGGGAGGGGAGCAGCCCCCTTTAAAATAAATATTTTAATCCTTATTAATTTTTGATACCACGTTGCCTTGTTGACACACAGAACTCAGAAAGGCCTTTTCCACTGAACAATACATGTCAGCCACCGGGACATTTACACCATAATGCTCATGACCTCATGACCTGCCGCACAGCTCATTCTATGGTGAAGCAGTCATGGCAATGACCGACTGAGTCGTCACATGATGTGCTAATACAGCATGACACGGTGGAAAGCATTGCAATGTACGTGACTCTCCATTCTCTGTGAATGAACTCAAGTTGAATCTACCGTGTCATTTTCTCTGTCTCTATTGAGATGTTCTGTCAAGGAGACGTATTTTTATTTTCGTTATATGTCCATATATTTTTTCAATTTATGTATGAATCTGTCTCAATATCATTAGTAAAATAAATGATACTGACCCACTATAAACTGGTGTGTCAATCGGTTCAGTTCAGTCGCTCAGTCGTGTCTGACTTTTGTGACCCCATGGACTGCAGCACGCCAGGCCTCCCTGTCCATCACCAACTCCTGGAGCTTGCTCAAACTCGTGTCCATCGAGTAGTCAGTAATGGCTATTGCTAAAAGAATTCATAAAAATCTCATTATATCCAGATTTTGAAAACTGTTCATGAAACTGGTTTATTATGCAAATTGTGTTAAAAATATAATCTTAGCATATTAATAGTGGGATTTAGCCATATTATAGAGAAAATAGAAACTATTATTAAAGCATGTACCTATACATAACATGTTTAAAGTTGAAAACAGAAAAATATTTTTTCTTAACATGCCAATTGAAAGGACTTCCATTCATGTTTATCTTGCACAGGGCTGAGGTCAGCATGGCCATTAGAAAATGAAGTTACTCTAGCTTCAAAATGCCCTTCGACCTGATTATACAACATCTGCCCTCTGGTGTCACCCACCCCTTTGCATCCTTGGGATCTCTGGGCTCTTTGTTCATGTATGTGTGATGGATTGGGGCGGAGAGGAGATCCCGCAAACTTGGCTCGGGTCCTCTGCAGAAGCGAGAGCCGCAAGAATCAAAGCTGATGTTCGGAGGTAGTCCAGTGCCACTGTCATCTTCGCGTTACATTTTCCGTTACCCTTGCTCTGACCGTTTACTGGAAATACCAGCTTTCTATAGCCTGAAGACAGTGAGACAGTCTTCTGTCGTGTACTTCCAGAAGCTGTCGCAGTGCCCTATCGGGCATCCTAGCTGTTGTCCTAAATTGAGATGACAGTGTTGCTCATATTAAATTGCCTTCTCGCTTGGCTCGGCATGCTGGGATCCATATCTATTAATGCAAGAGTGTCCAAATGTCCTGCCAGGAAAGCAATTTGTTCCTCAGTAGGGTGTCGGGGAAGCAGCTGGTCTAAGAAGCCATCAGAGGTGATGTTAGGGGCAAGTTGTGTTTTTCTTGATTTAATGGAAAATCTTACTGATCCATCGCCTCACTTGTCCTCACCACTTGCCAAACGAGATCACACAAATCCATCTTCAGCCCTTTCCTCTTCCTCCCCACAGGCCTGGCATCACTCTCTCGAGGGGAGTCAGCCCTCCACACAGCCTGAGCTTCATAATAGACATTGTGACAACACCGAACACATTGTTCATGGATTTTTTTAATGCCCTGGAGAGGCAGCGCAACTTGGAAACATTCCATTAAATGTCACACTTCAACCAGCTCAGTTTTTTTCCACAAAGTCCTCTACAAGGAGAACTCTGTACACACACCATATCAGTACTTGCTTCCCGCAACTCTCCCCAACCTCAGCTTTCTCTTGAACGCAGTTCACGGACTCCAAGTGGCCTGGCCTCCATAGCTATTCTGCTGATCTGCATATTCAGTGACTGATGCTCAACCAGTCATTCGAGAGTGAAGACTGGATACCAAGTTCATACTCACGATGTGCCATGGAAGCTTATCCTCAGATGTCTAGTGAACAAGAAATGCTCACCTCAGCTCTGATAGGAAGGGTGTTTATGGCCCCAGTAATTGAACTGAGATGCCTAATAGTCCAAAGATAAAACAGAACTCCAAAATGGACCACGGCCAGAAAGTCCCTGCCCTCAGAGTGTGCGTGTTAGAAACATGTATAATAAAGTGTCGTGCATGGACAACTCCAGCACACTTTAAAATATGGCAGCAACGCTTGTACCAAGTGTACAGCTAGAGGTAACATCTCTTTTCTCTGAGGGCAGAGTTTATGCAGGTTTTTGTTCAAATATAAAAACAGCATGTTCAATAATCAGGAAGCAAGAGGGCTTCCTCAGGACAACCACTGTGTCTGTAATGTGCTCTTCTGTGCAGTTGAATTTCTTGGTGATTTTTATGGGACTCTGTTACAAAGAGGTTTCTATCCCAGTTTCACCTTGGTTTTAATAATTTGTCAGACCTGTAAAGGTGGCTCAGCAACAGATCATCTGAAATGGCAAGTATGTTCTTCCGTGGTACAAAACAAAGATGTTTAGGCAAGTGAATAATATGAATAATAATTTAGGCAGTTGCTCACGTGTGATCATTCTCTCTCTCTCATATTCATCACTTTGTCTGGAACCAGAGGCTTCCTGTTTGGTCACCCTTCCCCAGAACTCACCCCAGCTCCAACTCTGTCTAGTTGAGTGTTGGTGCTGATATCTGTCTTACCACTTTGAGATTCTGCAGAGGACTAACTCTTGGTCCAAGGTTTATAAATGGTTGCACACATAGGAAAAGATCAGTAAATGCTGCTTGATTAGTAAAAATGCTCCATCACCACCTTTGTATCTGACCATGACTCATCATTGATGTCAGCAAACATTTATTTATTCTATCAGATCAGGATGAAGGCTAGGCTTCATGTCAGCAACACAGAGGTGACTAGGAAGAGTTTATCTAGTCTTTATGTCAAGTGTCTTCACTACCTTTTCATTTTGGAAGACCAGTTTTCTCACAGGTCAAATTTACATTAAACATCGGATTCCTCTTTTGATGGTAATCAAGATATTTTGCAGAGCCACCTGTAAATTCTTGAGCATACTTTAACGTTTTTCCAACTTCCCAGTTAAATAAGACCCAGAATTACAAACTTTAGGGCACCTTTGGCCATAATCATCTCTGTTTATCTTTAACTAGTAACTGCTTACCTTTGGGTCTTGCCAGATTTTTTTTTTTTTCCTCCAAGAATATGTTGGAATAAAGAAATGATTCTTCTTTTATATTTGAGCTTATAGAAAAACCAACCAATGAGTAAGCTCACAAGAGTCATTAAAAACATAAAAAAATAGTCATTTTTGACATACATTTAGACTTTATTATAGTACATATAGAAGAACCAAGTTTTAGCACCCTTTATCCATATTTTCTAAAATATCTTACAAAGCCCTTACATAACTTTTATAACATTTAATTTACCAAATTCTCTTTTATAGCAAATGAGAATAATTAGCAAGTGTGATGATGCCATCATTAAAAATGTATCACTGGAGGCCCCTACGTCTGGCCCATTAGCCACGCACCTGCCAATAGCAACAGCAAGCATCTCATGACCTGTCTTCCCAGGTGGGATTATAACTTGGCAAAGCTTGCACTCAGACTGCCCCTCCTGACCCCCGATTCCATTCTCTTCCCCCTGTTTATCTTGCCTGTCACTCCTTCTTAGAAAGAAATTAAATCGGTATATGCGAACATTCTCTTTACTAAATCCCCTCTAATTGCTACCAAACCCTGCTCTCCTCAGGGTGGTTTCACACTGGTTGACAGTATACTCTTATCTGGGCTTCCCAGGTGGTGCTAGTGGTAAAGAACCCACCTGCCAATGCAGGAGACTTGGGTTGGATCCCTGAGCCAGGAAGATCCCCTGGAGAGGAATGTGGCAACCTACTACAGTATTCTTGCCTAGAGAATCCCCTGGACAGAGGAGCCTGACGGGCTATGGTCCATGGGGTCACACAGAGTCAGACACGACTGAAGTGACTTGGCAGCAACAGCATACACTATCCCAGTCCTGGGGGCGGGCAACAGACTGAAGCCAAGAAACTCTGAAGGCCACCACTCATTCCGTCTGGATTCTCCGAGGTGCTGTAAGAATGAGATCAAGGATGAAAGTGAAAGCTACGTTTAAAAATTCTTACCCTTCCCTGAGTGGAATCTATCTGAGTATACCATGAAGGCTCACTGCATGTAAAACTGCAAAGGAAAACATAAAAGATAAGCACCTATCTTTTTTCACCTCTGTCCTCTAGCAGCCCCTCTTAGGTACCTCCTCACTCCTGGCTCTTCCCGATCTACAGCCCTCAAGGGTCTCGTTGGGATCAGCCCACCTGGCCAACCTGCCTCTGATCATACTGAGTCCACCCAGCATGTGATCGCATCCCTCCATTGTGTGTGCATTCCACAGTTCTTAGGGAAATACGTGAATATTCTCATAATCCATCGGTACCACCAGACCAGCATGAGAAGTCTGCAGGCAGACTTAGTGCCCTTCCTTCTGAATTTTCCCTGGGTCTTCCCCGGGTCGGGAAGATCCCCTGGAGGAGGAAATGGCAACCCACTCTGGTATACCTTGCCTGGAGAATCCTATGGACAGAGGAGCCTGGCGGGCTACAGTCCATGGGGTCACAGAGTCAGACATGACTGAGCACAGGACGTGCATTATCGATGAACAACGTTGTGTTAGCTTCAGGGCACAGCAAAGGGGTTCAGTCAGCCGTATACATGTGTCTATTCTTTTTTCAAATTATTTTCCCATTTGGGTTATTTCAGAGTCTCTTCGATATTCCACTTTGCTCACTCACAGCGCTACCCCCTGTTAGCTTACTCTCGGAGCAAACACTTGTCCTGGGGCCAACTCTTGCCCCACATGGTGGGAGGCCGCAGGGAACCTGGCCGTGGGCACCGGGGCGGGGGGGGGCGCCCTACCTGGCACTCGCGCCCCTGGCACCTCGGGGCAGCTTGGCTGCGCTGCCTCTGGGCTGGTGTCTTTGTGAGGCTGGAGTGCTGGCCGGGAACCAGCACAGAAGGTGGGGGGTGCCGGGCGGCGGCAGCTGAGAGTCCGGGGCTCTGAGACTTGAGTTCCTCTCTCCTCCAGACCCCCGCACTGGCCCAAGCGCGGCCTCTCAGTCCAGCCTTTGTTGGGGGGCACCAGGGAAATGCCAGCTGTTTCTGGGCCCTGTCCTGCTCTCTCTGCAGAGGGCACTTCATTCCTTCAGTATCTAGCTATACTAGATGGTTATGCCTAAACAGTGGTGATTCCATTGGCTAAAACCCCACCTCAAGGTGAAAGTTAACCAGTCAGTAGGTGCCATGAGTTTTATAAGCAGCTGACGAGCATGTAGAAATCTAGAAACTCAGAAAATCACCATGTAATCTTTTAACTTCATCTTTATTTATTCAGTATTCAAATCAGAAAGCATGCTTTCTTCGTCATGGTAGAGAATGAAATATTGCATCAAATGAAGCACAGATGAAATAATACAACTCACTCCTCATTTTAAATGATCCTCCTTTCAAGATGGAAACCCTGATTCTCATGGCCCAGATGTCCCACAACAGAATGCCTGAAAAATAAAAATCTAAAGGCAAGTAGCCATATAAGAAGCAGCCCCACAAAATTATTTTGACTGTGACTGGAACTGTATAAAGCACATGCATGTGGATAAAAACTCACAGGGTATCCAGAATAAAGGAAATTATGGGGTAAACGTGGTGATATTGTAACGGGGAGGAAGGGGCAGGACGTGCAGCTTTTTTTTTTTTTTTTTTTGACATGCAGCTTTTCAAAGAATGACATGGCCGAAGGACACCACGTGAAACCAATTCGAATCAAATGGGACCGAGATGGCAGACAAGACTAGACGTTGATCCCCAATCAGCAAGTGAAATGACACACCCGGAGGTGCCTTGACAGTTCCAAGGCACGGTTAAAAGACCAAGGAGTGGGCGGTGGCCCCAATCCTGGAAATCTCACCCCCTTCCCAAAAATAGTTGGAATAACCCTCCCACTCATTAGCATATGAAATTGCCCAGCCTATAAAAACTCAGTTCAGTTCAGTCCTGTCACTCAGTCGTATCCTACTCTCTGCAACCCCATGGACTGCAGCACGCCAGGCCTCCCTGTCCATCACCAGCTCCCAGAGTTTACCCAAACTCATGTCCATTGAGTCAGTGATGCCATCCCACCATCTCATCCTCTGTCCTCCCCTTCTCCTTCCACCTTCAATCTTTCCCACCATCAGGGTCTTTTCAAATGAGTCAGTTCTCCACATCAGGTGGCCAAAATATTAGAGTTTCATCTTCAGCATCAGTCCTTCCAATGAATATTCAGGACTGATTTCCTTTAGGATGAACTGGTTGGATCTCCTTGCAGTCCAAGGGACTCTCAAGAGTCTTCTCCAACACCACAGTTCAAAAGCATCAATTCTTGGCGCTCAGCCTTCTTTATGGTCCAACTCTCATATCCATACATGACTACTGAAAAAACCGTAGCTTTGACTAGATGGATTTTTGTTGACAAAGTGCTGTCTCTGCTTTTTAATATTCTGTCTAGGTTGGTCATAACTTTTCTTCCAAGGACCGCCAAATTTCAGGGTGGCCGCACTCGCCTTCTGAGACGGCCCACACTCTGTCTGTGGAGTGTGCTTCTCGCTGTATCTGAATAAATCCACTTCTTACCTGTCACTTTGTCTCTCGCTGAATTATTTCTGTGATGAGACATTCACTTAATGAGCTTCATTAGGTTCTGAAACCAGGTACCGTGCGTTTTCGCTGGGTCTGAGTCCCAGCACATGGTCCGAGTCCCAGCATGTGGTGAATGGTTTCAATATGACAGACATTTCTGCTCCTTTGGTGTTTAACAGTCTGCAGTGCTGTTCGGCATTTCCTTACAACGCAAAGGAGGGAGTCAGAGGTGTGTGTTGATTTCTCTCCTCAGTACCAGGTATACAATAGATGTTCCGTAAATGAAGTTGGATAACAATAAAAGTTATCCAATAAAAAGTTAACAATAAAAGTATAACAATAAAGTGGGACTTATGAGGAGAGTCAATTTGCACGTTAATAGCAGTTTAGAAAAGAGCCTGGAGCCAGCACGCATTTACCTAATACCTTCTTAAGGAAGCAAGACACGGATGGAATTGCTTCCGTGCATCTTGAGATAGGGATGTTCCCCTGGTCCATCTTTAACTGGTGGTTGGTTCGAGCTCTTCACTCTGACTTCAGAGCTGAGTCCTGCCCGAGACCCTGGGACTCCCTTGGCGTCAGATGCAAGGAAGCCTAAAGTAGCCATGTGGCTGCCCCCAGGGCAGCAGTGCTTTCGGCGTGGGCACAGGGAGCTTCAAGCATGTATGTTAAGGGGCGCATTCTGGCCCATCCTTGTTCTCCCAGTGACAGAGGTTTCTTCTAGTCTCTAGTAGCTGAGTCCTCTTCCCCTGGACCCAGTCTCTGCAAAACAGGGCCGCCAGACCAGCTCTGAGCATCGCAGAGACCATCACCCACCAGCTCTGACTTCCTCCTCTCCCATCACCCCTCCTCCCAGCTTGAGTCAAAGCCGCCGATGCCGACAGCCTAGGTTCACTTCGCTCATCTCGGTCCCTTAGGTTCAGATCTGCTCCAGTCCACCCCCCAGGTAACCTCCCCTGGTACTATTCTGCCTCAGGCTCTCCCTCCTCCTTCCTTATGTCCAGAATCCCCCCATGCCCCCATAAACTTTGCCACTGAAGAACTGTTCTCAGTCCCATTCCTAGCTTTACATGGTCTGACCCTGCTCACATCGTTTCCAGAATTATGGGCCCATTCAGCATACCTGCCCCTGCCACCCAGGGTCTGGGCCCAGTGGGCAGAATCTCTCTAGTTTGCAGAAACTTGAGAAAGGAAGGCTTTTACTGTCTGCAGTCCTTTCTCATTGGTCCATTTACTGATTCTTCCACTCATTCACTCATTCATCCCTTCAGTGGATCACACATTCACAGTTCCTGAGATCCCAACCATGCTAAGAAATAGTCTTGCTGATAGGGTTACAGAGACACAAGTGTCTGCTTTCTGAGCAGTGTGTGGAGGGCTCTCCTTGGTTCAGGTGGAACCAAAGTAAACCAGGGGCTTCCCCAGGGGTTCAGCAGTAAAGAATCCTCCTGCAATGCCAGAGACACAGGAGAAGAGGGTTCGATCCCTGGGTGGGGAAGATCCCCTAGAGGAGGAAATGGTAACCCACTCTAGTATTCTTGCCTGGAGGATCCCATGGACAGAGGAGCCTGGCAGGCTACAGTCCATAGGGTTGCAGAGAATCAGACACAATTGAAGCGACTTAGCAGGCATGTGTGCAAAGTAAACCAAAGTGGCTGAAACGATTAACCAAGCCCCATGGGCACTAACACAGGTCCTGTTGGGGGCAGGGGTCAGAGCCTGGCTCAGCTGCTCCCAGGAAGAGCAAAGCCTGCAGCTTCCAAGAAGCATGAGGGCCTCAGGACTGGCCTGGGGCCGACAGGCGGACAATAGGGCTCCTGGTTGCCAGGGAGTCAGACCCTTGTTCTTTGGTTGTAACTACTGAAATTCCAGTCCTTGTATAACTAACTCTTCATAGACCTTTATGGTTTACAAAATGCTGGCGTATCTGTTGTCTCGATTGGTGTGGATTAGCTGTTCAGTCATGTCCAACTCTCTGTGGCCCTGTGGACTGTAGCCCACCAGGCTCCTCTGTCCATGGGATTCTCCAGGCAAGGATACTGGAGTGGATTGCCATTTCCTACTCCAGGGGATCTTCCTGACCCAAGAATCGAACCCGTGTCTCCTGCGTCTCCTGCTTTGCAGGCAGATTCTTTACCGCTAAGCCACCAGTGAAAGTGAAAGTCACTCAGTCATGTCTGACTCTTTGCGACCCTGTGGACTATACACTCCGTGGAATTCCCCAAGCCAGAATACCAGAGTAGGTAGCCGTTCCCTTCTCCAGGGGATCTTTCCAACCCAGGGATTCTTTACCAGCTGAGCTACCAGGGAAGCCCAAGAATACTGGGCTGGGTAGCCGTTCCTTTCTCCAGGGGATCTGCCCAACACAGGGATCGAACCCAGGTCTCCCACATTGCAGGAGGGTTCTTTACCAGCTGAGCAAGCCCTCAATAAGTGCCTCCACAACTCTCTCGATGAGGCATTCTCTTTGTCACCATTTTATAGAGGAGGAGGCCAAGGCTCAGGAAAGGTAACTACTTTGCCTTGTGACCCAGCTTCCAGCGAGAGAAATGGTTGCTGACCCGACTCCCGTGCTCTGTGTAACGCGTTGTTTCCACAGCCCTCGTCAGGGGACATCCATGGAGGAAGCTGTGCTCACCTTCAAAACCGCAGCGGCACCACGTGGAAATGCACGGCCCAGGGGCTCGGTTGGCTTCCCTCCTTGCCGCGTTTGCCTTAGAAACTGTGTCTTATGAACGTTGAAAAGAAAAAGCAAAAAGGCCCCTTCCAAGAAAAACGTATTTTTGAGCTCAAGTGGAAGTATTCTGTCACAGTCTGAAAATGTCGCCGTTTCTGAGGCAGCCAAGTTGCTTTTTCTATAAATCAGCTTCCTCATTCTCACGAGGACGTGCGTGTGTGCTAAGTCGTCTCAGCCGTGTCTGACTCTTCACGACCCCATGCGCTGTAGCCCTCGGCTCCTCTGTGGATTTAAGTCTCCTCAAATCCACATTCCTAGTGAGTGGAATCTGTTCTGGTCCTGAGCAGAGAAATCATGGCGGGAATGATTATGTGGAGGCCAAAGTGATCAGGAGACTGATGTCTAACGTTCCCAAAAGTCTCATGCCTAGTGGTGGTGCTTAAACCCTGTCCAATCTTAGGGGATATTATTAGCAGGAATGCTAATTATGAAATTAGGATTATGAAAGCCTGCTGCTGCTACTGCTGCTAAGTCGCTTCAGTCGTGTCTCTGTGCGACCCCACAGACGGCAGCCCACCAGGCTCCTCTGTCCCCGGGATTCTCCAGGCAAGAACACTGGAGTGGGTTGCCATTTCCTTCTCGAATATGTGAAAGTGAAAAGTGAAAGTGAAGTCGCTCAGTCGTGACTGATTCTTAGCCACCCCATGGACTGCAGCCTACCAGGCTCCTCCGTCCATGGGATTTTCCAGTTTTGAAAGCCTAGAGATACTCAAAGAGAAAGGGGGAGAAAGCTCTGTCCTCTTTTTTTTGGCTGGAAGTAAAGCGCTCAGTTCCAACCTCCAACACCACATGTACCAAAGAGTCGTTGATAAGAGTCAGGGTGACCCTCCCTTCAGTCACGCGTCATTGTTTTTTGCGTGGGAAGAATGATCACCCCACCGCCCAGCCAGGGTCTCTGGCCATTTGGGTGAGTGTGCATTATTTGCGTAGTATTTCACCAGGCCCCAAGGTAGCCTGTCCCGAGGACCCTGAGAACCGAGCAGCTGTGTGCATTTAAAGGTGCCCTCCTAACCCGCCCCCCGCGGTTGCCCTTCTGGCGCTTGTCAGGTACCTCTCTTTCCTGGCATGAAGTGGCTGACATGTCAGTAGCCACTCATTTTGTCATAATCATCTTTCCCTATATTGTCTCACTGGGCCCGTCCCCTCAGAGCCTTCCTTCTGGACAGGGCGTCTTTCCTCATTCATCTGACTTTCACAGAGGTTCCTTTTGATGCCTGGACAGTCGTTTTGCTTCCAGTTGTTTTAAATCATTTGCTTTCTGTGCTAGGTTGTGATGTTTTCAAAATTCAGAGGCCTTTCCGTCAGAGTATTTTTTACTAATAAAACTGATTTAACTGCTCCTGTGGCCATTTAGTAAGATTGTCTTTTGTGAAGCTCTTTTCCATGTTTAGACTGATATTGAGTAAGGCAGTGAAGGTCGCTCAGTCGTGTCCGACTCTTTGCGACCCCATGGACTCTCCAGTCCATGGAATTCTCCAGGCCAGAATACTGGGGTGGGCAGCCTTTCCCTTCTCCAGCGGATCTTCCCAACACAGGGATCGAAGTCAGGTCTCCCACATTGCAGGTGGATTCTTTACCAGCTGAGCCACCAGGGAAGCCCAAGTATATAGGAGTGGGCAGCCTATCCCTTTTCCAGGGGATCTTCCTGACCCAGGAATCGAGCCAGGATCTCCTGCATTGCAGGCGGATTCTTTACCAACTGAGCCACCAGGGAAGCCCCTGAGTAAGGCAAGTACACTTGTTTTTTTATTTCCATCAAACTCGACCTGATGTTGGCACACCGGCCTTGACAGGAGAGCTTGTGTGCATTAACCATGATGTAGGCTTGTGTGCTGTGACACGACGCAGGCGTGTGTGCAGTGACCACGATGCAGGCGTGTGTGTGCATGTGTGCACATGTCGGGGAAATGGAGACACGAGTTTCAGCTGAGTCCTTGCAGCCAGGCCCAGCGTTTCCAGGGACATGATGAATGGCACCGCAGGAGCCGTCTTCACTAAAGTGAGACAGTCTTCTCCCAGGCTAATGTTTTCCATGCCAGTTGGCAGGTTTTCTAAGATCAAACCCATCTGCCACTTGCATCCCACAGCAACCTGGCAACTTGCTGCCTGGCTCTTCTTTTTCATCTTGACCCCTGGCCTGGGAGAGATGCAATTTAGTGATATGCCTTTAAAGAATTGCCTGGGCACTCGGGAAAGTGTGTACTGTTATTTGTTCACGTCATGAGGGTTTGGTGTCCCTGAATAGATGGGTGGCAGTACGACCGTGATTCCTTATGTGTCCAATCAGCTGTCAGGGACCCAAACCCTTCACAGGGACAGCAGGCATGTGAGAGATGACTACAAAGTCCACAAAAGGTGCGTTATTTTTCTTCTCATCCTTCAGAAGCTTTACTTTCCTTGGCCTCACTGCCAGTTGCCCAGATCTCTAAAAATAAACCCTGGACTAGGAAATGGCAACCTACTCCATTATTAGTGCCCGGAAAATCCCATGGACTGAGGAGCCTGGTGAGCTACGGCCCATGGGGTTGCAAAGGTTTGGACACAACTGAGCAACTGAGCACTAGAAATGAAGAGACCCGTCTCTAGTTCCCATCCACAATCCTAAACCTCATGGAGCTTCTATTCCATTGGAAGGGCAAGTTGGCCCATAGCAGGTGTCATCTTGTGGCTAACGTTTAAATCATTTGAACTATACATATGCAGACCCAGGTTCAATCCCTGGGTCAGGAAGATCCCCTGGAGAAGGAAATGACAACCCACTCCAGTATTCTTGCCTGGAAAATTCCATGGACAGAAGAGCCTGGCAGGCTACAGTCCATGGGGTCACAAAGAGTCAGACATGACTGAGCAACTAACACACACATACATATGCAGAAAAAAGCAATCTAGTTCGTATTCTCTTTCTTTATTTTTTAAACTTCCAGCGTACTTTTATCTGGCAAATTGAACTACTCCTGCCCTGTAAAATGATTCAAACTTTATTGGCCAGTCTCTTAAGGGGTTGTCTCATCTAGTTTTAAAAAGCTCTACAAAGAACATTTGTTTTCCTTTCTGGGAAACAGTGTCACAGTTTATCACTATGTGAGAAATGTCTTATCAAATCTTAAGATCAACTGTCCTTTGATATGGTTGGAATCCATTATCCTGAGCGAGAACTTCATTTTCTACAGCAAACAAAAGATCAGTGCCCTCTTTAGAAATAGCATTTTCCATATTGACAGAGGAAAATTACATCTGGACCAGCTTCTCTGATGTAACAACAGCTCTTTTCCGAACCTGACACTCCCAACACCCTCTCCTGCAGCCGTGGCCAGAAACAGAAGGGGCCCCATTTCCACTGACTTCCTGTGGAGAGGAATCTCTCTGTGAGACATTCAACCCAAATGACACAGGATTATACCTTCTGTCATTTCCTTTTAGAGAGAGGGGGGAAAAAAAAGAAAATTCAAAGTCTTGACTTGCTATTATTTTCTTAAAAGTTTTCCAAAACATAACTTGGGCTTTAATAGTATTGACTCTCTTGGGTCCCTGAGTACCCAGGCTGGTTACTTATGCAAATTGCTGTGCTTTGTAATTAGGGTAAAGCATTTTGGTTAAATTGCCTTTCTACACACACATCTCCATCTTAGACCAACCTTGGTAAATAAATTGAACCTGCTGGGTTTGAAAATTAGAAAACCAAGCACAAGCGGGTACATTCCTTCAACCGGCTTTGCCTGGGTTTCACTGGTCTCGGATTCGATTAACTCGAAATGACAATGTAGAGACATCGAGCCCGCGCCGTGCTCTGTGATGCCTTGACGTGCGCGATGGCTGACTTGTTACAAAGCACAGAGAGCCTCCTTCTCCACAGATTCTTGTCATCATTAGCTGCCCCACCCCCCGCATCTGGAATTTCATCACTCGAGAGTGGAGACTTTTAAGTTCCTTTTCTTTATAATCTCCTTTTAAAACACAACTTTAGGAAAGTATTTATGTAGGATGAATATGTCTTTGGGTGGTGCAAATGTCTTCAAAAACGTATTACAGAAATAATGAGGATGGTAAAGGATTATTCCCCTGAGAAGAGAACAAATGCAAGAGCCCAGGCAAGACCAGCCTGCAGATGCAAGTCTTAGGGCCCCGCCCAGGGCTGAGCTGTGCAGTGGCTTAAATTTTTCAAATTAATTGCCATGTGTAATTGGAATATTTAGCTTGAAAATATAGATTTATAGCTTCTCTGTAAAAACACAAAGCAAAAAACAGAGGGGCTCTTGTTCGACAGAATGGACATTCTCACGTGTGAAATAAGAGCAGCAAAAGGTGACACACGCCCCCCCCCCCCCACCTTAAACACAGCTTGCCATCACCCCCTGCTGCCCACCCCCTCCCCAGCTCCCTACCAGGCTCCAGACCCTAACTCAGTGTCCTCTCTTCTTGAGCCTCTCCCATTCTTTCTAGTCTCCTAACAGATCACTTTCTTTCTGAACAGACAAGTAAACAGCTCATGTTAAGACAGAATACTCCTTCTCGAGCACTGCTAAGAAAGATCCAGAATGTAGAGTTGCCAAGGAACGGCTGCTGAGCCAGCACTCTCACCAAAAAAGCAAAAGCCCCCGTGTCTCTGTGATGTTGTCCCAGAGTTATTCATACAAGAGCCAAGAGCCAGGAAATAGCTCTCCCCTCATTCCTAGCTCCGCTCACTCCCGCCCGCCTCACCCTGGTGTTTAATTGGGGGCAAAAATGTTTAAGTGGGATGTGGATGAATTGCAAAGGATTCAACGGAGAGTGACAAGCCTGATTAAAATGATTACGGGATTGTAAAATTGACCTGTGAGGAGAGGCTTGAGGAATTGGGCTTATTAAGTCTGAGGGAAAGAAAGCCCTGGGTGGACATACTCAGTGCATTAAAGGACATGGCAGGGTGATGCTGACCGGCCTTCTGTTGCTCTGCTGAGGACGGAGCAAATGGAAACTCGTCTTCCGAGACAGGGGCGAATTTTTAATCATGTATAATGGAGAATGTCGGGACCACGAGGGCTGTCCCTTAGGAGAAGCATTTCTGAGGTTGAAAGGGCACTCACATCCATTCTCCTTGAGACAGGTTTTGTAAGGGTAGAGAGTTGACAAGTCGGTTTATATCCTGTTCTGCCTGGAGGCAGGAGTTTGTGTAGGATGACCTTTGAGGGTATCATCTATTCCTTTGAGTCTGCAGAATTATGGAAAGTCTTGAATCTGATTCGAGCATGTTTGAAAGCAAGTACCCATCAGCTCCTGGCCATCACAAGCTGGATGATAAGAACACACACTTTTAGCTATTGAATTAACACTTGGTATCTCAGCTATTCAAGCAATCATTTCTTTTGTAGTCCGTGATTGCAAACTAACAGTCATTAGTCTGCTGTGACACATAAAAACAGAGCTGCTTCTATGCCTCACATATGGACCGCTTCTCTTAGTGAAACGTTTCCATGGATACGTTAACATCAGAAACGTCACCACCAAACATAAGAACATAACAAGCCATTCTCGTGTGTCAGAAAAGGCAGTTCACTCATTTTGTCTATTATGTATTGAGCACCTATTTACCTGCCAGGATCAGTGTTTTGTACAGAGAATATGAAGCCAAAAAGTGAGTCAGGCTCGCACTCCCCAGGGCAGTTGGCGGGGGGCGGTGGAGGGGGGGAAGTGATTTCAGCCCAAGGTGAAAATCTCTTATTAGAATACAGGTCACTGAGTGGTCTAAGGAGGCTGCCATGAGTACTCCATGGATGTATGAAAAGATGAAATCCCACCTGAAGTGGGATGAAATGGTCAGAGAGCTTCAACTGTGCATCATGCCAGTGGGAGTAGGAAAAAAGAGGAAAGATGAAGAGCAGGCAGAGAGAAGAGGGCATGGTGGGAGAAAGGAGTATGAAAGAAGAGAGAGTCTCTTCCTGGCAGCGGTGTGCACCTTGGGAGGGTTTTGGGTCCCAGCAGAAGCTGGGCTACACCCAGCAGCTCCCCGGAACTTGCCCTGGTGGCCCGACCAGTGGGATGCCAGTTTGCAGGAGAGATCAGTTCAGTTCAGTCACTCAGTCATGTCTGACTCTTTGCGACCCCGTGGGCTGCAGCACGCCAGACTTCCCTGTCCATCACCAACTCCGGAGCTTACTTATACTCATGTCCGTTGAGTCAGTGATGCCATCCAACCATCTCATCCTCTGTCGTCCCCTTCTCCTCCCACCTTCAGTCCTTCCCAGCATCAGAGTCTTTTTAAAAAAAGTCAGTTCTTCTCATCAGGTGGCCAAAGTATTGAAGTTTCAGCTTCAACATCAGTTCTTCCAATGAATATTCAGGATGGATTTCCTTTAGGATGGTCTAGTTGGATCTCCTTGCAGTCCACGGGACCCTCAAGAGTCTTCTCCAACACCACAGTTCAAAAGCATTGATTCTTCGGTGCTCAGCTTTCTTTACAGTCCAACTCTCATATCCATACATGACTACTGGAAAAACCATAGCTTTGACTAGACGGACCTTTGTTGGCAAAGTAATGTCTCTGCTTTTTATTACGCTGTCTAGGTTGGTCATAACTTTTCTTCCAAGGAGCAGGTGTCTTTTTAATTTCATGACTGCAGTGATTTTGGAGCCCAAAAAATAAAGTCTCTCACTGTTTCTATTCTTTCCCCATCTATTTGCCATGAAGTGATGGGACCAGATGCCATGATCTTAGTTTTCTGAATGTTGGGTTTTAAGCCAACTTTTTCACTCTCCTCTTTCACTTTTATCTAGAGGCTCTTCAGTTCTTCTTCGCTTTCTGCCACAAGGGTGGTGTCATTTGCATATCTGAGGTTATTGATATTTCTCCCGGCAATCTTGATTCCAGCTTGTGCTTCATCTGGTCCAGCATTTCTCATGATGTACTCTGCTTATAAGTTAAATAAGCAGGGTGACAGTATACAGCCTTGACGTACTCCTTTCCCAATTTGGCAGATCGTAAGTGGTGGCGGGCACCGTCCAGTGCATTTAAAGGGTGCAGTCGGTCAGGTTATGCAGGGGCCAACAGCTGCCTCATGTGACTGAACGGTCCACCCAAGTCACTGTGTCAGGACTGAGGGCTAATGCCTGAATGCATTGGTGAGAAGCGTCACTCCATCTCACGGAGATGAACAGGCTCAGCGGCAAGGGCAGCAGAAACCTTGACATACTCACTTCACCCCTAAAAAGGACCTGCTTAGCCCCACGGAGTCTTAGATGGAAAGGGAACCGAAGGTTAGCCCCCAAACCTCCCACTCCTCCGCTCCACACACCTTTCCTTCGCAGGCAGACATCCAACTAAGTGGCAAGAAGTTCAGATCACTGAGCAAGAACAGCAATTTTTAACGGAGGATTTTTTTTTAAGTTCTTCCTTACTACTCATCCAACATTCCCCCCTCCCACCCCCCCCCCCCCCCCCGAGAGCTCCCACTCGTCTGCCCGAGATCCACTCCTTGGAGCTTCCCGAGGTGGCTGAGCCACCCCAGCTCTGAAGTCCTTCTCCCGGGAGCTTCGCCCTGCCTTTAGGACTCTGTGCCCCCGCCCCTGGCTCCTCCCGGCCATCCTACCTCAGTGGGTTATGCTCTGTTATTGTGGCTCCCACGCTGACCTTGCTCTGCACCGCACACCATTGGCACAATTTACCACTCAGTTGCAGTAGGACAAGGGGGCCCCAGAGGATGAGATGGTTGGATGGCATCACCAACTCAATGGACATGAGTTTGAGCAAACTCCGGGAGCTGGTGATGGGCAGGGAGGCCTGGCGTGCTGCAGCCCATGGGGTCGCAAAGAGTCGAGTGTGACCGAGCGACTGAGCCACACCCACTCAGCCTTTCTGTCAGTCTCATCTCGCCCGTCTACCAATATTCAGACGCAGAAGAGTCCACACTGCACACACCCAGTCTCCTTCAGCACCAGCTGGGCCAGGTGTCCCCCAGCAAGACTGGGCAGGCACCCCAACCCCATGCTTCCTGGACTCCAGACCCTCAGGCTGGGTCACCCATGCCCTTGATTGTCCCACCTACCACCCCGTCAGATTCACTGATTCCTCGACGGTGGCCAGCACAGAGCAGCTGTTTGATAGGGATTTGTTGATGAATCCATTAACTGGGCAGCTATCTTTTAGCTTCTAGGGAGCGTTCAACTGATGGAAATAGAAGCCCATGACATTCATCCTTCACCCTGTTCACTCCTGCATCAACTCCTGATTTATGATAGCAACTCAGTCAATGTGTGTAGAATGAATGGAGGGTCCTCTCAGTCAGTTCAGTCACTCAGTCGTGTCCAACTCTTTGTGACCCCATGGACCAGGCCTCCCTGTCCATCACCAACTCCCGGAGCTTGCTCAAACTCATGTCCATCGAGTTGGTGATGCCATCCAACCATCTCATCCTCTGTCGTCCCCTTCTCCCGCCTTCAATCTTTCCCAGCATCAAGTTCTTTTCAAATTAGTCAGCTCTTCGCATTAAGTGGCCAAAGTACTGGAGATTCAGCTTCAGCATCAGTCCTTCCAATGAACATTCAGGACTGATCTCCTTTAGGATGGACTGGTTGAATCTCCTTGCAGTCCAAGGGACTCTCAAGAGTCTTCTCCAACACCACAGTTCAAAAGCATCAATTCTTCAGTGCTCAGTGGTCCTCTAGCCTTTATCTTATCCTGGACCCCTGAGGCCTGTGACCCACTCCTCCCTGGCTCTCCACTCATTCTAGTGATGCTCGGGGTTGGGAGAAAGTTGTGCCAGATGAGGGCTATCCTGTGGGCAAAGCCCTGACGGGTCCCATAATGCTTCTGCTCTCTCCCCACCCCCTGGACTCTGCCTCAGGAGTCAGAGTCAGACTTGCCACAGCTCTGACTGCGGATAACTTGGTGTTCATGGTTTTAAATCATGCTCATTTAATTTATATATTAATAGTTAGCTTTGGCCCATTCTTCCAGCCTTTTGAGAGCCTTTGGATCTTTCTTCAAATATCTTAATTTATTGACCATCTTGAGCTTTTTGGCATCTTAAAAGATGGAAAAGATCACATCCTCTTTGTCTAATCCATGTCATTGATGTGGCCTTAAGGCGTATTAGTATCTTTTCTCATGCTGCAGGAAGAAATGTGATAAAATAGTGATATGGCATAAGTCAAGGTTGAAAATCCAAACTATGGATCCAGCAAAACTTATGCCTACCACAAAGCCCCCCCCAACCCCACCCCACCTTGATGCTATCGCTAAGCCTAGGGCATCTTGATAATTAAGGCGGAAGGGAGGCATGGTCAGTGTCTTAATTACCATTATCAAATGAGAAGCATATCAACGTCTTAGGGAAAGCAAGCTTTTCCTAGCAGTGGATTCTAAAAGATTCCCACATTTGGTTTAGTATTATGGCTACCGTGCAGTGCCGTGAATGATATTTACCATCTTTCTTTAAAAAACAGCAGCTGCAGTACTTGGTCCCATCAGGCTGGACTGCTTCTGATGTGACCTTCAGTAGAAGCTCAGGGTCAAGGAGGCAGAGCACTGCCTTGGAAGCCAACTCAACCACAAGGTAGCTCCCAGCGTTGGCCCATGAGCTTACCTCCATCGACGTGCCTTAAATGGAGGTCACTGTACCCATTAAATAAGTTAAGACTCTTAAAAAGCTTAGTTCAGTGATGGCAAAGTTTATTTGGGGTAAGAATGGTCCTTACCCTATGTGTTATGAAAATGAAGTTCATAAAGTACATAAAGAACGCAGTGTCCTGCAAAGATAAAATTTCACAAGTCCCTATGAGAGCCTTTCTAATAACGTGTTCCAAAAAGATAAAAAAATCTCCGGAATGACATCAGTAAATTACTCAATACTGTATGCCACCCATTTGTATCTGATCTAATATTGCAAATAATGTCCAATTTTCCTCCATCCCCTTTCCTTCCTCTAGCATGCATGTTAAGTCATTTCAGTCGTGTCCAACTCTGTGTGACCCTATGGACACAGGCTCCTCTGTCCATGAGATTCTCCAGGCAAGAATACTGGAGTGGGTTGCCATTTCCTACTACAGGGGATCTTCCGGACCCAGAGATCAAACCTGCATCTCTTATGTCTCCTGCATTGGCAGGCCGGTTCTTTACCACTAGCGTGTCCTGGGAAGCCCTCCTTTCTCTGGAAGGGAGATCAACTTATGAGTTACAATACATAACCAGTCTTTACCTCAATCAGGAAGACACACTCCGAAAGTCACCAGAATAGTTTCTTCAACATCCAAAAAATAATTGGATTCTCCATAGATGGAGATGTTTGCTACCTATTACTTCATTTAATCCTCACCACAGACTTGTGAAGGAGCAAGTACTGTTCCTCTCCTAAATAAAAATGAAGGAAATGTGGCTTAAAGCAATGGAGTGGCAACCACAGTGTCACAGTGCAAGTAAGTAGTGGGGTCAGGTTTTGAACCGGTGTCCATCCGCTCCAAAGAAACTGCCCGTAAGCCTTAAGCACCACCCTCCTGCCACTCAGTACCACGTGGACGGGCCCACCTAAGCCTCTGACCAGCGCTTTTCCATCTTCGTTACTGGTAGCTATGCCGTAACTATTCCTTCCTGTAAATGCACCATTTCCTTCCCAACCCCCCTCTTCTCTCCTCCCGGTTTGCTCCTGGCCTCTTCTGTAAGGGCACCCTTACCACTCCCGTCCCCACCAGTCACTGCATGTAAATAACAGATCAGATTATCCCATCTTTTAAAGTGTCAGAAAAGATTCTAGAGCCAAGGAATGCTGTTTTGAAAGAGAAGGGGCAGGGACGAAGGGAGCTTCGGTTACTGAGGAACTTTGCCTCCTTCCTAAGTTTGACTGGAACTGGCGCTTTACCATCACTTATGTAGACTTGCAGAAATTGTGCTTTCATTGCTGTTGGTGTTCTTTTTTTTTTTTTAACCACAAAAACCGTCTTTCTTGCCCCTATATATTATTCTTCTTGTAGTCACTCACTTCTCTGCTCTCTTTCGTGACATATTCAAAA
This sequence comes from Bos indicus x Bos taurus, assembly GCF_003369695.1. Classification (NCBI taxonomy): domain Eukaryota; kingdom Metazoa; phylum Chordata; class Mammalia; order Artiodactyla; family Bovidae; genus Bos; species Bos indicus x Bos taurus. The sequence goes on along the minus strand of NC_040084.1, from coordinate 97,436,208 downwards.
TTATTTTATTAGTAAAGAATTTTTTTTATGTGGACCACTTTGAAAATCTTCACTGCATTTGTTACCATATTGCTTCTGTTTTATGTTTTGTTTTGTTTGGTTTTTTTTTTGGTCAGGAGGCATGTAGGATCTTAGCTCCCTGGCCAGGGATTGAACCCTCAGCCCCTGCATTGGGAGCTGAAATCTTAACCTCTAGACTGCCAAGGAAGTCCCCTTGTATTTTAATTTTAATTTTAATGGAGTATAGTCGACTTACAGTTCTGTTAGTTTCAGGTGTACAGCAATGTGATCCAGTTATACATATACATGTGGCCATTCTTTCTTAGATTCTTTCCTCATAGGTTATCACAGAATATTGAGTAGAGTTTCCTGTGCTGTACAAAAATCTTTGTTGATTATCTATCTCATATATACGTATGTGTGTGTGTGTTCATTCCAAGCTCCTGATTTACCTCTCCCCACCCCCAGCGTTTCCCTTTTGGTAACCATAAGTTTGTTTTTTTGATATCTGTAACTCTTTTTTTTTTTTGTAAAAAGTTCGTATGTATTTTTTAATTAGATTCCACATATGACTGAAATCATATGATGTTTGGTTTGTCTGCCTTGTTTCACTTAGTATAATCTCTAGGTCCGTCCACATTCCTGCAGATGGCATTATTTCATTTTTATGGCTAAGTAATATTCCACTGTACGTCGGGATCACGTCTTCTCTGTCCATTCATCTGACCGTGGACATTTAGGTTGCTTCCATGTCTTAGCTATTCTAAATGGTGCTGACATGAATGTTGGGGTGCATGTATTCTTTTGGATTAGAGTTTCCTCCAGATATGTGCCCAGATGTGGGACTGCAGGGTCATGTGATGTCTCTATTCTTAGTTTGTTAAGGAACCTCCATCTGTTTCCCATAGTGTTAGATCAGTTTACATTCCCACCAACAGTGTGGGAGGGTTCCCTTTCGCCACACCTTCTCTGGCATTTATTGTTTGTAGACTTTTTGATGATGGCCATTCTGACAGGTTTGAGGTGATACCTCATTGTAGTTTTGATTTGGATTTCTCTGATGAAAGAGATTGGAGATGACAGGAACAGATGGAAGGATATACCATGTCATCAATCAATATCATCAATCAATGTCAATCAATATCATCAAAATGATTATGCTACCCAAGGCAATCTACAGATTCAATGTGATCCGTATGAAATTACCAATGGCATTTTTCAAAGTACTAGAGCAAAAAATCTTTATATGGAAACATAAAAGACCTGGAATAGCCAAAATAATTTTGAGAAAGAAAAATGGAGCTGAAGGAATGAGACTCTCTGACTTCAGCCTATATGCCACAAAACTACAGAAAGCAAAACAGTATGGTTGTTGTTGTTTAGTCTCTAAGTCATGTCTATCTCTTTGTGACCCCACGGATTGCAGCAAGCCAGGCTTCCCTGTCCTTCACTATCTCCCAGAGTTTGCTCAAACTCATGTCCATTAAGTCAACAGTGCCATCCAACCTCTCATCCTCTGTCATCTTCTTCTCCTCCTGCCCTCAATCTTTCCCAGCATCAGGATCTTCTCCAATGAGTCAGCTCTTTGCATCAGGTGGTCAAAGGATTGGAGTTTCAGCTTCAGCCTCATTCCTTCCAGAAGGGTTGATTTTCTTTAGGATTGACTGGTTTGATCTCCTTGCTGTACAAAAGGCTGTCAAGAATCCTCTCCAGCACCACAGTTCAAAAGCATCAGTTCTTCAGTGCTCAGCCTTTTTTATGGTCCAACTCTCATATCTGTGTGTGACTACTGGAAAAACCATAGCTTTTACTATATGGACCTTTGTTGGCAAAGTGATGTCTCTGCTTTCTAATATACTGTCTAGTTTTCTCATAACTTTCCTTCCAAGAAACAAGCATCTTTTAACAGTATGGTACTGGCACAAAAACTGAAATATAGATCTATCTTAATTGTGCCTGAAAGTTGTCTTGGAGAAGGAGGTACTTACGAAAATGCAGATTCCTGGGTTCCACCACCACCAACTCTAATTCAGCAGGTCTGAAGTGGCCCTAACAACCTGCATTCCTCACACACATCCCAGCTGAGTTGAGTCCAGGTGGTTCAGGGACCGTATTTTCAGAAGTCAAGCTGTAGAACAATATACGTAAGGGACTAGAAGAGAGGTCACAAATTCTAAAGCAAGTAATTCCAGAACAAGTAAGAGGAAGGAGTAAAATGCATAAAATATTGACGAGCTTACTTTTCACTTCCACACTTAGGAATATCATGCACTCCATGTGACTTTTAGAAAAGCACAGCCCACTTGGTCTGTATTTTCCCACTTTTGATAGGGACACAGGATGGAGAAACATTTCTATAAGTGAAACAGATTTGTAAGTGTAACATCAAACGGCAGCTGAGACCCTTGTGATAGGAAAGCAAAAAGGATGCCACTTCCTCACCCTGTACTTTATCTAGGGAAGTTCAGAATTGTACGTGCAGTCTCCTAACTTTTAAACGTTGGCTCATGTGAAAAATAAAACAACATATGGGTGTGAGTCCAGATCCAGTTGTGACTTTGGGACTAAAGCTTTAGTTGAAAAGATGTGTTTGGACTGGATCATTGGTTTTCCAACCTGAATTCCAACAGATGGCAGGAGGGTGGGCTGCCACGGAAGGGGCGGCAGAAGCCAGACCCTTCTCTCTCCCCACACCCGGCCCACCTCGCCCCTCCCTAGTCTGTCTCTGTTTTTATTACACAGTGGTATCTTTGGTCAGATTTTCCTCAAAAATTGAGTTTGGCTGCTAAAATTCCAAAAGCAAGAAAGCCTGTGATGTCTTAGACATTAAAGACTAAAGTCTGTCTCAGCAACAAACAACCCCAGCCTTTCAGGGGCTTAGAACAGCACAGGTTCTCACTCGTGAGACGCAGCCACGTGGGTTGGCGGGAGTCCCACCTCATTCCAGCCGGGGTCAGCAGTGGCAGCCAGAGCATCTTGCGTGTCACGACCACCGCAGTGGGGGTGACGAGAGGGTGGAGAGCTGAACAACAGCAGTTAGAGGCTTTGGCCTGGAAGTTACGAGTGTCGGCGCCACTCAGAATTTCATTGACCAAACAGCTCGTTTGGCTGCATCTGACTTAAAAGGGGCAGCTCAATGCCACCGTCTGTGAGCTCAGGGCAGGGAGCTAAAAATGCCAGTGAGCAGCATCACTGCCCCCCCAGGCTGGCCTCCATGCTGGTGAGGGAATTAGGCTTGAATTCAAGCCACACGTACCCTATCTACTATGGAGTGAGGAATTCTGGAATTTTTTGAAGGAGCAACATAGCCAATATGATAAATGCAAGTGCTAATTTTAAAAAATTGAGTGTTCCATTTCTCAGTTAACATCATAAGTCACGTGACCATGATTTGCAGTCTGATTCCAAATCCCCTGGGTGAGCATAACTTTCTACCAACTAAGAAATGGATGGATGAGATTAGAAATTGATCAGCGCTAACTTACCTTTTTTCTTCTGTGTGATTTTTAACCAGTCTTATAAGAGCCTCATAAATAACTAATGGAAGAAGGCAGTCTCAGTGCTTATAGTATGAATTCTCCTCCTACCGAAAATTAGACCCGTCTATGGAACAATAAATATCCCTTCATGGAACAAAAGGATCCTTTCATGACGTCAGTTAATCGGATTCGGAAGCATAATTACCATCATGCAATTTGAACTCAATGTATTAAAGTATTTCTTCTAAGTGAAAAATAATTGGAAGCCATCAGAAACAAGCATTTATACCTGAGGCACCTTGGAAAGGTTCACCTTGGCCAGCGTTGGACCGTCACAGCAACTTGTCACAGCCGCCGTCTCCCCTCCCACCTTGGCAACAGGGAACGCAGAATCCTGGCCTCCCATCATTTGCATTTGATGTGAATTCTGTCAAAGAGAAAGGGGTCATTGAGTTAGCCTTCCAGATTGAGAGAAAGAGGAGAGCAGGAGCAGCCAGAAATGCTTTGTGGTGCAAAGTATTCAGCCCGTGAGGGCAAAATATTTTTTAAATAAAGAAAAGATAATCTTTGCAGACAAATGCAGACTTCGGAAGCACAGCCTTGCCTCGTTTCAGTGGGAATATAGAGCTTCAAAGAAGGATAATACACACCCATTACTTCTCCTACTTCCTTCTCAGTTCAAGACTGAAAGCAAGAATTGGTTTCCTCAAGAGCACAGCCTTTTCTAGAAGAATCTGTTGTGAAGCAGAAGTCTTTGTGCTTCTGAGCGAGGTGAATGGTTCTGTCCCTCCTGTTTCCTATGGTGGGGATGCCCTGTGCTCTGCACCCTGTCTTCTCCACAGAGCAGGCCCTTAAAATGTACAAATACCTATAACTTCTGAGCAAAGGTTCCTATACCTCCCTACCTGTCTTAAGGACCTTCGTTGGCGGGGGGAGCGCTGACAAATGTCCATCTGTAGCCACCAGCCGGGAATGCCACCTCACCCCTGCATGTGGGCCAGTTTTGGGCAGAGGGTGTAGGCCTGTGTCCAGGAGGAGGTACGTGCAGAGTGGGGAGAAAAGCCTGCACAGCAACGGAGACCCAGCACCGCCTCAATAAATGAATTAAATTGCATTTAAAAAAGAAAATCTCAGGCATCTCATGCATGTTCCTGAAATCTTTCTCACCTATTTCCTCGCCCAGAAGACAAGAATGAGCATGCCCACGTCAGAGCATTGTCCTGTTGATTAAATCGGATAATGTGAGCAAAGCCTTAACACAGTACCAGCACACGAGATGATTCCGTTCTGTTATTGGATAAACGACCCAGTAGATGAAGAGACTGGAAGTTCAGCTCTGTCTGGTGCCTCCTTGCGCAAACAGATTTCAGGTGGTTAGACACAGCTTTGAAATTTTAAAAGGCATCAATCGTTAAGTTCCACAGAAACGCTTCTCGAGTGCAGAGCTAAGAGCACAAGGTCTCAAACCTTTCCCGAAGACTCCGTCCCTTTCATAGAGGGCATGGAGAGGGCCAGCCAAGCCTTCTGAGCTCACGTGGACCCCTGGCAATATGGTGACATTTTTCTTAAGATTTTAAAGGAAGCGAGACCATTTCCCCTGACCTAGCTGGGTGGGAGGCAAGGTGAAGAGTCAAGATGAGAACTGACGGGTTATCCCAGCGTCCCAGAAGAGGACTTTCACTTCAACAGCATCTTCTGAGAATCTCTGCGCTGCATCTTTTTGTAACCTGGATGGCTTTTGACTTTTTTTTTTTTTGTAATGCAAACTGCCAAGTGGTTGGGAAAGTTTAAGGCATTCTATTAAATCGGATATAAAGCTCAGTATAGGCTGCATCTGCAAACATGCACTAAATCAGACGCTGCTGTCAAAAATTACTTCTGTCTCTGTCTCCATGGTCCTGGGGTTTGGGGGGACATTTGTCTGGTTTTGTGGGTGGACCCTTCCACGCGCTACAAAGCTGACTGAAGGGCTCTGCCTCCCCAGGCTCTCATCTTCCGAGCTGGCCCTGTGTTCTTACCTTCAGGCTGTCAGTTAATTAGTCACTTCCATATGGCATTTTGAAGGCATGCTAATTGAGGGACTTTACTTCTAACTAATCATTCTGACAGAAAAATGAGTCCTCTGTACAGGAGGCGTCCACGAGCTTTTGCTTCTCCGTGCTTACACGCGTCACTCTGTTTTGCCCCAAGATGGGCCATGCAGAGTCAACCCAAAAGAGACAAGTAACAAAGTTGTTGGGCTTCCCTGGTGGCTCCGTGGTTCAAAAGAATCATCCTGCCAATGCAGGAGACGCAGTTTCGATCGCTGGTCTGGAAAGATGCCCTGGAGGAGGAAATGGCAACCCACTCCGGTATTCTTGCCTGGGAAGTCCCATGGGCAGAGGAGCCTGGTGGGCTACAGTCCATGGGGCGGCAGACTCAGTGACTGAATACAGGTCAATGGATGGGAGTTCTTGGAGCCAGGAAACCACACCCACGGGCGCACTCCAGGACCTGGTAACAATTTGGCCATGTCTGGCCTCGCTTCTGTCAGCTTCTTCTCTCCCTTCAGCCCGGCTTGGGGAGGCGAGTGTTTCCATCCCCACAGAGGAGCTGACTGCCAGCCTACAGTTCTCTTGATGCTGCATTAACTTGGAGTTTCCTAATAGCGACCTCCTTGCTGGGGCTTAATGCTGCCGCACTGACAGATGGGCGAGCAGAACCCCGGCGGTTCTGAGGGAGTCAGATACCCAGCTTAGAGTAATTGGAAGCAGTGTGGCAGGAGCCACTGGAACTCAAATGAATCCAGAACTTGGTGTTCGCATAATCAGCTGCGAGCCAAGGCTCCAGGAGTTCCCGCGGGGCCTGGAGGGGAGCCTACATGCAATGCTTTGATTTTTTAAAGTGTTTCTTCCCCTTGAAAGCACCATCATCCTTGGGCTAATGAACCAAATCCTGACAATTCAAATAAAGAAATATACCAAAAATGCCATCATAATAAGAGACTAGGAGTCCCTACATCAGTAATTCATAGATTTGATCCCTAAGAAGATAAAAAGAAATTTATAAGCATAATAAATGTAGTTATAAAGCCCAGGTAAAGATAGAGACCTTTATATTTTTTGTGATTATACTTCCCTGATTTTTTTATTCAGTGCTTTATTGGCAAATTAAGATACAAAAAGTGTAAATAAATAACATAGGTTCCACTGGAGAAGGAAGGAAGGAAGGAAAGAGGGAGGTGGGGGAGCGGAAGAAAGGAGACAATAAAATCTGTAGTGAGAATGAGTGTGCCGAAACTTTTATTTTTGAGATCCTTTTTGAATTGTATTGCAATTATTTTGAAAATCCTTAACCCCTCTTTCCTTTCACTCTTCTCTTCTGTACACTATAAGTAAGTTATATCTGTTATCATAGATATAGTCAATACTTAATGTTACTCAGTCTTTTGCCTGTTATCTGTACAACTACAACTATTTTACTTAATTCACCATCAAAACCTGAGTAACATGTTCAAAAGTATATAGCTTTAGGCTGCGTGCAAGCGTGCTCAGTTGCGGCCAGCTCTTTACAACACTATGGACTCTCGCACTCCCAGGCACTATAGCCCACCAGGCTCCTCTGTCCATGGAGTTTTCCAGGTAAGAGTAATGGAGTGGGTTGCCTTCCTTCTTCGGGAATCTTCCCAACCCAGGGGTTGAACCCACGCCTCCTGCAGCACTTGCATTGGCAGGCGAATTCTTTACCACTGCGCCACCCGGGATGCCCTATGTCACTGCAGAATAGAGTCTAAAAGCCTTTCTAGTTCAGTCTTAATACCTTCCCAGCATCACCCTTTACTCTGGAAGGTTCTTGTCCGACAAGCTCCTGACTGCCCTCTTTGCTTGGACCACACAGACGAGCAAGGGAGCAGAAGGGTAGAATGGGGGGACGTGGGGTCTGAAGTCTGATAAGCTGGGCTGGAGTCCCAGTCCCTTCATTTAGCGTTTGTGTGACTGAAGCTCTGCGCCTCGACGTCTTCCTAAGGAGGAGGGTCGAGTCATGATACCTAACCCGGAATTGCTTTCAGAACGAGACCTTATCTACGCACAGCCCTTGGCACTGCTTGTCATGGTCACCAGTACATAAAGGTCGGCCACTCTGACCCCCCGGAATGCCCTTCTCTTTCTCCTCTCGCTGAATCATCCCTTATCTCAAGTGCTCCATGAAGCTGACCTACATCCTCTCTGGATTATTACCCATGCACTGACGTCTGTTCTTTCAAATATGAGCTCCCCTTAATTAAACTGTAAGCTCCTTGAGGGGAAAATCAGGTCATCCTAGCACACAGCAGGTTCTTGAAAAATCTCTGCTAGGTTAGAAGCACATCTTATAGTGTTGAAAGATTTGAATCACAACTCATGCTGCTCTGGTTCTTTAAATTCATGTTAAGTATGTCCGTGATATTGTATGAACTCCAGACTTCTGCGTTTAATCAGAGTCTTAATCATAATGAGCAGCATTTATGAAAGGGCAATTAACAGATTCCCCGAAGAACTGGAAATAGTAAATTGCTAATAGCATCCCTGAGGTTTTGCTTTTTGCTCAGATAAATTAAGTAATTTAATAATAAAGGCAGCCTGAGCTGAAAAAAGCACAAGTTTAAGAGACGGAAGCCCTAGGTTTTATCCTGGCCCTGCTGACATGTGACCCCAGACCAGTAACTTCTCTACTCTGTGTCTTTAACTCATCTCTTATGTGAAAAGGTGTATTAACTTGGTGATGGTCATAAATGTGCTCCTAAAATTCTTGAAAGAAAGTGAAAATGTTAATCACTCAGTCGTGTCCAACTCTTTGCAACCCCATAGACTGTATCCTCTGTCCATGGAATTCTCCAGGCAAGAATACTGGAGTGGGTTGCCATTCCCTTCTCCAGGGGGGATCTTCCCGACCCAGGGATCGAACCATGGTCTCCCATGTTGCAGGCGGATTCTTTACCATCTGAGCCACCGGGAAAGTGCTGGGATTCTTAGGGTCACATGAATGAAGTTTGACTTCAGCTTCATTTTTAAACTGTAAACTGTCGCATAGTGGGTTTACCAGTGGGAACAGGGCTGGAGGACGAATCAGACAGGGGAGGGGGATGAAGAGTACGAACTACTAGGTATAAAATACAAGATACAAGAATGTGATGTAAGCGCGAAGAATATAACCAATATTTTATAATAACCTGAAACAGAATATGATCTATAAAAGCACCAAATTATCAGGCCGTATACCTGAAATTGATGGAACATTTTAAATCAACTGTACATCAATCATAACATAAAATCCCTGTAAAAGAAGAAAAGCCATAGCAGAAGCTACGTATACAAACTTATGATAGAAACCAAAAATACATAATGTTGTATTAATGTAAACTTGAGCTCAAGTTTTTGCTTAATAAAAACATCCTAAAATTGTAAATTTAGCTATTAAAAAACTTAACCCGTGTGCTGCTGCTTACCTGGGTGTATGAGTCTTTGCTTGATCTAGACAACGAAATACAGTAGTCCTGAAGAAGGGCTTCCCTGGTGGCTCAGACGGTGAAGGATCCACCTGCAATGCGGGAGACCTAGGTTCAAACCCTGGGTTAGGAAGATCCCCTGGAGGAGGGCATGCAACCCACTCCAGTATTCCTGCCTGGAGAATCCCCCTGGACAGAGGAGCCTGGTGGGCTACAGTTCATGGGGTCGCAAAGAGTCGGACACAACTGAGTGACTAAGCACAACAACAAATAAGATGTGATTATATCTGTTTTTCATGACACTGAATTTCAAAAGCTTGTGCTGACTGAAAATAGGCTCTATGCAGATAGAGATATAATATGTATATATATTAATTTAGTTTGTTTTTTAAAGAACTGGGTCTCCAAGTAATATTTCATTTGATAAAATGTTGGCATCTCTTTAGATAATCTTCAAGGTACTTTCTAGCTCTCACATTCCATAAAATCATGGTTTAAAGCCTAACCAAATCTCACAGTATAAGCTGAGTAAGTTTAGGTTTTAAATTCTCAATAAATTAATCAGTGTTTCTACCTTCACCTGATTTTCCTATACTTTCAAAGTTAAAAACTTCATGAAATTTCAATACAAATTAGTTTTTATTCATCGTATAAGGCAGTATGATTGCTGGGAAAGATTGAGGGCAAAAGAAGAGGGCATCAGAGAATGAGATGGCTAGACGGCATCACTGATGCAATGAACATGAACTTGGGCGAACTCCGGGAGATGTTGAGGGACAGGGAGTCCTGGCATGCTGCAGTCCATGGGGTCACAAAGAGTCGGACACGACTGGGCGACCAAACAGCAACAATGATTGTTCTGAGTCAGCAGATGGCTCAAGTTCAGTACACAGTATTGTTTTTCTCAGGGTACTTCTCTCCACTTGAACCTTCTGACCCTCTAAAATGAGTCTGCCAAACAATGAAAGTATTGATTTCTAACTAGTTCGTTACAAATAAGACTTCCTCTCTCATATATACTGCGTCTACAATTCAGAGAGACCTTGTTGTCCTCCTCAAAACTTTGACCCCACCCTGTATAAATCACGGCGGTTTGCAGAAGACACAAGCTGGCCCGTGAATTTTAAACAAATAGATTTTAATTATCATAATGAAAAGTCTGATTTATTACTATTTGCAACCTTTGTATTAGAAAACCAGCCTGGTTTGAGTGTTCACGGTGTCCGTCACAGAACACGCACACGAGCAAAAATGAATTAGCAGAAATGGGAAACCAGCAGCAGATTTTATTTTAAAGAGAAAATAAACAGGGATATGGTAAAAATTAGCTGATACAGATAAGCTTTTTCACCCACCAAGCACTGGTATAAGCAGAAAATAAAAGCTGCTCTCCGCCTACTTTTCCTGGCCACCCTAAGTAAATCAAATCTATTTCAGAAAAGACCTGAGGCTGTAGTCACCTGAATGGCAGACTTGGTACACAATAGACTCCTGAAGATATGAATAGATTTGTTAGAGCCTGAATATTGGTTTATTGACAATGTCATACCAGCCTATGCAAATTTATTCTTAAAGCTCATGTGTAACAAATACGCTTGGTCTGTCAAAGTTGCATAAGAGCTGGTACCAAGGTTTTCCCCTCAGGGTATATGGGGAAAGGAACCAGTCAGACTCGGGGTTGAGCGGGGGGCAGGTGGGGCAGGGAGACTGGTCCACTGCAGAGCCAGGTGATGGAGAGCAGGGATCTGTGAGTCAAACCCGTGGCTGTACAGAGGATGAGATGGCTGGATGGCGTCACCGACTCGATGGACATGAGTCTGAGTGAACTCCGGGAGTTGGTGATGGACAGGGAGGCCTGACGTGCTGCAGTCCATGGGGTCGCAAAGAGTCGGGCACGACTGAGCGACCACACACAGCCGTGTTTCTCAACTGTGGGCGATTTTGTCTTCTCGGGGACACTGGGCAGTGTCTGGAGAGAGTTCTGATGGTCACACCCGGGAGATGGATGCTGCTAGCGAAGTATCAGGGAAGGGTCACAGATGCTCTGACTGTCCTGCAATGCACATGCCAGCCCTTACAACAAGAGGTTGTCTGGCCCCAGACATCAGTAGTTGCCAAAGCTGAGAAACCCCAAGTCAGGTCCCCACGTTTAGCTCTGACTCTGTCCGTACCAGTAGCTCATTTGGGGAAAACGGCCAAACTCATTCATCTGTAAAAGAAGCAGATCCCGAGACCTGTCTCACAGGGTCAGGATCATTGTGAAAAGGAGACTGATTGCTGCCCACTGAGCGTCCCAGCACGGCTGACACAGAATGTGCTCAGTGCATCCTAGTTGTTAGTAATAATAATATGATAGAGATAAAAACAATGGCCAAGGCTTTCTGCAGACTTGCTGACCCACATGGAAGTTGACAGCGTTTCTCAGCCTTGCAACAGGATTGGGGCTTGAAAGCCAATTACAGGCATTCAGAAAAGAGCCACTTGCTAAAAGGAGAAAAGTTTTCTTCACACTGAAATCCTGCTGTGACCTTAATACGCCACTCCCATGCCCTAGAGGGTATGTAAAAGAGGTCTCAATGAGGAATAGCCTATTTGAACTACTAATGTGCTATCTAAGGGAGGAGAAAACATTAATATGGATGGCACCTTCGGAGGTGGGCTGTTGGACGGGAGGACAGAATTACAGCTTGTTAAAGTTTCGTGGATTCCCTGGACGTTCCCTGGGTTTCTGTGCTGAAAATTAATGCAAGTCCATATGCTATTGACTATTAGCCCTTCCCTAACCTTCCGGAGGAAGCCTGACAGGCTGCTGAGGCCAGCACCCTGGGGCTAATGAGCACTTAGCAGGACAAATTTTTCAACCACCCTCAGTCTTTAATCCTGGGCTTTCAGGAGAAGACAAAATGGAGCCCTTGGAAACATTTGTGTGATGATCAAGGGCTTTGGAGCTGATCTTAAAACAAAGCCAGTTCATTCAGTTAATCTGAAGCTATGTACACCGTTACCTCTTCGTGTACTTCCCTGCGTCTCAGAGTTAACAATATGCAAATATTGAGGGGGAGTCAAAGAGTTATTTGTCGCAAGTCAGGAATAACATTTATCTGCTGAACACATAGAAACTGTGGAGAAGTACTATGAATTTTGTCTGCAGTTTTCACTCACAAAACCATACTCACTTTCAAACTTAAAAAGAAGCTGAAAGAGAAGGAACGGTTCTGAAATGCCAGACCTCATGATTAAATTCAGTGAAGATGCTGAGAAGTCTGTGGAAATTCTCAAAAACTATAAAATGTTAAATACATCACACAGTTCCTGAAAAATCTAAGCTAAGATACTTAAGGTACTTACGGATGTCATATTGTAACTCTATTATAAGATGGTCTTTGCTTTAATACTAAGTTATGGAAGTCCTGTATGAAACCCTTATAAAAATTCAATTAACCTTGTACACACACACACACACACACACACACGCACACGCACACACACACACACAAAGAGCTAGAAACACTGCCAATATTGGGGCCATTAACCATGTACTGGCCTCATGGTCAAGGAGAACCAGCTACTCAAACTCAGTCAAATACTCTGAATGTCTGACTAACTCACAGGAAATCAGAAGCACCGTGGAAAGCATTCTTCATGCATCCCTGCCCATCCAATATGCAGTTGTACTTTGTCCCAATTTTTTTCTAAAATATTCAAAATTATATAGTGAAAATGGGGTATTTAAATGCCAGTTTCAAGCTAACTATGATGGCTGTCTTCCTCTTTTAAAACACTAATCCGCATTGTTCATGTATCTACTCACATTCACATTGCTGACAACGGTTTCCTTGCTTTAATAGTAGGAACAAGGTCAAATTTCTCCATCAGCTCCTTGAGGGAGATTATGTTGCTCCTGTCATAGCCTAATTTACTACGTACTGACGAATATTCTTTAACTCATCAGTAAGTATAAGGAAGCGGTTAGTAACTGTTACGTCACACACTTCCTGAAACGGCTCTTTGAGCCATGAAACTTTAAATTTATCGTTTGATGTAAAATCCAGTTGAGTAAGCGATTTAACCTGAGTCGAGTTCTTGTTTTTGTCTGATGTTACCATCTCTTTGAACGTACAGTTTTTGGAAATGAACGTATTCATTACCAATTTTAATTGGGATGAAACAGTTCTTTGAAAATCATCTACCTTTTTCAAATTGTGGTATTGTTGCACTTTTCTCCCAACAGTGATCATACTTATTTAGCAGTGTCACACTAACTTTCTAAGGCAACTGGAGCAAACTGGATTCTCTTTTCTTTGTATTTTCTCTTCCTTCTTTTTCCTTTCTCCTTTTCTTTCAACAGTTACCCAAACACAGTCTTTATGAAAAGAGAAGAAAAATGACACAAGAGTTGGCAGTTTCACGAATGTGTTTTAGGTTGTAACCAATGAAGAGTAATATGTAAATCAAACAGAACAATAAGGTTTCAGATCTTAAAACTCATAATTAAATAACAAGTGCCTTTTTTATTACCAAATTAACTACCTGTTTTTGAGCCAAATTTCCTTTTTCTTTACCTTTCCGGAAGCCTCTGTACCTGTGACTGCTTCCTTACAAGGGGTGACGAAGCAGGAAACACTTCCATGGGCAGAGTGATAGGAATTCTGCAAGAAAAACCACGTGATTTTAATCGAATGAGCTTTTCCTAACAGTAGCGTCTATATGTTTTTGAGTAGCTTTTAGGGATACATACAACATTTTTCACTGTATGAATGTATGTGGTATGATTGTATTTAATGCAGAACACCACCTTGCCTTAAATATTTTGATATTCTCTGTGCCTGTAACGTGGAAGGGCAGTGGTGACCCGCTTCTTCACACGGACGCTCAGAGCAAGCGGCCTCTGTTCCTCCCCGCAGGACTCCCACTCATGGCTCTGGATTGCTCTTTCCCACGTCTGGTTACCATGGAGAAAGCCGCACCATCGGCTTTTGTTTTCGGGTACCAAGTGGTTGTTAGCGCCTTGCTTATGAAAATGGTTTCTCTGATGCTAATTAGTTATAGCAACGAAATGAAAAGCTGTGCCTGCTTTGCTTTATTGATGCTCTTCAGCATGTGCTAAAGGCAGGTATTCAGACAAAGGACTGAATCACTAATTACGCTTTCTGGCAAAAGACCATGTTAGCTTGGTATGTAATGAGTTCAACTTTAACTCTTTTCTTACCTTCTGCTGAGGGTCTGGGGTTGGTGGTTTTCTGCAAAGGACTGGATCATTCCTCGGTCTTCCTGTGATGATCTGCTCGGCTCCTTATGCCCTGGAGTCCAACTCCATCCACCCATTATAGCAATGTTAATAATACCATAGAATCCAATTCTATTTCTGACATTTACCAGCTCTGTAGTTGTCAGCAAGCTGCTTAAGCTCTCAGTTTTCCTCATATATGAAATAAGGGGGTTAAGACCCATTTTCCAAGACTGTGATGGTGAAATAGGAAAACCAGGCATGTGGGAAAATGGGAAAATCTCTGGACACGTGCCCTGCCCTCAGAGGACCCCCACACGGTTTAATGCTCTGTTGTCACCATCTTGAAATGCTGAATAATTTTTTATTTTTTTTAACAAGGGGCTCTGCATTTTCATTTTGCACTGGACTACACAAATTACATAGTCAGGGTAAGCTAGGCTGTGTTGCAGTAATAATAAATTCCTGAAACTCTCAGTGGGTTTACATAGCCAGTTTATTTCTTGCTCATGCTACTCGTCCACGAGCATATTCCGTGCATCCTGGTCACTCAGGATCCAGGTTGAAGGTCACTCATTTTGACCTGAACTGTCACAATCCCCACACCAAGGGAAGAAAGCAAGTAGAACTGGGTGCTTGTCACTTCTGTTCACCCTTCTTTGTCCAGAGCAAATTATGTGGCCTTGTGTGACATCAAGGGGGGGGAAGTTCCTTCCTGTACCTGGAAACCTGAGGGCCAGGGCCGCTGGTGAACCCAACCAACACCATCACAAAATGCAAAGTGCCCACTGGCACCTGCTGTTTGCAAGCCACCCTTTAGGGGAACACATTTAAAGATTTCAAATTTCTCCTAAAGCAAAACCAAATTATCTGAATGTAAAATCCCTTCTCTTCTAAAAGATGTCCTTCATTCTCTTCTTTTCTAACTACTTCAAGTCCCCTTGACCATCATCCTCCCTGGGGATGGAGCACATGCTAAGAAAGTGGATGTTGCTGCAGCAGGATTAAACCCTTCCTCGCCAGATGGAGACACTCCAGCCACTGTTGCTGACTCCTTCATTCCACTTTCTCAAAACTGAAATACTGCTCCTTCATTTTTCTGATTGCAAAATACAAGTGCAATCGTTATAACACATCCCAAAAGATGAAAAAATATAAAGGTAAACATGCAAAGTAGTAAAATCAGTAGCAATCCCACTGCTCACTGTTAAGATTTTGTCTTTCTAGGCATCTTAGGATATGTAACCCACACTTGAAAATTTTTAAGTATTAATATTATACATATTCATTAGTAAATATTGTTAATGAAATGCTATATCATGGGAATGTGTATAATAAATATACTTAGAAGAATATATTAGAATTGTATCAGGGGATAATCATCTGATTGTTGTAGTTGTTGGTTAGTTGCTCAGTTGTGTCCAACTCTTTTGCGACCCCATGGACTGTAGCCTGCCAGGCCCTCTGTTCATGAGATTTTCCAGGCAAGAATACTGGACTGGGTTGCCATTTCCTTCTCCAGGGGATCTTCCTGGCCCAGGGATCAAACCTGCATCTCCTGCACTGGCAGAAGGTTTCTTTACCACTGAGCCACAGGGAAGTCCAATCATCTGCTATGCCCTCACGTACATCTGGAAGGATTTATTATCAGTGTTCTCCAGTTCCCAGCTACAGGTCCTAGAGGCAATCACTTAGCAGTTGTTATCATTCCAGAAATACTCTGTGCATATATAAGCAAACACATGTACTGTTTTTTCCCCCCAAATTGTTGCATTCTGTGTATATACATTGTTTTAATTGTTGTATAGTGTTTCTCTTGCGTCTCCTGCATCAGCAGGCAGATTCTTTACCACTAGCACCGCCTGGGAAGCTCTCCAGTTTACGAATGAATCATAATTTGCTGAATGAGGTTGGTGGAGAACCCACCTGCCAATGCAGGAGACTCAAGAGACTCGAGTTTGATCCCTGGGTTGGGAAGATCCCCTGGAGGGGGACATGGCAACCCACTCCAGTGTTCTTGCCTGGGAAATCCATGGACAGAGGAGCCTGGCAGGCTACAGTCCATGACATCACAAAGAGTCGAACACAACCGAGAACACATACATTAAAACTTACAGATGAGGTTTTAATTTTTAAATTAACTTTTTATTGCCATAATATTGCTTTATGGTGGTGGTGGTGGTGGTGGTTTAGTTGCTAAGTCATGTCCAACTCTTGCGACCCCATGGACTGTAGGCCGCCAGGCTCCTCTGTCCATGGGGTTTTCCAGGCAAGAACACTGGAGTGAGGTGCCCTTTCCTTCTCCGGTTGCTTTATAACATCATCTAAGTTTCACGTGTACATTATATTTCTTTTTAATATAAATTTATTTATTTTAATTGGAGGCTAATTACTTTTCAGTATTGTACTGGTTTTGCCATACATTGACATGAATCCGACACGGGTGTACTTCACATGTACATTATATTTCTACCTCTCTATCTACTGCAGCATGTTCATTGCTACAATTTCTGCCCCACCCCCATCCCCTGCCCCTTCTCCTCTGGTTTAACATCTACTCTGTTTCTATATCTGCAGTTTCTTTTTGTTTCATTCAGTTTATTCATTAATTTTTCAAAATTTTTGCTTGTTCTTTATATTCCACATACAAGTGAAATTATATGGTACTTGTCTTTGTCAGCTTCATTGATTTCCCTTAGCATAATACCCTCAATATTCATACGTGTTTTAACAAATGGAAAGATTTCAACTTTTTTGTAACTGAGTAGTAATTCTACTGGATATGAGTGTATATGTGTGTATATACGTATTCCACATTTTCTTTATCCATTCATCCACTGATGGGCACTTAGGTGTTTTCGGACCTTGGCTATTGTAAATAATGCTGCAGTGAATATAGGAGTGCGTATATCTTTTCAAATTACTGTTTTTGTGTTCTTTTGAGAAAGACCCAGAAGTGGGATGACTGGTTCATATGGTAGCTCTACTCTTAATTTTTTGAGGAATCTGCATACTGTTTTCCCTGAGGCTGCACCAGTTTACATTCCCACCAACAAGGTGTAAGGGTTCCCTGTTGTACAACTTCCCTCACAACTCTTGTTATCTTTTGCCTTTCGGATAACAGCCATTCTCACAGGCATTAGGTGATGTCTCACTGTGACTTTAATTTCCGTTTTCCTAATAACTGCTCTGTTGAACATCTTTCCATGTGCCAGTCGCCCATCTGTATGTCTTCTTTGGAAAAATATCTACTCAGCTCCTCTGTTCATGTTTGAATCCACTCATTTGCCTTTTTTTGCTTTGTTTTTGTGTTGTATGAGTTCTTTATATATTGTAGATGTTAGTCCCATATGACATACACGGGTTGCAGGTGTTTTCTCCGTTCAGTAGGTGGTCTGCTCATTTTGTTGAAGGTTTCCTTTGCTGCTCAGAGACGTTTTAGTTTGGTGTGGTCCCACGTGTTTACTTCTGCTTTTGTCTCCTTTGCCTGAGGAGACATACCTAGAAAGACATTGCTAAGACTGATGTCAAAGAACGTATGCCCTATGTTTTCTTCTAGGAGTTTTATGGCTTCAGGTCTTATATTCAATTCTTTAATCCATTTTGAGCTGATTTTGTGTATGGCGTGAGATAATGGGTTGTTGTTTTTTTTTCCTGCGTGTAGCTATACAGTTTTCCAAGCACCGTTTATTGAAGAGACTGTCCTTTCTCCACTTTATGTGCTTTGCTCCTTTGTCATAAGTTATTGTCCTTACACGTGTGGGTTTATTTCTTAAATCTGTTCCATTGATCCATGTATCTGTTTTTCTGCCAAAACCATGCTATTTTGATGACTATGCTTTATAACGTAGTTTAAAATCAGGGAATGTGATACCTCCAGCTTTGTCCTTTTCTTCTCAGGTTGGATTTGGCTGTCTGGGGTCTTCTCTGGGTCCATATAAATTTTAGACTTTTTTGTTCTTTTTCTGTGAAAAATGTCCTTGGTATCTTAGTAGGGATTACAGTGAATCTGTAGATTGCTTTAGGCAATATGGACATTTTAACTATCTTAATTCTTCTGATCCTTGAACACAGGCTATCTTTCCATTTATTTGTCTTCTTCAATTTCCTTCAATAACGTCTTACAGTTTTCATTGTACAGATCTTTCACTGCCTTGCTTAAGTTTATTCCTAGACTTTTAATTCTTCTTGTTTCTGTTATAAATGAGACTGTTTTCTTAATTTCTCTTTCTAAAAGCTCATAGTTATTGTCTATAAACGCAATGCATTTTTGTATGTTGACTCTGTACCCTGCAACACTGCTGAATTTGTTTATTATTTCTAATAGCTTTTTGGTGGAATCCTTAGGGTTTTCTACATATAAAATCACATAATCCACAAATAGTGACAGTTGTACTTCTTCCTTTCCAATTTGGAGGTCTTTAATTTCTTTTTCTTGCCTAACTGCTCTGGCTAGTACTTCCAATACTATGCTGAATAAGAGAAGTAAGAGTGTGCCTCCTTGTCTTGTTCCTGATTTTAGAGGAATAACTTTCAGTTTCTCACCATTGAATGTGATGTTAGCTCTGGGTTTGTCATGTATGACCTTTATCATGATAAGGTACATACTGTCTAAACCCACTTTATTGAGAATCTTTTTTCATAAATAGGTGTTGAATCTCATCTACTGTCTTTTTCTGCACCTATTGAGATGATCGTACGTTTTGTAATCTCCCATTTTATTAACATGGTATATCACATTTATTTGAAGATGTTGAACCATTCTTGGATCCCTGAAATAAATTCCAGTTGATCATCGTGCATGATACTTTTAATGTGTTGTTGCTAATATTTTGTTGAGAATTTTTGCATCTATATTCATTGGAAATACTGGCCTGTAATTTTTGTGTGTTGTCTTTATCTGGTTTTGGTTTCAGAGTGATGTTGGTCTTCTAAAATGAGTTAAAAGTGTTCACTCCTCTTCAATTCTCTGAAAGAGTGTGAAAAGAATAGGTATTAAATGTGCTTTGAAAGTTTGGTAGAATTTACTTGTGAAGCTGTCTTGTCCTGGATGTTTCTTTTAGGGGGAAGTTTTGGACTATAGTTTCCATCTCAATCCTGCTTATTAGTCTATTCAAATTTCCTGTTTTTTTATGATTCAGTCTTCAAAAGTTGTATGGTTCTAAGAATTTGTCCTAGAAGAAATGGACAAATTTGTACTTCCTCTGTTTTTCTTTTTTTTAGTTACTTTAGGTGTAAGGTTGTATTGTTTATTTGAGATGTTTTTTGTTCCTTGAGGTAGGCTTTTATTGCTACAAAAGGTCTTAATACTACTTTTCCTGCATCTCAGAGATTTTGGTATGTTGTATTTTCATTTTTATTTGTCTTCAGGTAATATTTCATTTCTCCTTTGATTTCTTCGTTGACCCAAAAGTTGTTCAGGAGAATGTGGTTCAGTCACCACCTGTTTGTTCTGTGTGCACTTGGGAAGAAGGTATATTCTGCTTGGCAGGCGGATTCCTTCCCACTGCACCACTGGGAAGCCTGAGTGTGGCCATACCAGCCTTCTTTGGGCTGCCATGTGCCTGGAGTATCATCTTCCACCACTTCACTTTCAGTCTGTGTCTGTCTTTAGAGCGGAGGTGTGTCTCCTGGAGGCAAGCATATAGTCGGGTCTTGTTTTTCAATCCAACCAGCCACTCTGTGTCTGTTAACGGACGAATTCAATCTGTTTACATTAAGGAAGATCACTGATAGATGAGGACCTAGTACTACAGTTTTATCTTTTTTTTTTTTTTTTTCTGGTTGCGCTATAGCTCCATTATTTCTCTTCCTTGTTTTTATGTCCTCCATTCTGGATTGGTGGTTTTCTATGATGTCTTTCTCCATTTCCTCTTTTTTATGTTGTGTTTCTGTGCTCTGGATTTATGTTTTGTGGTAACCATGAAGCTTGTATAAAACTTCTCATAGGTAAAATAGTTATTTTTCTGCTCATGGCATCTTATTTTCACTTACCTTTATGAGTTCTGCTCTTTTCATCTTCCCCTGTTGTGTTTTTGCTATCTCAAATTATCTTTTTTATACTGTGAGTTTTTTTCCCCAAACTGAAGTAGCTGTAGTTATTTTTTCTGCTTTTTTTCTGCATTAATCTTTATATGATAATAAAGTGTTTTAAAAACCTACTCTGATAAAGAGTTGAAATTTTCTGATTTCTTCCTATTTATCACCTTACTCAGAAATTTTCTGTATTTTGCCTCTTTGTTTCTGCTAGAAGAGGCCCTTTCAACATTTTTTGTAAGACAGTCTAGTGTTGATGAACTCCTTCAACTTTTTTTGTCTGAGAAAGTCTGTATTTCTCCATCATATCAGAATGCTATGACTTTGCTATGGAGAATTCTTGGCTGATAGTTTTTATCTTTTAGCTTTTGAGAATGTCATTCCATTCTCTCTTGACTCATACATTTTCTGCTGAGAAATCTGCTGATAGTCTAAAAGGGGTTCCTTTGTAAGTTACTACCTTTTTTGTCCTGACTGCCTTTAAATTCTTTTTCTCACTGACTTATACTGTGTCTTGGAGGTCTTTTGTGTTGATGTAATTAATTGTTCTCTTAGCTTCACACACTTATATATCCAGTTCCTTCTCTTCTCCTTCTGGAAAGCCCATTACCCTCATCTTCCCCTTTTCTAGAAGAATCAAATAACTCTCATAGAATTTCTTCATCTTTTTATATTTTATTTCTTTTCCCCCTTCTGTTGTTGTTCAGTCACTTAGTTGTGTCCAGCTCTTTGAGACCCCTTGGACTGCAGCATGCCAGGCTTCCCTGTCCTTCACTGTCTCCCTGAGTTTGCTCCATTGAGTCGATGATGCCATCCAGCCATCTTATCTTCTGTCACTCCCTTCTCCTCCTGCCCTCAATTTTTCACAGCATCAGGGTCTTTTCTAGTACATTGGTTCTTCGCATCAGGTAGCCAAAGTATTAGAGCCTCAGCATTAGTCCTTCCAATGAATATTCAGGTTTGATTTCCTTTAGGATGGACTGATTTGGTTTCCTTGCTGTCCAAAGGACTCTCAAGAGTCTTCTCCAGCACCACAGTTCAGAAGCATCAATTCTTTGGTGCTCAGCTTTCTTTATGGTCCAACCCTTACATCCATACATGACTACTGGAAAAACCATAGCTTTGACTAGATGAACCTTTGTTGACAAAGTGCTGTCTCTGCTTAATATACTGTCTGGGTTTGTCATAGCTTTCCTTCCAAGGAGCAAGCATCTTTTAATTTCATGGCTGCAGTCACTGTCCACAATGATTTTGGAGGCCAAGACAATGAAGTCTATCATTGTTTCCACTTTTTCCCCATCTCTTTGCCATGGAGTGATGGAACTGGATGCCACAATCTTAGTTTTTTTTAATGTTGAATTTAAGCCAGCTTTATCACTCTTCTCTTTCACCTTCATCAAGAGGCTCTTTACTTCCTCTTCAATTTCTGCCATTAGGATAGTATCATCTGCATATCTGAGGTTATTGATATTTCTCCTGGCAATCTTGATTCCAGTTTGTGATTCATCCAACCTGGCATTTCACATGAGGTACTCTGCACTGCATTTAAGTTAAATAAGCAGAGTGACAATATACAGCCTTGACGCAGTCCTATCCCAAATTTGAGTCAGTCCATTGTTCCATGTCTGGTTCTAAGTGTTGCTTCTTGACCTGTATACAGGTTTCTCAGGAGGCAGGTAAGATGGTCTGGTATTCCCATCTCTTTAAGGATTTTGCACAGTTTGTTGTGATCCACACAGTCAGAGGCTTTAGTGTAGTCAACTTGTATCATTTCTAGGTTTCTGTCTTCAAGCTCACTAATTCTCTCTTTCTGGTCTGATCTATTTCCAATGCTTTCTAATGCATTCTTCACAGCATTTATAGTTGTATTCCGCTCCAGAATTTCTGCTTAGTTCTTTTTTAGAGTTCCTGAGCTCGTTTATCTGCCTTTCTCAGTTTTCTGGTAGCTCATTGAGTGTCTTTGTAACAGTTATTTTAAATTCTCCATCAGGTTGCAATATTCTGCGATTTTTAAGTTGGTTTCTAAAGAATTACCGTTTTCTCCTTGTTGCACAGTGTAACTGTGGTTCTTCATCGTATTTGGTAAATCAGCGCAGGTGAAGTAGCAAACACCTTTCTGCTCCATTGTAACCGTTCAACGGATCAAAAATTAGAGCCCTTCCTTTCTTTTGTCTTCCAGCAGGTGGCAGTGTGGCGCGGGTGTTTAGTTTCTCTCCCCCGAGCTGCGTCTGGATATATTGAAAGTCAGCATTTTCCACCCTCCATTGCCTCTGTCAGAGGTGTCACCACCCCGCCCCCACCCACACACACCCCGTCTTATCCCCCAGGGTCATTGGTGCCCTGCTGCTATCCGTGTCAGTGGTGTTGCCGCTGGAGCACTGTACGGCGGGCTCGCCCACCCTGAGCAGGACCTCCTGAGATGCGTCAGGAGCGGGCGGGGCAGCCGGGATCACGCAGGCACTTCTGCCATGTCCGGTGTTTTGAGGTTTGTGGGCTCCCCCCGCTACAGGTAGAGCTAGCGTTGTGGGTCTCTCCATGGCTGGAGGGACGGGGGCCCCAGGTTCCCCCGCTGCCCCCTGGTTACCTGCACCGTGGGCTCCACTCGGTCAGGAGGCTGGGGTTGTGTGTGCTACCTCCTCTGCTGATGCTGAGTCCTCTGGGGCTGTGGGCTCTGCTGTCCCCCAGGACCATGTCCTCTCTGTATTCCAGTCCAGCCACCTTTGGCTGTGCAGAAAGATGGGATCGTCTGGCATCCTGGTGTGTTTGGCAGCGGCACTTTGGTTGCCTTGTGGACATCTGCTAGGTGTAGACGGAAAGGGAGAGACAGGGAGTATCTCACTGCGCGCTGGAGGCGATCACTCCCTCCACGCCCCCAGCTCTGTGGGGTTTTTTTGCTATTATAAGCCATGTTACGAAAATATTCTCATGCATAAAGCCCTTTGTATTTATCTGCTTATTTCCTTAGAACACATGAACAGAAGTGAAAATATATTGCTGGTTATTAAAGATTATTACAAATATGTGTTATTTTAATCACTATATAATATTGCATTGATGTACCTATATAAAGTGTATTTACTTGCTTATTTGATAAATTTTTCATAATTTTTTGGAGAGGTCACTTACTAGCTATTCTGAAGAGTAACTGAAATAATCCTTTCAAAAGTATTTTGTAAGTTCATTATAAGTAAAAGTATTTATTTGTGTTATTTTATTAAGAAACAATAATAATAAAGTGATACAACTGCCATATGTTAATTTCACATCCCAGTGAGCATGGTAATATAAGGAGAGGCATGTGCATGCATGCTAAGTCCCTTCAGTCCTGACTTTGTGAGACTCTATGGATTGTAGCCTGCCAGATTCCTCTGTCCATGGGATTCTCCAGAGAAGAATACTCGAGTGGGTTGCCATGCCCTCCTCCAGGGATCGAACCCGTGTCTCGTCTGTCTCCTGCATTGGCAGGCAGGTTCTTTACCTCCAGCACCACCTGGGCAGGCCAAGGAGAAGCATAATGCATTTGAATAAGCAACATGCAACTGTGGAGCTACAGCGTGAGGTGTGGTGACAGCCACATGTCCCATTTTGCCCAGGACAGGCTGGTGTTTATGCCTATTTATTCTGCAGTCTTTGCTATCATGCTCCCTTTCATTCTCAGGATCGGGCTATTAAACAAAAAGTCATGTGGCCATCGTGCACTCCATTACTCATATCCTACTCTTTGCAGCCCCATGAACCGTAGCCCACTAGAGTCCTCTGTCCGTGGGATTTCCCAGGAAAGAATACTGGAGTGGGTTGCCATTTCCTACTCTAGGGGATCTTCCCCACTCAGGGATCAAACGTGAGTCTCTTGCATCTCCTGCATTGGCAGGTGGATTCTTTACCACTGGGCCACCCAGAAAGCCCCATGGCCACCCTACTTGTGAGTAAATGAACCATGTCCCAAATCTTGGAAAAGGCGTCCTTAATCTGTCCACTGATGCTGTCCTTCCTTTGTCTTCAGAAGAGCTAAGATAGGATACATTGCAAGTTATCTTTGTTAATGCACTTTGCCGTGATATAGTCCAGGCACCATCAACTATTCCTTCATACCTTATACAACTTTGTCAGTTTAAGGCTGCTTTTCATGTAATTATTCTTGCTTCACAGACTAGTTACCATCTTCTGCCTCTCCATTTGATCCAGGCTGAAGGACCACAGTGTATGCCCTTCCATCCCACATTGCAAAGGTTCAGAAACATTCTTCAGAGAACCAGAACCATTATCAGGATTGCGCTGATGTTAGTGATGGGCAATGGCAACCCACTCCAGTACTGTTGCTTGGAAAATCCCATGGACAGAGGAGCCTGGCAGGCTGCAGTCCATGGGGTTGCTGAGGGTCGGACACGACTGAGTGACTTCACTTTCACTTTTCACTTTCATGCATTGGAGAAGGAAATGGCAACCCACTCCAGTGTTCTTGCCTGAAGAATCCCAGGGATGGGGGAGCCTGGTGGACTGCCGTCTATGGGGTCACACAGAGTCGGACACGACTGAAATGACTTAGCAGCAGCAGCAGCATGCATTCTAACAATGACTCATATTTTCGCGTTTGTCATACAGAAAGATAAAAATCACTCTTTAAAGCATTCTATATAAAAACACCAAACACTGAATCCTTTCACATGTTCTATAATCACTCCCAAAATGGAGTCAGATAAGGTGATAATTTGTTCTTCTCTGCCGCAGACACATGAAAGGGGAACCATCTCCATAACCTTTGCTCATTAACCTCAGACTAAATAAAACTCCCAGCCACTTTTTCATCACCAGTACAAGCTGCCGTTAGCTTGCAAGAAGTGTCACTTGACGTGTTTTACATTTCTGAAAGCAAAATAATGTCATTTTGAAATGCCTGGTAGGAAATTCCACGAGAACAACCTTCTCTGATAATTAACCACACTGGTGAGTCAAAGGCTGTTGGCTTTTCCTCAGGATACCTCACTATCCAACAGCATCCAAGTTAATTAACAGATATAATGCCCACTTCCTCGCTGGTCTCACTGCCTAATTAGAACCGCATGTGTTGGTTCGCATCAAAGCCATTCTACCTCGGCCCACCCCCCAGTTTTTCTGTTAGCAGTTCCCATAGGCGGGCTCTGGGTTTCCATTCCCTTCCTTTTCATGCCAGATAACTTCTTCACAGAGGGTGTGAGACGGTGAGGCACGGTCTCATTTCATTGTCATTATGGAATGGCCCAGTCAGAGCCAAAGAGAGTGGAAATCGCACACTAATTTCGGCACATATCTGGTGTTCTCGGAAATTGATCGCTGTGTGACTAAATGACAAGTACCAAGGAAACAATCAGTGAGACCTTCTGCCTCCTGGCAGCCTGACGTCCCCCACAACTGGCCTTTCCCCGGCAGCCACTTCTAATGGCCCTTTTAATCACAGTCATTAACAGCAGGGGACCCTCAGTAACATCTCATGCTTTTAGAAAACAACGTGAACATAGCGTTGGAGACATAAGTATTTGGATTTTCTCAGGATAAAGCATTTGAAGTGTTTGGGTTCTACCTTTGAGCTGGTTTCTCTGAAAACATATCCCAGTGCTACTTATAAATTAGTGGTCTCACAAATAAGCCTTAAAGGGGAAAACGGCTAAATGCAGCTGAATTCTTTAAATTAGGATTTTTTCCAAAGATGTGTCCAAAGCAGTGACTTTATTCTTTAGGATCTCATCTTTTAATATAAAATATCAAACACCAGGGCTTCCCTGGTGACTCAGGTGGTAAAGAATCTGCCTGCAACTCAGGAGACCTGGGTTCGATCCCTGGGTTGGGAAGACCCCCTGGAGGAGGGCATGGCAACCCACTCCAGTATTCTTGCCTGGAGCCTGGCGGGCCTCAGTCCATGGGGTCGCAGAGAGTCCAACATGACTGAGCAACTAACACACATGTCAAACTCCTAGTAATGAATTTTTTAACTATTTTGTTCTATGGACCCCTTTGGCGGCTTGATAAAAACTTCAGACATTATCTTTGAATGTGCTCAGTCCCTCAGTGGTGTCTGACTCTTTGCAGCCCCATGGACTGTAGCCCATCAAGCTCTGCTGTCCGTGGAATTTTTTAGGCAAAAATACTGAAGTGGGGTTCCCCTTCCTACTCCAGGGAATCTTCCTGACCCAGGGAGGATGGAACTCATGTCTCTTGCATCTCCTGCACTGGCAGGCAGATTCTTTACCACTAGCGCCACCTGGGGATTATCCTCGAATAATATTTTCTAAAAGCACAGAATTAAATACATCAAATTCAAAAGAAATCTAGCCTTCAAGACTCATCTCAGGTATCAGTTCAGTTTAGTTCAGTTGCTCAGTCGTGTCGACTCTTTGCGACCCCATGAATCACAGCACGCCAGGCCTCCCTGTCCATTACCAAATCCCAGAGTTCACTCAGACTCACGTCCATCGAGTCAGTGATGCCATCCAGCCATCTCATCCTCTGTCGTCCCCTTCTCCTCCTGCCCTCAGTCCCTCCCAGCATCAGAGTCTTTTCCAATGAGTCAACTCTTCACATGGGGTGGCCAAAGTACTGGAGTTTCAGCTTTAGCATCATTCCTTCCAAAGAAATCCCAGGGCTGATCTCTTTCAGAATGGACTGGTTGGATCTTCTTGCAGTCCAAGGGACTCTCAAGAGCCTTCTCCAACACCACAGTTCAAAAGCATCAATTCTTCAGTGCTCATCCTTCACAGTCCAACTCTCACATCCATACATGACCACAGAAAAAACCATAGCCTTGACTAGACGGACCTTTGTTGGCAAAGTAATGTCTTCGCTTTTGAATATGCTATCTAGGTTGGTCATAACTTTCCTTCCAAGGAGTAAGCGTCTTTTAATTTCATGGCTGCAGTCACCTTCTCAGGTATCATCACCACCCAAAAACCTTACCTGAGTCCCCAGATAAGGCTCAGTACCTCCCATCTGCATCCCGTAGCCACCTACATTTAAAAACATTGTACTGAAATTTTTTTTATGTCTTCCCCATTGGACTATCAGCTTATGGAAAGAAGCCTGTCTGATTAATCATCATGCCATATGCCCCACACACGGGGAAAGTTGGGAAATATATGTTCGACTGAACTCATCTGAAGTTAATAATTTATGTGCTCTCTGTGGGCTGGAACTGTGTCTGTATTCTATTATTATATACAGTATTTATATCACAGACCACGCTTCATAATATTTATTGATGAATAAATAAATAAGTTGCAGTCAAGACTGAGGGCATAGATGGAAGAAGGCTCTCAAAATGCCTCTCTCGGTACATTTAAAAAGACAACTATTTATCAGCACAAATGTCTCCCTCAGCAGCGGGACACTGATGAGCGGTAATGAAAGAGGCTGCCTGATCCATAGGCTACACTAAGGGGGGAAAATGAAATCAGTGACTAACAAGTGTCATTTCCGGGACACAGCACACTCTGCAGAGAGAAAGTCAGCTTCCATATGAGGTCTCTGGTCCAGACAGGGGCTCCAGATGTATGTCTCTTCCCTGGATTCTATTCCTGGACTCGAAGAAGAATGCTTTACTTCTGCAACCAGGAAAAAAAGAATAAGAATCCAGCATTGTCTAACTTTGCTTGAGTCTCACAGAAAGGCAACAGCTTATACGTAAGACTGAAAACCACATTCTCACTGTGAGAGGACCCTGAGGTTCTTCTCTGTTCTGTGCAGTACTAATACCTGATAGCTTTGAAATGCACCTGTCACTCCCGTGTCAGAAAGCCTCTCCTCGGTGTCTTGGTATTTCTGTGTTCATGTGTAAATGTCTGCTGTAGCAACATGGCTGCCTGCTGCTTTAAGGTTCGGGCTCGTCTTTCTCTGGGGCCTTCCCAGGTGGTTCAGTGGTACAGAATCCGCCTGCCAATGCAGGAGACACAGGAGACACAAGTTCGATTCCTGGATCAGGCAGATCCCCTGGAGGAGTAAGTGGCAACCTGCTTCAGTGTTCTTGCCTGGGAAATCTCATGGACAGAGGAGGCTGGCGGGCTGCCATCCATGGGGTCTCAAGAGTCGGACACAACTGAGCACACATGCAGTCATGGTGGCATCTTACTCTGAGAGTGTTCCTCTCCGGAAAGAAAGGCACATCTCAGAGATAAGCCGACTTATCTTTTAATATGCAAACTGCACTTTCAAATCCCAATATACACAGCCTCTGGGTTAGCCAAGTTAAGTAGAACTGTTTAAACTTCTGCCTAAACAGATTAGAGTGGATGAGTGCAAAAATGCAAACTAAACTAAAGATAAAACTTTAAAATATTTTCTATATTCCCACAATAACAAAAAGAACAAGTCAAACAGGATATATATTTCTAGGAATTTTTAAAACCCATCCGTGATCTGAACTAAATGAACAAAATTACTAAAAGAAGATAAAAGATCCGTAGATGCTTTTAACACCGGCAGGGCAATAGGGAAAGAAAAAATCTGCCACAGGGAAGAGGAAGGGAGAAGGTGGCCGAACTCTTAAAGGACATTGAATAAATACACCTGGTCTGAAGAGATAAAGTAGAATCTGAAGATGCCTCAGTCAAAAAATGAATCTGAACCCATCAGGGATAACTTTGCCAGAGACTAGGATCCAAGCCGGAGAATAAGAGACGTCTTTAGCAGGCATTCCAGGCCATCACAGAGTACACGGCAGCAGCTTCCGAAGGTCAAGGGCAGAGCAGGAGAGCTAAGAGAAATACCAGTGTGCAACCTGGGCCGTCACGTGGTGCCCCAGAATGGCCCTTCAGGGGCTGGGCCAGGGCGGCAAGGTGTCTGTGGATCTTCTGTGCCACAGAAAGTCAAGCACAGCTCATGGGAGGAAAGAGATTCTCTACAGTGCTTATAAAAGTTGTGGCATCAGGGCTTAAAGCAGAATGAGATCTCCTATGATTAGAAAAGCTGGAGGAACTTCCCTGAGAGTGGTTAAGACGCCAGTGGCTAAGACTCTGCTTCCAGTGCAAGGGACGTGGGTTCGATCCCTCATCAGGAAACTGAAATCCCATGTGCTGTTGTGGCCCAACCCCTCCAAAAAGAAAAGCTAGAGTCTAGGCTTCAAAGAAAAGAGATATTTCTAGAGGTTCACCATGCTCAGATTCCTGCTAAAGGAAGAGACCCGATCCTTCCCCTCAGAACATTTGAGATTGATGGTGAACTGAATCCCAGCAAAGCACAGCTCCACCTCAGTTACAGGTTAATTTGACTCAACTCTCCACACGATTTGAAAGGAAAAGAGTCATTCCCTCTTCTGGGAGTGTTATTTAATTTGGTCTCTTATACACAGATGTCTGGCATACAATTTTTAAAATTATGCAAAATTCAATGAAGCATGAAGATGTGCTCCATAGTCAAGAGAGGAAATAGTCAGAAAAAGTAGAACCAATCACAGAAATGAAGAGTACTGGGCACAAACTTAAGAATAATTGTAATCATTGTAAAACATATTTTAAATAATAGAAACAATGCATTGTTTAAACAGGGCGTTTAAACAGGGATGAAAGCCTTGAAAAAGTACCAGTCAGAAATACTAGAAAAAAAAGTGCTATCAGGATTTACTAAGTGTTTCAATGGGTTAATAAAAGAGTCAACAGCAGAGCAAAGCATTAGTGATGTTGAAAGGACATCATTGTAAACTGTTCAAACAGAAACACAAAGTGTGAAAAAGTGAAGATTAAACATCAGGACAATGTCAGACAGTCTGACACACGTAACTGGAATCCAAGCAGGAAGCAAAAGAAAGAATGGGGTAGAAGAGATATTTGAAGACATAACAGTTGAAATTTTTCCAAAATTGACGAAAAATATCAAACCACACATTCAAAAAGCACATGAATTCCAAGTAGGACCACTACAAAGAAAACCATACATAAGCAAATCATAGTCAAAGTGCTGAAATTCAAGATGAGGTAATTTTAATATCTGACAGGAAAAAAGATTCATCGCATGCAGGAGAACAATGATGAGAATGAGTCTGACTTCTCCTTCAAAAATAACGGAGGCCAGGAAACAAGGAAATGAGCCCTGTAAAATACTGAAAGAAAACCTGTGCCAAACTCATATTCTGTATCTAGCAAATCATCGGACGGCATCACCGACTCAATGAACAAGAGCCTGAGCAAGCTCCAGGAGACAGTGAAGGACAGGGGCCTGGTGGGCTGCAGTCCACGGGGTCTCAAAGTGTCAGATACGACTCAGCAAGTAAACAGCAACACGACAGCAAAAATAATAAGGGCAAAAAAATGACATTTTCAGGAAGATGCTGCTGCTACTGCTGCTAAGTCGCTTCAGTCGTGTCTGACTCTGTGCGACCCCATAGACGGCAGCCCACCAGGCTCCCCCGTCCCTGGGGTTCTCCAGGCAAGAACACTGGAGTGGGTTGCCATTTCCTTCTCCAACGCATGAAAGTGAAAAGTGAAAGTGAAGTCACTCAGTCATATCCAACCCTCAGCGACCCCATGGACTACAGCCTACCAGGCTCCTCCATCCATGGGATTTTCCAGGCAGGAGTACTGGAATGGGGTGCCATTGCCTTCTCCTTCAGGAACATGAAAGCCTGATAATTCATCTCCAGCAAACTAGCAGCAGGAGCTGTGGAAATGAAGATCAGCTGTGAGATGATTTAGAAAGAAAACGCTAACATTAAGAAGTTGTCATTACCAAGACAAGCCAGAAAACTTGCCACCCCTCAAATTGAGCTGTGGCAGGAAGCGAGCCACTCCCCCAAGGGTAGTCAGTGGTGCCTTGAGGTACCACAGCTTGAAGCAGACTCCATTCCAGCAGGTCCTGACTGCATGAATGAGGACTGATATTCTAAAACCATTGTCTCTGTTGCTGCCACCTTCCATAGGTTCCACAGTGCTTGAGCCAGTGATAAGAGCTCTGAGAGATCAAAAACACTTACCTCGTGGCTCAGAGGGTAAAGCCTCTGCCTGCAATGCTGGAGACCCAGGTTTGATCCCTGGGTCAGGAAGATTCCCTGGAGAAGGAAATGGGAACCCACTCCAGTACTCTTGCCTGGAGAATCCCATGGCCGGAGGAGCCTGGTATGCTACCATCCATGGGGTGGCAAAGAGTTGGACACAACAGCAATTTCACTTCACTCACCTTTAAAGTAACAGTTCAAGGGTGGAGTTTCTGATAATCTTTCTGATAAGTGATCACAACCATTTGGCCCTTCACAGAAGCGTTTCTGTTTGTGGGAGCTGGGAGATTGTAATTTTCTGTATCTAGATATAAAAATGATCAGAAAAAGCATCTAGGGACTTCCTGATCGTCCACTGCCTAAGCCTCTGCACTCCCAACGCAGGGGGCCTGGGCTCGATCCCCGATCATGGAACTAGATCTCACTAAGAGCTCCAGTACTGCAACGAAAGGCCCTGAGTGCTGCAAAGAAGAGAGCAGATCCTGCATGCCACGGCTAAAACCAAGTAAATAAATAAAAATCAATATTAAAAAGAAAAAGCGCATCCCTCAGATCTCGGTAGTTGACATCTTCAGAAAGCGTTGTTGTTGTTCAGTCACTGAGTCGTGTCCGACTATTTGCGACCCTGTGGATTGCAGCATGCCCGACTTCCCTGTCCCTCACTATCTCCCAGAGCCTGCTCAAACTCATGTCCGTTGAGTTGGCGATGCCATCCAACCATTTCATCCTCTGTCGTCCCCTTCTCCTCCTGCCCTCGATCTTTCCCAGCATCAGGGTCTTTTCCAGTGATTCGGCTCTTCCCATCAGGTGGCCAAAGCATTGGAGTGTTACCAGATCCCAATACAGTCCATTTGGATCAAGGAGAGGTGTGATAAAATGGTCAATTTAAATGTATAATGTCTTCTTGGACTCAGTTGGCATCTAGAAAACCTAATTCTACAACAGATTAGGCAGGGCTGTGCTCAGCAAGAATAAGCCAGGTAGAACCGAAGAAGAACAATCCTGAAAGCTGAGAAAGTTCGGGCATCCTTGGCCATGGGGACAGGAAAGGAGGGGGCTGTAGAAGCACCAGCTGGAAATAGCACTGACTGGAAGTCACCTTCAGAGATGGTACTGAAGCTGGCTGCCTCAAGAGTTCTGCTGGGTGCAACACGGACCATCCCTGCTGGTGTGCTCACCCTGACCTTGAAACTCTTCAGTGCTCAGTCACTAACAACTTTAATTAGCCGTCTTTTTAAGATGTATAGTATCATGTTCAGTTGTATTCAACTCTTTGCGACCCTCTGGGATATAGCCACCAGGCTCCTCTGTCCTTGGGATTCTGCAGGCAAGAACACTGGAGTGGGTTGCCATGCCCTCCTCCAGGGGATCTTCCTGACCCAGGGATTGAACCCGTGTCTCCTGCTTTGCAGGCGAATTCTTTACCACTGAGCCACCTCGGAAGCCCCGAGTGGCATTTAGATAAGCCCTTACCTCTACGCCTTTCTCGGTACTTGTAATCTATTGTCACCTAATCTACACAGAACTTCTAACATCTGTGTATCCCCTCATTTATATCAAGTTCTTCACCTAACAAATAAACAAATTGAGCAAAAGATTTCTGAGGCAACAGAACATGTTATCCGCCTCAGGCTACATGTGGCTAATGTGTACAAGAGACATTAGGCCTCTTTGGAACAAAAATCATTGATTATTTCAAGAATGCCAAGTTTGGGATGCAAGACATATTCTACGTGTTTTATTGCTACCGTTCTCTAGAGAATCAGAGTAATATTTGCCAGCTCTAGAATGTTTTAGCACCAATTCTCAACTAATTCAGCTTATTTTTCAGCAAGCCAACCTCTACTAACGACATATTAAATTTTGATTCTTTTTTTTTATATGATTACTCCAGGGAGACATTCAAAGTAGACCTTTTAATAAGGGTTAGCTATACTGCTGCTAGAACACCATGAGATGTCATTTCACTTGAGAGGATATTTTTCCAGAAAGACACACTTTAATGACTGGTCAAACATACTAACCACCTTATCTTTGCTTTGGGCCATATAACTAATTTAGATAGTCATTAGCTTCTAGGTAATAGAAGAGCGTGTGCGGCAATATCAACTGAATACCAAATCAGGCCCCAAAATGCCTTCCCCTGTGGTTATCTCCAAGAAAAATACCAGCTTACAAACCAGAGAGAGCTGGAAACTGGGTCTTTTACTGGGCATTGTGATTCAAATTCAAAGGCAGTTGTATAAGTAAATTGTTAAATATAAGTAACTTCAGGCTCACTTTTGATCTGATCACTCTAGAGCAGGAGTCCCCAACCTTCAGGATCCAACGCTTGATGATCTGAGGTGGAGCTGACTTAATCATAGGAATAAAATGGACAGTAAATATAATACGCTTGGATTATCCTGAAACCATCCCCCCACCCCCAACCCAGTCCATGGAAAAACTGTCTTCCATGAAACAATTCCCTGG
This sequence comes from Bos indicus x Bos taurus, assembly GCF_003369695.1. Taxonomy (NCBI): domain Eukaryota; kingdom Metazoa; phylum Chordata; class Mammalia; order Artiodactyla; family Bovidae; genus Bos; species Bos indicus x Bos taurus. Next base: position 97,402,579 of record NC_040084.1, on the reverse strand, counting down.
TGCCAAAAAAGGCTGGGGACCTCTGCTCTAGATAGACTAGACTTTGATTGCACTCGGAGATAGTCTGCAGATTCTGATGCTGTGCATCGATGAAGACAGGGTCTAGGTCCTTACTGTAGGCGTCCCCACCTCACCCCAGCCTTGATGCTGGTGACTGCCCCTTCCTCCACATCTTCCCTGGTACCGTTCTTGGTGCCCTGTCCAGCCCTCTTTCGATCCCATCTTCACAGTCCACATCACAGGCTCATCTTCTACCCACCTTTTACTTCTGGTGGTTGCAAGGGGACCATTCCTGGTCCTTGTCTCTTCTGAGATCAAGTCCTTCTTTGGGCTGCCTCATTTATTCCTATGGTTCTGTGCCCTGTCTATGGTGGATGTACCCAAGTCTTGTGAGGCCATTCTTTGGAGCCCCAGGTTGGCACTTCACATTTCCCACTGGGTGCCTCCACTTGGAATTCTCATAAGCACGTCAAGTCAAAATATCCATTTGTTGTTCAGTTGCTCAGTCGCGTCCAACTCTTTTCGACCCTATGGACTGAATCACATCAGGCTTCCCTGTCCTTCACCATCTCTGAGTTTGCTCACACTCATGCCCATTGAGTCGGTGATGCCATCCAGCCATCCAGATATCTACACTGGAACTCATTTTTCTGTCTGTTCCGTCACATACCTTCAGTCCTGCCCCTGCCTCCTCTTTTCTCAGTCTCTGCAGTGAGCAGCATGTGTGATCATCCATAGGCTTATTCCAGACTCATCCCTAGTAGCGGATTGACTGCTGATTGATTCCACATCTGCTCTTTCCTATTTACTCAGGATTCCCCATCCTTTGCCTCAACTTCTATAACAATCTACTGTCTTCCTCCCTACAATGTGTTCCCCACTAATCAATCCTTTATATCCAGAGCTCTGCTCCTTCCTCTGAGCCAGTGGTCAACAAAACTCTTTGTCCTTCCCTGAGGACAAATTTGACCTTCAGCTCTGCTCTCAGGGGAGACCTGATGAAGACGGAATGTTTATTGAGCTAGTAGTCAGCAAGTGCTGATGATAAAAAATGACTCGTGATTGGTACATTGCATCTTGACAGCTGAGACTGTGAATGAACCATAAGTGCCCAGCAGAGAAGCCACATGCTGTGAACTTCCCTGGATGTCATGCTTGTTGAGGTAGAGGATACACCTTCCATAGCCTGGAGAACATCCATGGATCTCTTACCGACATAGTTGGGGCTTAAGGCTTCTATCCAGATTGGCAACCTCACTCACCATCCTGGTCTTGCTCCCTAAGCTGAGGTCACTGAGGTTCAAGGGAATATCCTCTGATCCTCCCCGCTAGCACACGCTTTCCTGTCCTGTATCCTTCTAAGTGGATCTGGTGACAAAGGTGGTTGTTGCTGTTGTTCAGTTGCTCAGTTGTGTCTGACTCTTTGTGACCTCATGGACTGTAGCACACCAGGCTCCCCTGTCCTTCACCATCTCCTGGAGTTTGCTCAAACTCATGTCCATTGACCTGTGCTTCCAGCCAGCCATCTCACCCTCTGTCGCCCCTTTCTCCTCCTGCCCTCAATCTTTCCCAGCATCAAGATCTTTTCCAATGAGTTGGCTCTTCACATCAGGTGGCCAAAGGATTGGAGCTTCAGCTTCAGCATCAGTCCTTCCAAAGACCATTCAGAGTTGATTTCCTTTAGGATTGACTGGTTGATCTCCCTTCAGTCCAGGGGATCCTCAAGAGTCTCTTCCAACACCACAATTTGAAAGCGTCAGTTCTTTGGTGCTCAGTCTTCTATGTGGCCCAGCTCTCACATCTGTACATGACTTTTGGGAAAACCACGGTCACAGGCACTCTTCCCTGAAGACACGTGGTGCCATCAAGCCCTCCTCACCCAGACATAAATAATTCTTTCATTGCAACCACTGTAACTTCACAAAATAGCACAGATCATGATTTTATCATCAACTTTGATTGTACTACCTTCAAATTTGTATCCCACTCTAAGCAGGAAACTTCTTGAGGAGCGAATCGATTGCTCTTCATATTTGTTCCTACAGTTCCTTCTGTGCCTGCTTCACCCTGGGGGTACACAGTGACAGCTGAAGGACTGGGTGGATGTATGGTTGAATTGAGGAGAATGGGCTCTATGATTTGATGGATAAATGTACCCCTCACAAACAGTCAACAGCCATTCTCCTACCCAAAAAGGTTTCAGCAGCACCAAGAAACTGCTTTCAATGTAGTAGCTAATTCTGCTGACCCACTTCTGCACCTGAAACCTCCCATTAGGGGGTAAGTTGTTGAAAGCCCTTGTTGAGTTGTGAAGGGGAAGGAGGCAAGGATAAAATGAAATGTAACCATTATAACTGTAGCAAAACATACCACATTAGCTGGTTTCCTAGAACCCTGGAGAAATCTACTCATCAGTAGAAAGTTCCAAACAGAAGTGAGAAAGTGGGGGGAAACTGAGTTTTCGAGGGAGTCCCGGGGCAGACGGGCAAGAGTGGATCTCTGAGAGTCTGGACTCTGGCAGTCCCGGGACCCTGCAGACTGGAAGTTCCAGGCATTCCTATAAACAGATCAGAGATTCAGGAAATTCCCTTTCTCACAATTTCCCTTCGAATCAGCACCCTGCCCTCCATCCATGAGAAATGTTGGCTATATTTGCAGTCAGACCCCTGGTTTACTCCAACAAGTACATAGCTTGAATCTTCTAAAAAAAAAAAAAAAAAATCTAAAACCAAATAGATCATTTATTTTGCACTGTGTGTGCATGCAAAGTCATTTCGGTCATATCTGACTCTTTGCAACCCCATGGACGATAGCCCACCAGGCTCCTCTGTCCATGGGATTCTCCAGCCAAGAATACTGGAGTGGATTGCCACGACCTCCTCCAGGGGATCTTCTCTACCCAGGATTGAACCCAAGTCTTTTACGTCTGCTGCATTGGCAGGCAGGTTCTTTACCACTAGCGCCACTATATGCCAGAATTACTATTCACTTCACATGCGCTTCTGAGAATGTTCTCATGATTAAGAGAGAGTTCGCCATTTCCTGGAGGTCGTGGACTGGCAGGAAGAGAGCCCCACAGACACACCTACCATCATTGGGTTTCCAGTGTTATTAACCAGGGGCACAATCTTGCTTGCGATGCTCGAGTCACCAGGGCTGGAGGGGGTCTCGCCATCTCACGTTTAGCCGCATCACCTCTGAAAGTAGCCTCCCTTGGCCTCCAGGTCCCCACCGGGGTGCTGGACTGCAGGTGAGACTATCTGAGCAGGGCAGGTGCTTGCTGGCTCTAGAGAGCCGCCTTATCTCTCCTGGGGGTGGCAGACCTGGCTGGCGTTTTCTCAGTCCTGCCCCTGCTGCAGACAGACGAATAGGTTTGAGGTTATCCAAATAAGGGTGTTTACTGTGGCTTTAAAAAGACACCAAACGGGCTTTTGGTGATTATAAGGTTGAGACCAAAGCTGTAGTGAGTCACACTAACCGCGTGCTCCATGCTTTCCCCCAAATGTACGGATTTCTGGCAGCCTTCCTCCTTTGACGAGCCTGCCTGCCCACAGTCTACCGCACGTACAGACCGCGCAGAACCCAGCAGACATGGAGTTGCTGTGACAGTAAACACGAAGCTAATAAATTTAGTGCCCGTGGCTCCGCGCAAGAAACAAACAAACAAACAAACATATATTTTCAGCATAACCTTTGTACTTAATGGTGGAGATGTTTTTGTGCCTTGAAAATGCTCTTTTGCTATTAAATCAAGGGTAATCATACTTCATTTCAGTAGAGGAAGGAAATAATTGATGTTTTTACATTACTGAGCGTTCGGTCTAAACCGCGGCTCTGCAGTAAACAGCATGCAGACATTTTAGGAGACAGGGAGCCTGTGGGAGGTGGACAGACCGCTGCCTCCGCCTCGGCAGGGGTCTCAGCCCTGGAATCACGCTCTCCCGGCTTCTCATCAGCTGCGCTGATGGCTCATCACTCGGGGCACGCCAGATGCCCGATGAAAGTGCCTGACAATCCTTTCTACTTAATAATTAAAATTTCAATCATACTCTCCAATAATGACCATGATTAGAGAATGACAACGCGTTTTTAAAATCTGTAAGTGGCATAAGAGACACCTGACCTTCTTCAGCTAGAAAGGCAGCCTCCCTGAGATTTATTTCTGTCCTGTCCCCAAAGCTTTCCTTAAAGGGGACGGCCTTATTTTAAGCCAAGGAAATCTGAATGTCGGGCAAGATGTATTTCTCTCTCTCTTCTTCTCAGTGTTCTTATAACAGGCTATAGGATTCTATTTTTCTCTCTGGAGTTTCAAGCATCCCAGGTAATTCAGAAGGTAGTCATTTTCTGCATGATAGTTCAGCTTGGGTCCCGTAATAGCCCGCAACCTTTGAAATACCGAATCTCGTTTTTTGCAGATCTTCTGATTATTATTATTGTCTCTCCAAATAGCTACAAAGGAAGGACAGAAGAAGACTGTCTTTTAAAAAAAAAAAATAAACTTTTGTATGTGGTTGTCTACAAGATGCTGGCCTCCTCATCATGTAGGTTTAAGTAGTGTGATAAAGCACATATGGAATTGATTGGTAGTTTTCAGTCTCTGTATTTTCAGAATCTCTCTCTCCTCTAGAAGCACATTTGTAGCTACCAGTAGGTTTTTATATTTCTTGATTGTGCCCTCTGCCCTTTCAGGAGCTTTATGTAACATATCTTGGGCCCTCAGATTACACAGCGTTTGTTAATTCATCCATCCCTCCATTTACCCATCCATCCCTCATCCCATACGTACACTGCGCAATCAAGCAGGACCAGTGTCCTGCGCACTCGATATAAACAGGAATCTTGAATTATTTGTGAAACCCATGTGCCCTTTAAGAATATAGTTGCATCATCAAAGAGTAATTAGAAAAGAGGAATCCTATTTAAATACTAACACTGTTGACTCTGTTGACATTTTTGGTAGAAATTATTAGAGTTCTGTGTTCAGTGGGGATGCCTTGAGAGTTGGTGTTAGTAAAGGATCTTACAGATGTATAAGATCTTATAGGTGGGTATACTCAAATCCGAATGTTTTTTCTCTTTGGGCAGTATACTGTCCTGCCCTTAATCCTGTTCCTTTTCAGGCAGGATTAAAGCTGATGAAGTAGGAGAATGGAGGAGACTTTCACTTCCCCTAGAGGTCAACGTTTTCCTTAGAAAAATGTTCTGGAAATATTCATGTTGAAATGAAAGAAACTGTGAACACACATTGCCGAAAATCGTCAGTGTTTGCTGCTCTGCTGTATATTATAATGAGTTAAATTACATGTGTTTATTTCTATTCATCTAATATTTCTGGAACTTCTGTAAGGGACCCAATGTGACTGATTTAGCTAGAATAGTGACTACGCATGTAGATCTCTATATCAAAAGGGGTGATTAAGAATTTTTCATCTGAAAGACTTTCATTTGAAATTTTTCTACTCATTAGGTGGTAATTAGTGGGCAGATTTAAATAGCGAATTATTTATTCAGCAAATAAATTGATGTCTGCTATGTGCCCAACTCCTTTGAGTTGGAATCACCACCATGGCAACTATAAATAAGATTCAGTTGGTCCTGCATGGGTTGCCATGAAGAACCTAGTCAATGCCCCAGCTAAAATTTCTGTTTACAGTGCAATTACAAGCAAGCTGAGAAGAGAGTCCTCCAAATTATATGGAGCCTAACCTAAAATAATTGTTTGGGTGATACAATAGTTTCCTTAGTAGCTAATCATCTTTCGCCTTTGAAAAGATTTAGAATTAAGTAGAGAAATGCTTGGCTGCCCTCTTCACTGTGTGTGATTACCGACCAGATTTTTCATTTTCATTTTGATGTAGATTCCTATGGAACATGAGACTCCTTGTCAAGCACTGGCCATTGTGAATGCCAAAGCCCAGAATGTTTTCTGAGCTGTTGTGGTTTAGTCGCCAAGTTATGTCTGACTCTCTGCGACAGGCTCCTGTCCATGGGATTTCCCAGGCAAGAGTGCTAGAGTGCGTTGCCACTTCCTTCTCCAGGGCATCTTCCCAACCCAGGGATCAAACCTGCATCTCCTGCATTGGCAGGTGGATTCTTCACTACTGGGCCACCAGGGAAGCATTTTTTGTGTTACCTCCTTCCAACAAAATAAGCTTTCTGTGGGGCACCTAATGAGCAATGATAGAATACGTACGGATGGATGAAAAAAGTCTTCTTCTTTTACTTTTGTAAACCTTGAAACCTGATTTGCATCGTTTCATGTTTGTTTGGTTGGCTTTTTCCCTGATTACTTGTGTTTCAAGTTCTCTTTGACAGCAAATGACTCAGGTTGACACTGACTTTGCTTAGAGGACACACTAAATCTTGGGACAAAATCCAAATGTCAGAATTTGAAACTAGAGTGTTGCTTTTTTATATTGACAGAATTGACTAAGCATACAAATTCTAAATTGCAAGTATAAATCAAGTAATTGTAGCAATAATACATGGAGCTTCCTTTCTGTCAGGTTGGTCCAAATCGATAACCACAAACCATGTATCCAAGATAACGCTCCTACCTGAGCCCTGATAGCCTCATTCATAATGCCCGTAGGTAAGCCGTCCACCCCAGAATAGTGACTGTCCTCTCTGTATTGACCCTTTGTCTCTTTATTTTGAACAGACAAGGTCTCAGGCCCACTGCCGTTTTAGTGTGACCTGGGGGAGAAAACTCTGGTCTTCCTGAATCACACAAGACCCGGAACCACCCTCTGATTTGGATGCCTTTATTTTAAAACAATAAACCCATTCACTGGGAAGATGATCTTGGACTCTGGCTTATAAGGACTGTCAGACACATAGATGAAAGGAACAGCTAAAAGTCCCGGGACTCTCAGCTACCCAGACTTCCAGGGTCACGTCTGCAACCAGAGATGCCTTGGTTCCTTCCCCTGCTGATTATGAGAAAGCCGATCAAAAAGTTTTGCACGTAAATGTGTAACAGAAGTGCCAAGACTTGGATAGAGAAGATACACATGAACCTCAGAAGAGACGCTAGCAGTAGCACCATGACTGTGATCTTTTACTTCTTGTAAATCTGAGCCATTCCATGCCCCACCCCTGCCAGCAAATCCCTGGGGCTCAGATGGTAAAGAATCTGCCTGCAGTGCAGGAGACCCAGGTTCGATCCCTGGGTCAGGAAGATCCCCTGGAGAAGGGCATGGCAACCCACTCCAGTATTCTTGCCTAGAGAATCCCCATAGACAGAGGAGCCTGGTGGGCTACAGTCCATGGGACCGCAAAGAGTCGGACACGACTGAGCGACTAACCTTTTCACTTTGCCAGCAAATCAGCATTTGTTAAACCTGAGAGGTGGGTCCATGAGGACTTATTACCTTAGGCTCTGTATTTTCTGTGTATTGAAAATATTTCATTATACACACACACATACACACACATATAGAGAGAGAGAGATGTGAAGAAATAAAGAAGGAATGGTACAGGAGTATTGAAGATTTTTCCAAAATTGTTTTCCTTACAGGGGCCTTTTCTAAACTTAGCCAGTGGAGAGAAGTTATTCTTATTGAAAACAAAATGTAAATTTATTTCTACTGAGTTCAGGTTCTGCAGGATTATGCCATTGGGAGTTTCAAAGTGAATTTTAGGTTTTAGCCACAGGACACCCTAGATGGAGCAAGTCGTAGAGAGCTTACAAATTTAGACACCCAGGGAACACTGGTCAATGAACAGTGGTCCCTCCTCGGAGTGAAAGAGCCGCACTCCCTTACCTTCGCAGGGACCCTGAGCTGTCCTGGTAGCAGGTAAGAGGTTGCTATAGCAACAGCTCAGTGTGTGGTGAGAAGGGAAATGGGATTAAGGAAGGATATTTTCCTTCTCTCGGTTCTTTCCATGGAGATCGTTAAGAAGTCACCTGACCTGCGCTGGAAGAAAAGAAATCCTATGTAGCCTGAAGAGGGGGGAAAAAAGCCCACCTGGGCATCTGGGGAGGGGAGATGTCCGGCACTGCAGAGCCGTCTCCACACGCAGCCAGGAATCGACCGTAGTGGGCTGGTTACTGTGGTCAGGGGCAGGGGCGGGGTAGGGAATTGATGGCGGGAGGATGGATGGATGGATGGATGGAGTGAAGTGGGGATTCAGAGAACAGGGAGCACTGCCTGCTGTGCACTCTTTGCCTCCCACACGTTCCCCCCTCTCTCCTGGCTCCCAATTCCCAGCGTAGGAGGAGGGTGCAAATGAGATAAGGATAAATTGTTTTATCTGTGGAGAGCTTTAATTTGATAGAAGGAAGAGGCTCATAAATCAGAGACAGACAAGAGGCTCCCTTTACTTTAAAGTGCAGTTTGGGTTAACAAGGTTAAAAATAGGCTGCTCCAGGAACAGGTATGAATTCCTTCCTGACACCCAAATGCACGTAATGTCCTAGTCCTGTACACTTCTAAGCAATGTCCAGGCTGGCTCAGCCACTGGGCTCCGGGGTCACCAGAATCGGCGTTCTTGTGGGGCCTTCCCCTCCTGGGGATGGTCAGCGTCCCAAGCCTGGCCCCTCTGGGTCACTGTGGCTTGGTGGGAGTCCTGCAGCTCCTCCAAGTCACCTCTGGACTCCAAAAGCTCACCCAAAGCCCACGACCAAGGAAGGGGCTTTGTGTTCACCCCGGGCAGCCTCCAGCCCTGTCCCAGCTCCTGCAGCCCCCAGAGTTCTAAGTAACAACAAGGGGAGAGCTGGAAGCTGCCATCCTCAAGCCGCCCTTTGAGCGGCTGCGCTCTGGCATGGGTGCCTGCTTCCAGCTCTCCCTGAGAAAAGCTGCCTTCCTCCAGCCTCTGACCTCTCCCCCAGGCAGAGGAGCACACCCCAGGGTAAGTGTTGCTCTCGAGAGGGTCAGGGAAGCTAATGGGCTGATGGCAGGAAGTCGGCTCGGCTAGCTTCTCACTGACTGATGGCGCTACACGCCCGCCTGGAAGCAGGCTCCTGGGCTTCGGGCTGCAAGCATGTGATTCACTGGGCCTCAGGGATGCTGCGCTCATCAGACATTGGAGATAGGCAGGCTGGGCAGCGCTGGGGGCCCTACTCTGCTGTCGGCCACTGGGATCGTAGCCAGTGCACTCTAAGATGCTTTCAAGTCCAGGAAATGGGTACAGGAGCCTTCGATCCTGGAGGAAGGTCATCTGTCTTTATTCCCATTCAGAACTGTCCTTTTGTAGGAGACAGGGGACGGTGGCCCTAGGGTCTCAGCTCGCTCTTCAGAAAGCCTGTGTCTGCCCCCTTGACCTGGCAGCCCGTTGTCCTTGGGCCTCTAGTAACTTCAGGCGTGTGTGCTCAGTCCCTCACCATGTCCGACTCCTTGTGACCCCACGGACTGTAACCCACCAGGCTCCTCTGTCCATGTTCTCCAGGGAAGAATACTAGAGTGGGTTGCCATTCCCTTCTCCAGGGTCTCTTCCTGATCCAGGGTTGGAACCCAAGTCTCCTGCATTGCAGGCGGATTCTTTACCACTGAGCCACCTGGGAAGCCCCTGGTAACTTCACTCCAGGCCAGATGCCCTCCCTCCCCCTGTCTGTTCTGAGCACCATGACTGCCGCTCCGTTTGAGTTTCATTGTCCTCTGATTCCGAAGCCAGGCAGCCCCCAAATGGGATCAGAGTTTGGTTTCCATCTCCCTCTGCCCTGTCTGCTCAGGGTGAGGATGGCGCTGGTGGACATGTGCAGGCCTGTGGGGCTGTGGACATCGACGCTCCAGGATCATAGATGAATATAAGCACTAGCTATGGTTTTTCCAGTGGTCATGGACGGATGTGAGAGTTGGACCATAAAGAAAGCTGAGCATGGAAGAATCGATGCTTTTGAACTGTGGTGTTGGAGAAGACTCTTGCGTGTCCCTTGGACTGCAAGGAGATCCAACCAGTCCATCCTAAAGGAAATCAGTCCTGAATATTCATTGGAAGGACTGATGCTGAAGCTCCAATACTTTAGCCACCTGATGGGAAGAACTGAGTCATTGGAAAAGACTCTGATGCTGGGAAAGATTGAAGGCAGGTGTAGAAGGGGACAACAGAGGATGAGATGTTTGGATGGCGTCACTGACTCAATGCACATGTGTTTGAGCAAGCTCAGGGAGACAGTAAAGGACAGGGAAGCCTGGCGTGCTGCAATCCATGGGGGCACAAAGAGTCAGACATGACTTAGTGGCTGAACAGCAACAACCTAGAAATAAAATACAGCATTCCAAAGACCCTAGTTAGCAAAGATCCTGCCAAGAATAAATGGAAATGCCAAATGGAGAGTTTTGTTTTCAGGCTTTTTAAAAAATAAAATAAATAACCATTACTTACCTTAGCAAAGCAAGAATAAATCCATTAAACTGATAACTTACACACACCTCTGGCCAAAGCCCCAGAAGCCTTTTTCTAAAGCAATTGAAATGCAAAATAAATTACACGTAAAGACTCTGCCCATACAGCATGCTAAGAGCGTTATTTCATCCATCATTGGAACAAACATCCCTGCCTCCGCCACTACAGAGCAGCTCTCGCCCAGGGCTCGCCTGGGATCGGGAGCCCCACTACCCGCAGACAGGCCGAGCGCACTGAATTAGCCTCTCAGGAGGATCTTGGCTTTTCAGAGCACAGCCTCACCACATCAATTAATATTTCTTGATTGAACGCCTGCTATACCTGTCCCACCAGCCAGGGTGCCGCGAGGACTTTGCAGAGCGTGGCGAGCGCTCAGCGAGCTGCTGGTTTATAGTTGAAATAGAAAAGCAATGGGCCGAAGCAGAATGCTGTTTGCAAGCCCGCCAGGTCTGATGCACTTGAGGGTTTGTGCACAGAAAGGTGCGTTGCTGGAGGCAGGTGGCTTTGTTGCTTCAGCCAAGCACATTCTAGATCTTGCTCCTATTAATCAGAGAATGTGTCTTTGTAGCGGAGAGTCTTGTTTGAGTCACTCGGTTGTGTCCCACTCTCTGCAACCCCATGGACTGTAATCTGCCTGGCTCCTCTGTCCATGGGATTTTCCAGGAAAGAATCCTGGAGTGGGTTGCCATTGCCTCCTCCAGGGAATCTTCTTGATCCAGGAATCAAACCTGGGTTCCTGCACTGGCAGGCAGGTTCTTTACTGCGGAGCCACCAGGGAAGCCCTTGGAGGGAGTCTTATACGTCTCTTAAAATGATGTGACAAGTTGGCAGGCATAAGAGTTTCCTGTGTAAACTCAGTGACGGGAGGTGTCTGGAGTTGGAGCTCTGGTCTCCTGGGAACTTGGTGGTGGGGGAGGGGGAGCAGATAAGGTAGTGACAGCCCCCGATGCCCTAACCACCCCATCAACACAGGCATCATCCTTGGCCACCTAACAGGCGCCTGTAACTCATGATTATACATTGGCTTGAACTCCACTGCTATGCCCCAACCAGTAACGCTGAAGAAGCTAAAGCTGAACAGTTCTATGAACACCTACAAGACCTTCTAGAACTAACACCCAAAAAAGATGTCCTTTTCATTATAGGGGACTGGAATGCAAAAGTAGGAAGTAAAGAAACACCTGGAGTAACAGGCAAATTTGGCCTTGGAGTACAGAATGAAGCAGGGCAAAGGCTAATAGAGTTTTGCCAAGAGAATGCACTGGTCATAGCAAACACCCTCTTCCAACAACACAAGAGAAGACTTTACACATGGACATCACCAGATGGTCCATACGGAAATCAGATTGATTATAGTCTTTGCAACCAAAGATGGAGAAGCTCTATACAGTCAGCAAAAACAAGACCAGGAGCTGACTGTGGCTCAGATCATGAACTCCTTATTGCCAGATTCAGACTTAAGTTGAATAAAGTAGGAAAACCACTAGACCATTCAGGTATGACCTAAATCAAATCCCTAATGATTATACACTGGAAGTAAGAAATAGATTTAAGGGACTAGATCTGATAGATAGAGTGTCTAATGAACTATGGATGGAGGTTCATGACATTGTACAGGAGACAGGGAGCAAGACCATCCCCAAGAAAAAAGAAATGCAAAAAAGCAAAATGGCTGTCTGAGGAGGCCTTACAAATAGCTGTGAAAAGAAGGGAAGCAAAAAGCAAAGGAGAAAAGGAAAGATATAAGCATCTGAATGCAGAGTTCCAAAGAATGGCAAGGAGAGACAAGAAAGCCTTCCGCAGCGATCAGTGCAAAGAAATAGAGGAAAACAACAGGATGGGAAAGACTAGGGATCTCTTCAAGAAAATCAGAGATACCAAGGGAACATTTCATGCAAAGATGGGCTCAGTAAAGGACAGAAATGGTAGGGACCTAACAGGAGCAGAAGATATTAAGAAAAGGTGGAAAGAATACACAGAAGAACTGTACAAAAAAGATCTTCACGACCCAGATAATCACAGTGGTGTGATCACTCACCTAGAGCCAGATATCCTGGAATGTGAAGTCAAGCAGGCCTTAGGAAACATCACTATGAACAAAGCTAGTGGAGGTGATAGAATTCCAGTTGAGCTATTTCAAATCCTAAAAGATGATGCTGTGAAAGTGCTGCACTCAATATGCCAGCACATTTGGAAAATTCAGCAGTGGCCACAGGACTGGAAAAGGTCAGTTTTCATTCCAATCCCAAAGAAAGGCAATGCCAAAGAATGCCCAAACTCCCGCACAATTGCATTCATCTCACATGCTAGCAAAGTAATGCTAAAAATTCTCCAGTTCAGGCTTCAACAGTATGTGAACCGTGAACTTCCAGATGTTCAAGCTGGTTTTAGAAAAGGCAGAGAAACCATAGATCAAATTGCCCACATCCATTGAATCGTTGAAAAAGCAAGAGTGTTCCAGAAAAAGCATCTACTTCTGCTTTACTAACTATGCCAAAGCCTTTGACTGTGTGGCTCACCACAAACTGGAAAATTCTTCAAGAGATGGGAATACCAGACCACCTGACCTGCCTCCTGAGAAATCTGTATGCAGTTCAAGAAGTAACAATTAGAACTGGACGTGGAACAACAGACTAGTTCCAAATAGGGAAAGGAGTACATCAAGGCTGTATATTGTCACCCTGTTTATTTAACTTTTATGCAGAGTACATCATGAGAAATGCTGGACTAGATGAAGCACAAGCTGGAATCAAGATTGCTGGGAGAAATATCAATAACCTCAGATATGCAGATGACACCACCCTTATGGCAGAAAGTGAAGAAGAACTAAAGAGCCTCTAGATGAAAGTGAAATAGGAGAGTGAAAAAGTTGGCTTAAAACCCAACATTCAGAAAACGAAGATCATGGCATCCGGTCCCATCACTTCATGGCAAATAGATGGAGAAACAATGGAAACAGTGACAGAATTTATTTTGGGGGGGCTCCAAAATCACTGCAGATGGTGACTTCAGCCATGAAATTAAAAGACACTTGGTCCTTGGAAGAAAAGTTATGACCAAACTATACAGCATATTCAAAAGCAGAGACATTACTTTACCAACAAAGGTCCACCTAGTCAAAGCTATGGTTTTTCCAGTAGTCATGTATGGATGTGTGAGTTGGACCATAAAGAAAGCTGAGTGCTGAAGAATTGATGCTTTTGAACTCTGGTGTTGGAGAAGACTCTTGAGAGTCCCTTGGACAGCAAAGAGATCCAATTAGTCCATCCTAAAGGAGATCAGTTCTGAATATTCATTGGAAGGACTGATGCTGAAGCTGAAACTCCAGTACTTTCGCCACCTGATGCAAAGAAATGACTCATTGGAAAAGACCCAGAGGCTGGGAAAGATTGAAGACAAGAAGAGAAGGGGATGACAAAGGATGAGATGGTTGGATGGCATCACCGACTCAATGGACATGAGTTTGAGTAAGCTCTGGAATTGGTGATGGACAGGGAGGCCTGGTGTGCTACAGTCCTTGGGGTCTCAAAGAGTAGACATGACTGAGTGACTGAACTCCGTACAAATCAAACATCAGCAGATCATGAATACCAGCATCTTTACATTTGTCACGGAAAGCCCAGGATCTTTAGTGATGCAATTAGTGCATTCATTACTCCAGCTGAAGACCACTGAGAAAGTCATGAAAGTGAAAGTCGCTCAATTGTGTCTGACTCTTTGTGCCCCACAGTTTATACAGTCCATGGAATTCTCCAGGCCAGAAAACTGGAGTGAGTAGCCTTTCCCTTCTCCAGGGGATCTTCCTGACCCAGGGATCAAACCCAGGTCTCCTGCATTGCAGGCAGATTCTTTACCAGCTGAGCCACGAGGGAAGCCGGTGCCTAACAGCAAATGCTCAACTTGCTCCACTCTTTCCATTAATCCTTGGCTCGGCCTCCCCAGAATTTCAGCTTGGTTGTGAGTCATTTTAGTAGCCAGAGCACTTTTTTTTTTCCCACTTCAAAAGTAATGCCGACGGACATCACTCTGCCGACTGTAAAGGATTTTTTTTCTGTTTGGTTATGACCATTTTTTAAAGCTGATTGTTCACGTAAATAGCAGTGTTTACCCACCACTCTCTGCACTGATTCCTTATGATTAATGACCTATCTAGTGAGACTTCTGAACCTGCTGTCAGATTTCCTTTATTAGGACATTAGGAAGTTGAGTACAATACTGAGCTTTATCTACAAGGGGTCATTTCATGATGACCATTCAGAGGTTCCCTCACCCAGTCACAGTTGTTAGTGGCATTAAACTCTGCGGCTGTAGTTTATCCATCGTCTAGCCAGGTCTCCACCCTCTACCTTGAGGAGGCACATTACCCAAATAGAAAACCCCAGGTTTGGGGACCTCAGCCCCCTGATTCTAACCATCCCTCATCTTAACCTTTGACAGGCCAGTGAACCTTCCTGAACCCCAGTTTCCTTCTCTCTAAAACAGAGATGGGGCTTCCCAGGTGGCGCTCATGGTAAAGAACCCACCTTTCAATGCAGGTGATGCAAGAGACTCAGGTTTGATCCCTGGGTCAGGAAGATTCCCTGGAATAGGAAGTGGCAACCCACTCCAGTATTTTTGCCTGGAAGATTCCATGCACAGAGGAGCCTGGAGGGCTACAGAGTTGCAAAGAGTCAGACCTGACTGAGTGATTGAGCACAGCACAAAATAGAGATAATAATAACTAATTAGCCTCGTTCCATTTGCCGTTGACAGCAAATGAGAGTTTCTATTCAGTGGTAACAGAGAATCCACAAATGCCAAGCTCAGGGATTGTCATCTCCAGAATTCAAGTAGGAGAGCCTTCCTATCCCACTCTCCCAGATCCTCTCTCTAAGCATCCATCCCTGCTGTCACCATTTCAGCAAATTTGTCTCAAGGCCTAAGTGGCTGTTTGTATGTACATGGGACTGAAGGATGAACAGCTACATCCCAGACCACATCCAAGCCAGCAAAAGCCACCCAGCTCCTGGCCACCACCAGGTGACCTGGCGGTGCCCACGCAGCTCCTTTCAGCAGGAAAGCAAGTCCTCCCCTGCCCCCAGTGAGCCTGGGCCCTTAAGCTTGATGAGCGAGTCAGGGCCATTGCCTCATCTGCTGGGGTAGAAGTGAGTGGATGGATTTTCCAAAAGATTAAGCGTAGGATCTTTTAAATCATACTGACGAATGGTTTTGAATAAAGGCTATTTGTTATTATCAGTAAAGTAAACCTTTTAAGGGACGGTAAGTAATAGTGTCTTAAATCTAGCCTTCAAGGGTAAGGACTTTAAACTCATTTCATGGTATATTTTTTTTTTTTTTTTTTTTGGCACTAATCATTTCATGTTTTCACTTGTGGTAGGAGATAGAAAGACCCTTCAATGGATCTGAATTTTAAAGTGGAAAAAATAATTCCCCTTCAGTTTCAGGGATATTGAAGTTTACTTAAAGATGATTAAAAATCCTTCTGACAAGACTTTGAGAAGGTCTCTCTTCTGACTGCTGTAGTTTTCAATAATTCAGAGCTAGCGTGGCACATGTATGTTTATTAAAGTAGGCATGAAAACGAAGCCGATCAGTGTCGCTGTATTATCTCACTGAATTGTGTCTTACAGTGTCCTGTAGGCTTTGTAGCGAGAATCGGAGACTCGGGGACTACGGTCTCCCATTTGAGATGCTCCCAGGGATGTCTTTAGCAGGAGACTCGGGGACTACGGTCTCCCATTTGAGATGCTCCCAGGTATGTCTTTAGCAGACTCACACCAGCCGAAGTCGCTGTTCATCCACTTCCATGGGAGGTCACTCCTCCCTGGGAGCATGTTTCCCAGAGTCGGAGCCAGAGGCCGGGAAGCAAGGCGGGAGGTCCAGGGCTCCGTGCTCAGCATCTCCCGGGCCCTGGAGGCCCTGCGATTCTCAGGCAGCAGAGCCCTCCCTGGCCGATGCAGCCCATGAAACTGTGGGAAAGTGTCAGAGCCCTCCAGACCCTAGACCCTTTCTGGAATTCACACATCAGTAAAATTGGGGAAAAGGTGAACTGCTAAGCGAGGTTTCCCACCAAAGCCTAAAACAGAGATAAGTGCGTGCTTCCTCCGAAATCGGGTTGATGATGCCTCAGGCCACGGCTTCTCTGGGACTTGGCTCGCTTCCGTCTTCCTCACCGGACCCCATCCAGCCCTTTTCCCAGGCATTTCACAGTGTTCCATGCCCTCAGTGATCCATCGGTTTTGTGTGGCAGACAGCTCCTTTCTGACTTTGCTTGACTAACCCCCCAAAACCCCTGATGTTGTTTAGCTGCTTTCAATTCAAAACCCCTCAGAGATTCCATTAGTTCAGGACACTTTGGTTAGGAAAACCCTGTACGTCTGTATCAATGAGATTTTTCAAAAGCGGCCCCATCTTTCTTTTTGTCATTCAACTGACATTTTGGTCTTCAATTTTCCAGAGACACCATCAGTTCAGCCTCTTATTACATTAGCCTCCGATTTGTATTCGGCGAGGCATCAGTCCTTCATGTTCTGGAAGACAGAGAACCCAGGGAAAGCCCAGGGCTGTTCCCCTTTCTGTCCCGCAGGACGGAGCGAGGTTAGGGAGCCATCGTGAGCTCAGGCAGCATGGCAAACACATCTCGGGTTCTGAAAGGGCAGTGGAGACCCAGGCAGCCTCGGAATGTGCTTCTGACAAATCAGCTGTGAGAGCTCAGCCTCACCGCCAACCACCCCCTGTCTGTGGGGTGGATGCGGGACTTCCTTATTCCCATCCAGCGACTCGGAGGCCCTTGTAAGGACCCTTAGGTCTGCAACTGTCTCCTTCCTGAGCGACTCTGTTTGTCTCCAGGTGGAGCCTGCGTGGTGGAGGCGATGAGGCAACTTCCCAACCACAGCGTCAGCCTGAGTGACCCTCAGGGCCAGACAGTTCTTTGTTTAGGGGACTGTTCTGCGCACTGAGGGATGTGTATTAGCATCCCTGGCCACTGCCCACTGGATGCCGGGAGCACCCCTAGTTGTGAACTGAAACTGTCCCCCAGGCATTTGTCAAGTGTCCCCTGGGGGTGGGGGACATAATTGCCTCCAGGTGGAAGCTTGCAGGGTAGCGCTTCCAGGCCCAAGATACATCCTGATACTCAGATATCCGTTTGACTGTCTCTTGACCCAGTGACCTTGACCGAGTCTCTCAAAGCCCCAAACATCGGCTTCAGGAGATGCCTGTGAGGAGAGACCTAAACGGTGTGGGTGGGTTTCCATGCTTGTCGACTGAAGCCGGATTTCCCACCATCTATGTTGTCGACTGAAGCCGGATTTCCCACCATCTATTTTTCAGTTAGTGCTAAGAATTATGTTACAATGTGTGGTAAATAGTGAAAATCCAGCTTTTGTATCTGACCAGAGGTACACTTCTAGCCCTTTGGCACAAACTGGTTTAGTTCAGGGTAGATTGCGTGCTCTTGGAGATCTCGCTCTGCCACTGGGAGGGGAAGATGTCTAACTGCAGGTGGTGTCTCTTATGTGCTCCTTGCTGGCTGCTCCCACGCAGCTAACAGCACCCAGATAATTACAGATGGAGCTGCCCTGGGGTTGTCACCAGCTCCGGCTGCACACTCCCCTGCATCCATCCTGTTTGCCTCCCTCTGTCTGCGTGTCGACGTCTCCCACAGCTGACACTTGCTGTTTACTTTTGTGACTCCCAAGCACTTTTCTGATTGCTCCACGCCTACTAGAAAGACTCCCCATCGGGCGAGACTCGGGCAGTCTCCTCCGCCTCCGCCCTCTTTAGTTCCTCCCTGTCTTTGGAGGGAAGCCAGTGGCTGGGGACTCGCATCTGTTGTGGAGCCGTGAGTAATGAGTCATTGTTCTTCTGAGAAGCTCGCTGGCATCAGCCTCCCCTTCAGCTGCGACATTACACGGGACCTCGTTTCCTTTTTTCCCCCATTACACCTGGGGCCCAGTTACATTATGTCAGAATGACAAGGGTCACCTTTTCTTCTGTCTCATAAGGTGAGACTGACCTTCCTTCCGTCTCTGAAAGAAATACAACTTGCAAAAAAAAAAAAAGTCTGTAGCAGTCAACTGCTACAGCCTAATCGGAAATGACTAAAACAAAAGAACAGTTTCCATTTAAGAATTTAGTTTTAGTGCCGAGAGAATGCAGTATCTACCTTTTCATGCCCATTGTGTGCTTATATTTCTCAAAATAAACAAGATGGCTGTGTCTATCCTGGTTTCTGCAAAATGTGTATTAGCTGAATAAAATGTACAGTTAATTTTGCTTTGCTAATGTACAGGCAGCGTTGCTCAAAATAGCCATATTTATGATGACCATCTAGATACCTGATATTTATACATCACTTTACAGTGGGGCTTCCCTGGTGGCTCAGATGGTAAAGAATTTACCTGCAATACAGGAGACCTGGATTCGATCCCTGGGTTAGGAAGATCCCCTTGGAGAAGGGAATGGCAACCCATTCCAGTATTCTTGCCTGGCGGGCTACAGTCTGTGGGATCCCAAAGAGTCAGACACGATGGAGTGACTAACACTTTACAAGTTAGCAATCCTTTAAAAACATCCATCATTGGTTTTTTTCTATGTTCTTTCTCTCTCGGTTTCTATACCAACCCTGCATTTGAACGTACCCTATTCCCCTTTTTTCCCTTCCTGGGAGAATGATGGTAAGAAATTCTACATGTATAAAGTGTGCCTTCTACCCTACGTGCTGTGTATTAGGTTGAATGTGTTTCTCCACGTTAGTGAGTTTGTAAGAAAGTAGAAACACTGCCTGTTCTGTTCAGTGGTGAAATTCCAAGCACAGCCCACCTCCCTGTGTGGATGTTTAAGTGATGCATTGCATGCTCTCCGCTGCACCCTGACTCAGAGCATTACATCCCTGCCTTAGACATCGCCACCCTGACTTCATGCATCTTCATAGTTCTGTATTTAGAAGTATCTGGACAGACCAAGGCCCATGAAATAACTTCACCCATTACAGGAGGAATAAACCCACGTTTATTGACCAAGTAGTCACAGCGACCAGCACTGGGTAGTTATGCTAGTGTTCCTATGGGAAGGAAAGCATCTTTTATTTAATATTCATGTAACAACCACTTCTAGAACATGCTGTCAGATACAGACGATGCTTATTTCTGACCTACAGATGAGCTTAATTTAGATGAGGCTAGTAGACATATGGCATCCCACTCCAGTACTCTTGCCTAGAGAATCCCACGGACGGAGGAGCCTAGTAGGCTGCAGTCCATGGGGTCGCTAAGAGTCGGACACGACTGAGCGACTTCACTTTGACTTTTCACTTTCATGCATTGGAGAAGGAAATGGCAACCCACTCCAGTGTTCTTGCCTGGAGAATCCCAGGGACGGGGGAGCCTGGTGGGCTGCCGTCTATGGGGTCGCACAGAGTCGGACTCGACTGAAGCGACTTAGCAGCAGCAGCAGCAGCAGACATATGGCAACCCACTCCAGTATCCTTGCCTGGAAAATCTCATGGACAGGGGAGCCTGGTGGGCTGCAGCCCATGGGGTCACAAAGATTTGGGCATGACTGAGCAACTAACACTTACTTTGTAGATATAGCGTTAATATTTTGAGGAAATCATTATTTTAGTTTTCATCTTGTTGACACATTAATATATGATGTCAGAATTACAATGCTTGTTTTTCACAGACAGACAATCCCAATGCAGGTGTGTTACAGTCTTTGATGTTACTGATGTAAAAAGCCAAAGGAAGACCCTTCCCCAGGCCCCCCATACTTCAGTCCCCAGAGCGTCCACTTGGCCAGTGTGGCTGCCTCAGCCGCTGTCAGCGACATCAACACCACGGCCGTCATGCCTCCAAGCTCACAGGCCTCCACCACATGCCCGCCTAGCCCGAGGGCCCTGGAGACCACAGGCCCTGCCAAAGCTGATTCCAGGTGGGCCCAAGTCCTCTCTCTCCCCGACGCCTCTCCATGGCTAGGGTAGAGAAAGAGGCAAGGCCATTTCAGATGATGAAATTTGTTTTTACAGAGACAGACATTTTCATGCGCAGAAGGCCTGAGGAACTGCTCCTGATTCAGGTGCCCTGGGCACAGAGATACCCACAGATGGTCATCAGGGACACTGAGAAGCAGCCAGGGGTCAGGGTAGAGCAGCTGCGGGCCTGACCCACCTTCCCACGTATCTTGATTCCTCCCATCTCCCTCACTCCCAAATCACAGCCGTTCACCTAAACATCTCGTGGACCCCTCCTACCAAGAAGTCTACTACTGCTGCTGCTAAGTCACTCAGTCGTGTCTGACTCTCTGCGACCCCATGGACTGTAGCCCACCAGGCTCCTCTGTCCTTGGGATTCTCCAGGAAAGAATACTGGAGTGGGTAGCCATGCCTTCCTCACCAGGAAGTCACTGATCACCAAAAATGCAACCCTTCTAAGGAACGCTTGTAACCCTGAAAAGGCATTTCCTGCCCTTAAAAGAATCTCCACATTGTACAGAAAGGGGTTAGCAAGCTTCTAGAACATCATGGCTCTGTGGATGCTCCTTCCTCTCCACTTCAGAGGACAAAACCTATGGATGCTGGACTACACAGAACCTGTCCTGCCCCCTCCCCTGCTGTCCCTGATCCGCACAGGCACTGCAGGGAGGAGGGGCCAGTGCCCCCTTCCCCCTGGTACACCTCCACACACCAGCAATGGGAAGGCGATGCATGGAGTTTTCATGGAGAGATGGGTTTCCTTTAAAAATAAATAAATCCAGAAACACATTCATCTGCCTGGAAAAGTAACTATATTTTACATTCCAGATTAATTTAAATATTGTTCCTGATACAGGAAGTGTAATACAGAAAAAAGCAAAAGAACTCTGAAGCCAGAGAAATCTGGAAGGGTGTTCAGATTTCTGGAAGGGTTTTGAACATGCTGAGACTTTGTGGTCTCTCAGCATCCCTGAAACTCCCTTTCCTCAATGAAAGCATGGGAATAACGGTGAGGCCCATACTACTATCTAAAAGCAGCACATCTCAGGATAAAGAAGGTGCTTTATGTCACATCACAATGTAATACTATTCAGCCATAAAGAATGAAATCTTGCCGTTTTGCTGCAACATGGATGGACTTGGAGGGCATTATGCAAAGTGAAGGAAGTCAGAGAAAGACAAGTACTGTATGATGTCACTTATATGTGGAGTCTAGAAACTGCAACAAACGATGAGAATAACAAAGAAGAAGCAGGCTCACAGATACAGAGGACGAAGTAGTGGTTACCAGTAGGGAGAGGGAAGGGGGAGGGTCTATTCAGAGGTAGAGGATTAAGAGGTATAAACTATCCTTTGTAAGCTACAAGAATATACTGTACAATCCAAGAATATTGCTGATATTTTATACAACTGTAAAGGGAGTACAATCTTTAAAAATTGTGAATTGCTATATTATTCCCCTGTAACTTAAACAGTATTTCACATCCACTGTGCTTCAATTTTTAAGAACTCAAGAAAATAAAAGTAACACTTTATTTTAAAAATTAATTTTTAGAAATAGTATTTCTAAACCTCTTTGTACAAAGTGGGAACTCAGCACTCTTTATAAACCTACATGAACAAAATTATTTCCTTTACTTGCCCACTAATCGCTGGTATTAGGGGTTATCCAAAATCAGGCAGTGTGCCTGAAAAGCAGGGAGGGAGACGAACAAGCACAACCACTCTGGGAATGTTCAGGTCAGTGGGGACGCAACCACAGAGACCATATATCCAGAAGGTGGTTTGTAAGATACTATCCCGCAATATCTTTTACTGGTGAAATAACCCCTCTTTTTCCCAAACCTTTGTATGCTACCCAGTTCAGCTCTGTCATATGGAGCTGCACAGAAGTACAGAAATTATTTCTTCTAGCTCCGTCTCATCCAGCCCTGTCAGGTCACATTAACCTAGTTACCAGTGGAACAAAAAAATGCAATTGGCCAAAGGTTATATTTCTTTGTCACAAGCGCAGGGGAGCGAGAGAATATTCCGGATGGAAGAATGGAAGGAGGAGGGCTGTCTGCACATCGTCCCCGGGAAGCCAGGCCTCGTCCCAGGATCACCCCCCAACCCTCCTCCCTCCCCCTCCCAGAAACAGAGACTGTGCTACCAGCGGTGGGTGTTTGCCAGGCTCGTGGTTCTCTGTTTGTATACTTTTTATTGTTAAAGATGCATCTGTCAATGGAAAGCAAAATGCTACTGAATTTATTTCCACATGCCAAGCAATCTAAGAGATGCTTGGAGATTTTGTGTCTAATAACGGGTTCGCATTTTCAAAGAGCTCCCCGTTCCCAGGTCAGCAGGAGCCCTCAAGAGACAGGCTGAAGGTCGGCAAATCGTCACTTGGCAGATGAGAATGCTAAGGTTCGGGGAGAAGTGACTTGCTCAGCAGTTACACAGGCAGCAAAATACAGGCCCCACTGTGTGTGTTCTAGAACAGTCTGTGTTACAGTTGTGTGCGGGTGCACACCCCAGCCCCAGAGAGGCTGTGCCCCTGACAGATGGGGCCCAGTTCCTGTGGCTTCAGAGGCTCTGACACCAGAGGAAAGTGGGGGAGAAGCAGAAAAGCAGGGAGGTGGATACCAAGCGGCAGGCAGGGGCCAGCCCCCTGCCCTGCACAGCAGACACTGCCTGGGATAACAGCAGAGGGAGAAGAGGACGCAGGAAATCTCAGGTAAACTGAGGAGACCCTCTTGATGAAAGTGAAAGAGGAGAGTGAAAAAGCTGGCTTAAAACCCAACATTCAGAAAACTAAGATCGTGGCATCCAGTTCCATCACTTCATGGGAAATAGATGGGGAAACAATGGAAACAGTGACAGACTTTATTTCTGGGGGCTCCAAAATCACTGCAGTTGATGACTGCAGCCATGAAATTAAAAGACCCTTGCTCCTTGGAAGAAAAGCTATGACCAACGTAGACAGCATATGATAAAGCAGAGACATTACTTTACCAACAAAGGTCCGCCTGGAGAAGGCAATGGCAACCCACTGCAGTACTCTTGCCTGGAAAATCCCATGGACGGAGGAGCCTGGTAGGCTATAGTCCATAGAGTCATGAAGAGTCGGACACGACTGAGCAACTTCAGTTTCACTTTTCACTTTCATACATTGGAGAAGGAAATGGCAACCCACTCCAGTGTTCTTGCCTGGAGAATCCCAGGGACTGGGGAGCCTGGTGGGCTGCCTTCTATGGGGTCACACAGAGTCGGACACGACTGAAGCAACTTAGCAGCAGCAGCAGTCAAACCTATGGTTTTTCCAGTAGTCACGTATGGATGTGTGAGTTGGACCATAAAGAAAGCTGAGCACCGAAGAATTGATGTTTTTGAACTATGGTGTTGGATAAGACTCTTGAGAGTCCCTTGGACAGCAAGGAGATCCAACCAGTCCATCCTAAAGGAAATCAATCATGAATATTCATTGGAAGGACTGATGCTTAAGTTAACGCTCCAATACTTTGGCCACCTGATGCAAAGAACTGACTCATTGGAAAAAAACAGATGCTGGGAAAGATTGAAGGCGGGAGGAGAAGGGGACAACAGAGGAGGAGATGGTTGGATGGCATCACCGACTCAATGGACATGAGTTTGAGTAAGCTCCAGGAGTTGGTGATGGACAGGGAGGCCTGGCGTGCTGCAGTCCATAGGGTCGCAAAGAGTCGAATACGACTGAGCAACTGAAGTGAACTGAAGTCATCTTCCAATGATATATGGCCATGCTCAGCTGAAATAGCAGACTAGCACCATCCCTTGAGCAAAACAGCAAGTGGAGAGAAGGTTTATTTACAAAATGGTGACATCCAAATTGCTTTCCCTGTATACCCTCAAAGGGGCTTCCCTGGTGGTTCAGACAGTGAAGAATCCGCCTGCAATACAGGAGACCCGGGTTCAATCCCTGGGTCGGGAAGACCCCCCTGGAGGAGGACATGGCTACCCACTGCTGTATTCTTGCCTGGAGAATCCCATGAACAGAGGAGCCTGGCAGCGTCACAAAGAGTCGGATATACCCCGAAACCACATTTTAAAAACTATATACCTCCTCACTAAGTGTTTTAATTTATCTATAAAATTGTTCCTAAGTATAAATATGTGCAAAAAGTGAACTTGCTAGTTTTTTTTAAAGTGAAATAGGACTCTTTTAAATGAATGAAGTAGATGCCACAGGTATAGGCATTTGATATTTATTTACATCACTCGTTTTCTTTTTTTTTAAAATTAATTTGTTAATTTTACTTGGAGGCTAATTACAATACTGTAGTGGTTTTTGCCATACATTGACACGAATCAGCCGTGGGTGTACAACATCATTCATTTTCTAAATACACGAGCAGCTTTCTCTTTACCAGTGGGGACTTTGTGTCCTGTCTTTTACTCCTGGTATTTTCCTTCCATTTCCCTCAGTCTCTGATGCAGTTTGCTTTCATGTTTAAAAATCCTTTATTGATCACCTAATGTGTATCTCTGTTACAAAATATGTAATTTTTTTGAATATTTATTAACAGACATGAGTTTCTAAGTATTAATGTTTTCCAGTTATCATTAAAATGATTAATCTTATACAATTAATCAAAAGCAAAAATATATTACAAATTTTGTTGAATATTTGTTAAATAAGAAGTAAAATGTTAATGGTAATGCATGCCTTAACAGGATGTTATAAATATATTTTACTGGCTACTAGAATGAGGAGGTGGAGAAGGCAATGGCACCCCACTCCAGTACTGTTGCCCGGAAAATCCCATGGACGGAGGAGCCTGGTAGGCTGCAGTCCATGGGGTCGCTAAGAGTCAGACACAACTGAGCAACTTCACTTTCACTTTCCACTTTCATGCATTGGAGAAGGAAATGGCAACCCGCTCCAGTGTTCTTGCCTGGAGAATCCCAGGGACGGGGAAGCCTGGTAGGCTGCAGTCCATGGGGTCGCACAGAGTCGGACACGACTGAAGTGACTTAGCAGCAGCAGCAGAATGAGGAGGAGTTCAATATGAATTCTTTCTCTTTAATTTTTATTAATATAAGCACTAAAGAACTTTGTTTCTATAATTAGGTTATAATGGAGGGTATCCTTTTCTAAGAATATAATTTCATTAAAAAAAAATTCCTTTGCAGTTATATGCCCAGAAATCACATAGTGGTCTATCATCAGAAGCTACTTTAATTTTCAGAATTTTGGGAAGCAAGGAACTAGGCAAAAAAGGATTTATATGTTGCCCAGCCAGAGTGGTAATTTTTTTTTCAGTTTCTGGGAAGTACACCAAAAAGGCTTTATGAAGCTCTAGCAAGTGACTATCAATTATACCTTTACTTTGTAAGTGAATAAACCCTTTGTTTAATATATTTAAAAATATTTTTAAAATTTTAAATATCATTATTCCAATACACCTTTGCCAATAAAATATCTCTTAACAAAAGTAATTAGCAAGCTCAGTCCTCATCGTCAAACCAGTCAACAAAATCAGAAAACCAGATTTATTTTTCAGTGCAAGTAAAGGTATGAATCTCAACAAATACTGTAAATGTCACTGAAAAACAGATATGCACCTTGCAAGATGGTTATGAAAATCAGGGTTAAAATGATACAGAATCCATTTCATAATGTTTAAAAACAAAAATAAATCTCTCTCTCCTTGTGCTTAATGTGTAATACAATAATACTATATGTGGCTGAAATTATGTTATTCGGGAAGCAAGGATGGCCTGGAGGCGTGCTGGTGCCTGTTTGTGCAGTTTTGTATATTAAATGCATTCTGGCCTTAGGTGTCTGTGAATAACTAAGCAAGCGTCATGTGCAATAATTCAGAAATGATTTGTATTAGTGGTCAGAAGTTTTCTGCATGGTTAAAGTAGAAGTATGTAAGTATGTGTGTGAGAAAGATGTCTGACTCAGCAGCCAGCATATAATTTTAATTTTTGTTAATAAGAGGTGGAAATAGTAAACACTTTATAATATGAAATATGATGAGTATTGACTTTACTTGGAATAAATATTTCATTAGGTGATTTAAAATAATGTGGGCTTTAACTACCTTGTTAAATAATGCACACCAAACCTAAAAGGAATCGCATAAAATTTTTATCGGCAGATTTGATCTAACATTCCATGTAAAAATTTGGTAGTCCCTGAAAATATGTGTTATGTTCAAGGGAATGAGCTACTTCAGTTGTTCAAAATGTCTTTCGGGTTGATTCTGCCCTAGGAGTGAGTGTGGAGACTGTTGATGTTGTTCAATCGCTCAGTCGTGTCCGATTCTTCAGGACCCCGTGGACTGCGGCACACCAGGCCTCTCTGTCCTTTATATCTCCCAGAGTTTGCTCAAATTCTTGTCCACTGAGTCGATGATGCCATACAACCATCTCATCCTCTGTCACCCCCCTCTCCTCCTGCCCTCAATCAGCATCAGGGTCTTTTCCAGTGAGTTGGCTCTTCCCATTAGGTGGCTAAAGTATTGGAGCTTCAGCTTCAGCATCAGTCCTTCCAATGAATATTCAGAACTGATTTCCTTTAGGATGGACTGGTTTGATCTCCTTGCAGTCCAAGGGACTCTCAAGAGTCTTCTCCAACACCACAATTTGAAAGCATCAATTCTTCGGCGCTCAGCTTTCTTTATGGTCCAACTCTCACATCCATACATGACCACTGGAAAAACCATAGCCTTGACTATACAGATCTTTGTTGGCAAAGTGGTGTCTCTGCTTCTTAATACACTGTCTAGGTTTGTCATAGCTTTCCTTCCAAGGAGCAAGTGTCTCCCAGTATTTGCTGTTTGTTCAGTCGCTCACTCACATCTGACTCTTTGCAACCCCATGGACTGCAGCACACCAGGCTTCCCTGTCCTTCACCACCTCCTGGAGCTTTCTCAAACTCATGTCCATTGTATCGGTGATGCCATCCAACCATCTCATCCTCTGTCATCCCCTTCTCCTCCTGCCCTCAATCTTTCCCAGCATCAGGGTCTTTTCCAGTGAGACTGTATTGGTAAAGGATGAGTCTTGCTTTTGTAAAATAGGAGGACAGGGACGTCAGCCCTGCGTCTCCGTGTTGGCTTGATCCCTCCCTCATCACCATCACCACCGCCTCCCGCCCCCCCACCCGCATGATAGCACCAAGCACAGTGTCAGTACAGTGCCCTGCTTGCCTGTCCGCACCTTACGGTCAGCTCCTGAGGGCAGAACTCCCCTGTCCTGTGCCCCACTGCCTCCCAGCAGCCAGCCCTGCACCTGGCACATACCACACACTTGATGAGTATTTGTTGGGTGAGTTAATAAGAGAATAAATCTTAAAATGTATTCATTAAAGGAGCAAGAATATGAATGTTTTCTCCTACAGCCTATTCAGTGTAACCTGGTGATTAGAGCATGCTCATTAAAGGAAAGGTGTCTAATTCAAGGCACGTTCAGGTCAGCCAGCACCATCTGCTGGTCTTCTAAGAGGAGTATCACTTAAGGTACATCTTAAGTGACATCTTGAGCATGAACAATGCTTCCTCCTTCTCGAGCCAGCTCCCCTGAGTGGGTCCGCTGGTCTTCCAGTCTTGAGGCAAAAGTGTACACCTAGCCCTCAGGAAGAAGGCACCCCAGCAGTGGGTCAGCAGCGCTAGGGATGTGGTCAGCAATACCCGCAGAATAACCATGTGGGGCTCACACAGTCATCGACCCAGGAGGACCTGGCTTTAAACACGCATGTGCACACACACACTCACACACACACCCATGCACACAAGAAGATGGAGATTTTTCAAAGGTAGAAGAGCTCAGGCAAGAAAAGAAAAAAGAAAAAATTTGAATATAGGCTTTTTGTCGTGAACCTTATTAGACTATGTGAATTGCTGATTCTTGAGCCAGGCAGTAACCGTTGACAAAGAATCACCCTGAGACACGTGAAAAAGCCCTCGCAGAGTAGAACAAACCCTCCAAACGATCACAGGCCACAGGGCAACACACTCAGAAACACAGGAAGCGTCAGCGGGATTTCTGGCTGTTGCCCTGACAGTGGTCGCCTACAGTGGCTCCCTGTGCCACTCGGGGGCTGACAGAGGCGCAGAGGCCAGGGATGCCCCCTCCTCTGAGCCCGGCGCCCGGCCAACCCCGCTCCCCTGCCCTCCATCACACCAGGAACTGACACCTCTACCCTTCTCAGATCCAGGTGCCATCCAGGCAGCGCCGTCTGTCAGGGGAAGAGCTGGAGTCCTTGGAGAAAAGGGTCAGTTATTAATGTACCTCATTCAGCATGTGAGTAAAAGAGAGAGCCTGGCATGTGTGGCACCGGGACTGAGGTTTGCGGCTTTGAGGAAACCCTCCCCACAGTGAACGTGCCCACGTATACAGTGCAAGGTAATGCAAAGCATCACCCCCAGGTGAGCCTGCGTCCACACACCGGCGTGCAAGCCACACTGGGGCCGCCAGCACACCCGCTTCTGCAGGACACTCCGAGCTCATCCCTCAAAGCAAGACTTCTCTCCAGCGGGGGGAACTCTGCTTTTTAGATGTACTCACAAGATTTATTTTGGTCTCAGATCGTGCCTAGGCAGAAATGGTCTGCTCGAAATATCAGAGAAACGAAAACAAGTCACTGACACAAAGCGTGTGTAAATCTGTGCTTTGGGAGTGAAATGGGGAATCCGACAAGAGAGCCTAATAGTTTATCCTTCCTTGATACTCCTTAAATGTGGCTATTATGGAGGACTTGATTTGAATACCTCCAGTCCCACCAAATGCCTAAATGTGGAAAACAGCAGAAGCAAAGAAACTTTATCCTAAGACAGAGACAGAGAAGAGATGATGAATAGATGACAGATAGGTAGATTCATACATATTTTAATGGTACATCCGTAGTTCAAAGCATCTCGAAGCTGTGTTTCACTCTTGCATGTCAGATTTTACATAATAATTGCTGATTATTAGCAACTCGGACAAGAGATAGAGTTATAATGTTGCTGAATAAATTTAGTGGCTTGTCAGTAACTCAGAAGAATAGTAAAATTCTTGAGTCAGTTCTATCTGAATTCTCATCCCAAATTCTATAAACTCTGATCTTGGGTGAACTATCCAACTTCTATATTCCTATTTCCTCAACTGGAAATGCAGGTATTAGTTTTAATACCTACCAGTTAGGGGTTTTTGTTGTTGTTCAGTCATTAAGTCATGTCCAACTCTATATGACCCCATGGACTGCAGCACACCAAGCTTCCCTGTCCTTCACTATCTCCCGGAGTTTGCTCAAACTCATTTCCATTGAGTCGGTGATGCTATCCAATCACCTCATCCTCTGTTATCCCCTTCTCCCCCTGCCTTCAATCTTTCCCAGCCTCTGGGTCTTTTCCAGTGACTCAGTTCTTTGCATCAGGTGACCAAAGTATTGGAGTTTCAGCTTCAGCATCAGTCCTTCCAATGAATATTCAGAACTGATTTCCTTTAGGATGGACTGGTTGGATCTCCTTGCAGTCCAAGGGACTCCCAAGAGTCTTCTCCAACACCACAGTTCAAAAGCATCAGTTCTTCGGTGCTCAGCTTTCTTTATAGTCCAACTCTCATATCCATACATGACTACTGGAGAAACCATAGCTTTGACTAGACGGACCTTTTTTGGCAAAGTAATGTCTCTGTTTTTAATATGCTGTCTAGGTTTCTCATTGCTTTCCTTCCAAGGAGCAAGCATCTTTTAATTTCATGGCTGTACTCACCTTCCACAGTGATTTTGGAGCCCAAGAAAATGAAATCTGTCACTGCTTCCATATTGTCTCCTGTTTGCCATGAAGTGATGGGACTGGATTCCATGATCTTAAGTTTTATGAATATTGAGTTTCAAGCCTGCTTTTTCACTCTCCCCCTTCACCTTCAAAAGAAGCTCTTTAGTTCCTCTTCACTTTTTGTCATTAGAGTGGTTTCATCTGCATATCTGAGGATTCAACAAGATAATTTGTTTAAAGCAGTTTTAGTGTCAGCATAGGCTTGGATTACTGTGATATTGAATGGTTTGCCTTGGAAACGAACAGAGATCATTCCGTCGTTTTTGAGATTGCATCCAAGTACTGCATTTCGGACTCTTTTGTTGACCATAATGGCTACTCCATTTCTTCTAAGGGATTCCTGCCCTCAGTAGTAGATATAATGGTCATCTGAGTTAAATTCACCCATTACAGTCCATTTCAGTTCTCTGATTCCTAGAATGTCGACGTTCACTCTGGTCATCTCCTGTTTGACCACTTCCAATTTGCCTTGATTCATGGACCTAACATTCCAAGTTCCTATGCAATATTACTCTTTACAGCAACGGACCTTGCTTCTATCACCAGTCACATCCACAACTGGGTATTGTTTTTGCTTTGGCTCCATCCGTTCATTCTTTCTGGAGTTATTTCTCCAGATCTTCAGTAGCGTATTGAGCACTTACCGACCTGGGGAGTTCCTCTTTCAGTATCCTATCATTTTGCCTTTTCATACTGTTCATGGGGTTCTCAAGGCAAGAATACTGAAGTGGTTTGCCATTCCCTTCTCCAGTGGACCACATCCTGTCAGATCTCTCCACCATGACCCGCCCGTCTTGGGTTGCCCCACAGGGCATGGCTTAGTTTCATTGAGTTAGACAAGGCTGTGGTCCTATGTGATTATATTGACTAGTTTTCTGTGAGTATGGTTTCAGTGTGTCTGCCCTCTGATGCCCTCTTGCAACACCCACCGTCTTACTTGGGTTTCTCTTACCTTGGACATGGGGTATCTCTTCACGGCTGCTCCAGCAAAGCGCAGCTGCTGCTCCTTACCTTGGAGGAGGGGTATCTCCTCACCACCACCCCTCCTGACCTTGAACGTGGAGTAGCTCCTCTCGGCCCTCCTGCACCCGTGCAGCCTTGGAGGCCTGGCGTGCTGCAGTTCATGGGGTTACAAAGAGTCAGACATGACTGAGCAACTGAACTAAACTGAACTGAATAGTGTCAGCTCCATGACAATGTGTAATAACATAATTACTAAGGTACTTGAGCACCTCACCTTGGAAATTCAGAGGCAGCAGACATTTTGTTTCCTTTCTTCCTCATTAACAATCTCTTCTCCTCTTCCTCTTTTCATTTTATTTATCCATTTTTCCCTCCAGGCTCACATTAGCTTTACATTCCTACAGTTTTGTGTTCAAACTCTCCATTAATTAACTGGATGGCCATCACTCCTCCTCAGTAGTCCCCCTTAACATCCAACATCCAAAAGCAGGCGTGAAACACATCGCTGTCACTACTCCCACTTCGGGAACTGACATGGGACTTGTCTTAGAAGGATGGTGGGACAGACCACAGTACCTCATGGAAATCCTGGGCCCCCACATGAGGATTTAAAAATGCCCTGTCGTCCGAAGAACACAAGTGCCTTGTGAATTGGCGGGGCAGGGGCGGGATTCATGAGCTGGCAATGGGTCTAATCTGTTATACTTCAGACTGTATTTTACAAAGCATGAAACTGTGAGCAACTGGACCCAATTACTCTCCTTGTAATTCTCTATGAACCTGATCACCCCCAAATGCCATTGCAATCTTGACTGCCAGGAGAAAACACCTCACTGGAGAGCTGTGAGCTGCCTTTGGCGTGTTTGGTGGGGAGCAGCCCTGGGCCTTGGGCCTTGATCTGGTGCATCAAAGATGAAAAGTGAATCGGCTGGGGGCTCTGATCTCAAGAGAGGAGGGCGATGAGAAACTGTGAGACCAGCCATGGATACGCACTGAACACAGGCCTGAGCCGCCTCTCCCCGCAGCCCACCCGATGCGCCTTCCATCAGCCTCCTCAGGCGGGACTGTGGTGGACAGGGCCAACAAGCGTTGTAAACGTTCATCTTGGGCGTAAACGTCTGCAGCGATACCGTTTTAATGTAGTGGTCACATTGCGGAGGCCACACTTTGATGTGTGGGAGAGCGAAGTCATGGAACACAGAGCCTCAGTGTCACCTCTCCAGCCTCTGTTCTCTGACACAGTTCAGTGGAAAGACTCTGGCTTCTATAGTCAGAGCAGCCGATGTTTGAATCCCAGCTGCTCTGCCACCTACTAGTGATGTAAAGTAGTTATACTAACTGCTCTGCGATGCAGTTTCCTCCATGTTAAAGTGTGTATGTGTGTGTGTGTGCACGCCACAGAGAGAGAGAGAGAAATGCCCAGCTCAGTACTTAAGTGCTCGATAAACATTGGTTTCTCCATAGAAATTCACAGAAATAGAAGAAATCCCCAGGCATCACTTCCTTAACACTTGCCTATGATGAAGCTCCAAATTCACTATTACTTTTTCCAGTTGTTGTTGTTTAGTCTCTAAGTTGTGTCCGACTCTTTGCAACCCTATGGACTGTACAGGATCCTCTGTCCATGGGATTTCCCAGGCAAGAATACTGGAGTGGATGGCCATTTCCTTCTCCAGGGGATCTTCCCGACCCAGGGATCGAACCCTGGTCTCCTGCACTGCAGGCAAGATTCTTTACCATCTGAGCCAGCAGGGAAGCCCAATATTCATTCATAGATACCTTAATTCCTCCCACACTTGATTATTCTCAGCGGACCCGTCTAAATCCTCTCCAAATTCTCCACTCCCCTTGTTGGGACAAGATGTGACTTGGGCTGGAACTGCTGTCTGAGGTTGAGTGAGTAACTGGAGGCTAGTTCCCACTCACGGGACCCCAGTCCACATACTCTCTTCACGTTTTCTCAAAAACACCTTTGGCTCGTGCACATCTAGTCTGTAGACTCTTTTTTAAAAAACCCAGAAACTTAATAATGAAAATTGAATTCATTCATTCAGCTGATATTGATTCAGCACTGCCTATCTCTGTAATTTTCTAGCCAATAGATATACAATTATAAAGCCCAGACAGAGTGCCTGCCCTCCTGCAGACAAACGGTGGCAGGTGAAGTCCTCTGAGGGGTCAAACAGGATGCAGCGAGAGAGACTGGTGGGCGGTGGGGAGGCGGGATGGGATCTGCTCCAATGAGAGTGCTCAGAGAAGGCATCTCTAAAGAGGCAACTTTAAAATGAGGCCAGGGAACTTGAAAAGCCCCAGCCTGGGATTGACAAGGCATCTAAATCTATCAATGTTTTATTTGTCATTGGCCCCAGATCAAGGCCTTTTGAGATGTACTTTGTCATCCTCATTCCAGAGCTTGACAAACACAGACTATCGCCATTCAGGTGAAGTATTCTTCACACATGGATAAGCGTACATGCCTGTGTGCTAACTTGCTTCAGTCATGTCTGACTCTGTGCAACTGTATGGAGTGTAGCCCGCCAGGCTCCTCTGTCCATGGGATTCTCCAGGCAAGAATACTGGAGTGGGTTGCCATGCCCTCCTCCAGGGGACTTTTCTGACCCAGGGATTGAAATCGTGTCTCTTACATCTCCTGCATTAGCATGGGAGGGCTTCCCTCGTGGCTCAGCTGGTGTAGAATCCGCCTGCAATGCGGGAGACCTGGATTCCATCCCTGGGTTGGGAAGATCCCCTGGAGAAGGGAAAGGCTGCCCACTCCAGTATCCTGGCCTAGAGAATTCTATGGACGGTATAGTCCATGGGGTTGCGAAGAGTCAGACACAACTGAGCGACTTTTACTGTCTTTACCACTAGCGCCACCCAGGAAGCCCAGATAAGTGTACAAGGTCTCCCAAGTAAAACTCAGATGGTTACACTGGGTCACTAAAGGCGAGCCCTCCCCTCCCTGCTCACTAGTGAGCTGGGAGTCCCGCAGCATCTGTCAGCTCTCTCCACTCAATGCTGACAGCCTGCATGTGGGACAGTGAGGTAAGGGCGTGAGCATGGCCCTTCAGGTGCTGGACAAGAAAGACGGACTCTGAGGCCCCACTGTGCATTCGGCGGCCACACCTTCCCAGGTGAGGAAGGCAAGCCAGACCCGTGCCCGGATGTGATGAATTGAGGATGCTGGTGTCCCTGAGCCCATTGCAGCCATCAGGGCCGTCCTGAGAGTGCCGCCGCTCTTGATGGATCAAGGTCTGTCGTCAGTGCGTTTTTCACTTAACACGATACTGAGAAGTGAGTGGATTTATAGGAAATATAAACGCTTTCTAAAAGCCACAAACAAAATGCCTGATCGCAAGCCCAGCTTGTCTCATATTTTGGTCCACGGGCTGTGAGTGATGTGGCAGCTGATGCCTGCTACACTGAAAGAGGGCCGTCGCTGGCATCATCCCCATTTATTTATGGGCGTCTGGAACACAAGGCCAGAGCACGACTCCTCATTTGGAAATTACCAGCCTAGAGGAAGAAGCCGATTTAAAAATATGTCATTTGCCTCCAGGACATTTTTTTTCCCCTTCTTTCTTCCTTTCTTCTCCTTAAATTTCTTCCTTTGCCTTAATTCTTTGAATATAGAGAAAGGAATAAAGAAACAAGATGGAGTATAAACAGAAGAACTACATGGAAGTTTACAGATATTAGTCCAATAAAGAAAGGAGAAAGGCATAAAGTTTCTTGGAATTTTAGTTCTATTTTTGTTTTCCTGGTTTTTTTTTTGTTTTGGGTGGCTATTGTTTTTGCCTTCAACTGCTGAAATAAGTTGGAATCGTTGCTCGTTATCTTTGCTGTGGATCCCTCACTAGTTATCACAAATGATTTCTTGTAGTTAAATCTAAAGGTGTTTTCTTCACTGTATATGTTTCCATGGTACCATCTGTTAATGGTAGCCCTATACTAAGAGTCCGGAGAATCTTTCATTCTTTTTATCAAAACCCTTTACTTCTAAAATTCACTAAATTCTAATTCTTTGTCCATTATCATATCCACTCTTTTGTCTGAGAATATAACAAAAATCTTTTCACCACCACTGATATTAAATCTGACTCATGTACTGAATCTAGAATAAACCAGATCATCTAGAATTTCAAAAAGCATATTTCAGAATGTTAGCTCACTT
Organism: Bos indicus x Bos taurus; assembly: GCF_003369695.1. Lineage (NCBI taxonomy): Eukaryota > Metazoa > Chordata > Mammalia > Artiodactyla > Bovidae > Bos > Bos indicus x Bos taurus. The sequence goes on along the minus strand of NC_040084.1, from coordinate 97,367,334 downwards.
CTCTACTCTTTGTGTGATTTGTTCTGTGTAGACCCTGCACGTAAATTCTTCTTAGGTTAATTTCATGCACCTTTCACTTTTTATCTGATTACCTAATATGGTTCCTGTAGAACAGTGTGCAACAACCAGCTTTGGAAACAGGACCGAGAGGTACATGTAGCCTTCTGTGATCTCAAAGGTCTTCCATGTTCTTCTGTTAAGGAAAAGGGAACGTCATCTGTAGAACTTACAAAGTACTCTAAGCACCCTCATGCTGATCCTTCTTAAATTTGAGTGAACGTAATTACTACATGGGCTCAGGGCATTGGTTATGACCCAGAAAGTGGTTAAACTCCAGGCATAACTGCCAATATCTGACTCTCTTCTGACCACTTTTCTGCAAGTTTTGGATGGAAATTCTACACCTCCTAGTTCGTTGTTTAGGAAAGATTGATTCTTTTTGCTCTTTGAAGTATCTTCATATATGTCGAGAATTCAGTGTGTTTAAGTGAGCATTTAATGAACACTTAGGTGTCCGTGTGAGTATTGATTCAGAATCGCACTGAGTAATGCCCTGACATTCCTGCTTGTGGTGCAAGAGAGTCCTCACCTTCCCCAGGGCTGCCTGCAGAGTAAAGGCTCATCCGATGGATTTCCAGCTATTTCGTCTCATCATCACCCAAAGCAAAGGAGGCCCTTCTTTCTCTACGCGCGTTGCTTTTCTCCAGTCACTGCCTTCAGTGGCTCAGGCACAAAAGGAAAGCTAGTAAAGAACAGGCATTTCAGAGAAGGAAGCTCAACAAGGTTGAGGAAAATCACAAATACTGTCGCACGTTGCTTAGTGTGGCAAGATGGAATTAACACAAGGCCCAGCACCCAGCACAGTGTGCAACGGTGGTGGCTGTCCTCGCGGTTCAGTGCAGCGGTGAAACCCTGCTCCCTTCCAGACTCTTCTATCGCACTCCCTCTGGAGGTGCACGGGGAGAGAACTCTGTTGTCCTTGGACTCAGGCAAATATTGCTAATCCACCCTCACTTCCCAAGGGAAGGCCATTTGGCCATCTCTTCAGCCTCCTTTTCTACCTAAGACTTCAGGCTTCTGAAAGGGCCCTTGTTGTGGTTTAGCCGCCAAGTCATGTCTGACCCTTTGTGACCCCGTGGACTGTAACCCTCCAGGCTCCTCTGTCCATGGGATTTCCCAGGCAAAAATACTGGAGTGGGTTGCCATTTCCTTCTGCAGGGGATCTTCTCAACCCAGGGATCAAACTCAAATCCCTTGTGTCTGGGGCATTGGGAGGTGGATTCTTTGCCACTGCACCACCTGGGAAGCCCAAAAATAGGCTAAAAGAGGGGACTGAGCGAGACACGGCGCAAAGCATACGAGCCCATGTCTAGGGCATTATGTTCGTAAAGGATCACTGCTATTCTTTTTCATTACAAAGTATTTATTGAGCACTGACTGTGTGAATATATAAGTCTATGCCCCTGGTGTAAATAATGTGTTAGCATTTAAGATATTTTTAGAGACTTGCCTTAATGTTTCATTTCTAAGTTACTGTTGTTAGGTTGCTAAGTCGTGTCCAACTCTTTGCGGCCCCGTGAACTGCAGCGTGCCAAGATTCCCTGTTCACTCCCAGAGTTGCTCATAATCATGTCTATTGAGTCGATGATGCCATCCAGCAATCTCACCTCTGTCATCCCTCTTCTCTTTCTGCCTTCAGTCCTTCCCAGCATCAGGGTCTTTCCCAATGAGTCTGCCCTTCGCAAGTTGTGGCCAAAGTATTCTAAGCACCTGTGATTGTTTCTGTGTGTTTCTAAGTAGGCAACAGGAAGTATCATTTTCTGATTCAGGCTGAAATACTAGAAAACTCCATTGCCTGTATCTGAAAATGCCAATGTACTTTATAAGCTGAATCAACCACTAAATGTTTACGGGGTCAGGCAGTTAGATCTGAGGTGCAAACACGGCTTAGAAGGAATGCTTCCGACGGTGCTAAAGTTTTAGAAGAAAATACTACGTGGGAGGCCGTACCAAGAGTGAATTGTTGTTCATGCTTCAGCTTTGATTTGGAGACACCTGTGAAAGAAAACAATCCTTTCCCAGCTCTTACTGGTTATTTTATTTCCAGAAAACATGCTTGTTATTTTAGCAATTGCCTTGGCGCTCCCACAGGATCTACGATAAGTGAACAGTGCCACCTGCTGGTTTATGGTGAGAGTATTTCTTCACTGAGAAGAGCTGCTGCTTGCACGGCCTGTTTGGATGCCGCATGCCCAGTCGCTTCCATCGTGTCTTTGTGACTTTATGGACTGGAGCCCACCAGGTTCCCCTGTCCATGGGATTCTCCAGCCAAGCATCCTGGAGTGGGTTGCCATGCCCTCCTCCAGCGGATCTTCCCAACCCAGGCATTAAATCTGCCTGTGTCTCCTGCACTGCAGGCAGATTCTTTACCCACTGAGCCACCTGGGAAGCCCACTTGCCTGTATATGAACCCAAAAATAATGCTGAATATTTTGATTTCGGGAACCAAAAAGCCAACACTGGAGTTTAAAAGCAAAAATTAAACCACGTACACTCCCATGAATATAGACAAATTTACTCTCTGGTATAAAGAGTTCCCTTTTCTCCTCCAAAATTGTTGTTTTTTTCCCATAAAACTAGGCTGACAAGAGCTGCTCCAAGTGATTTAGTTCAAGTGCCAAGTAAAAACGTCTGGCTTGAGTCACCTGTTTCTCTGCACTACGTGGGCATGACAGGCTGGCAGAGACCGCTCCAAACACACTATTTGTCTAGCTCATTGCATATTAACATTTCCAAAGTAAACTTCCCCTTTCTGTAACTTTGTTATGCAAATATTTTTATTGAGACTCAACGATGCCTTTTCTAGATGGTGTTGTCTGCTTAGCATGCAGCTCAGCTCATCCTGGAGGCTTTGCTTAGAGCAAGTCCAGGGATGATGACCCTGAGCTCACAGGAGAACCGGGCTGTGACAGCACCCGGGGGCACGGAGCAGGGGAAGAACTCGGCTCACAGGAGAACCGGGCTGTGACAGCATCCGGGGGCACGGAGCAGGGGAAGAACTCGGCTCACAGGAGAACCGGGCTGTGACAGCATCCGGGGGCACGGAGCAGGGGAAGAACTCGGCTCACAGGAGAACCGGGCTGTGACAGCATCCGGGGGCACGGAGCAGGGGAAGAACTCGGCTGGACCAGGGGTTCGGGCCCCCCTGGGTCCTGAAGCCAGCCTGCGGCTCCCCAGTGTCACCTGTGGGGCGCGGGTCACTGCCTCTGGGACTAAGGAGGGAACAAGTGAGTAGTTGACAGCCCCCATCCCCTGCACACTGTGAGAGTCGCTGAGTCCAGATTTTCTCACCTGGAAGTTGCGTGACGTGCAGGACTCTTAGGCTGACTATAGGAAACATCAGGCATGTCACCCCAGCGCAAGTGCTGGTGAGGAACAGACACGGATCCTTCTTCTCTTCCCTTACTCATTGACGTGGCTGCACCAGGTCTTAGGAGCAGCACTCGGGATCTTCAGTCTTTGTTTCCGCATGCAGGATCTTGTTCCCTGATCAAGCAGGGGTCGAACCCAGGCCCCCTGCTTTGGGAGGGGGAGTCTGAGCCACTGGACCACCAGGGAAGTTCCTCTCTTCCCCTTTTTAAGACACAAAGTGCTGAATCATCACCACGCGGTAAACGTGAAGATGGTCACCATCGTTACGACGGAGCCATTCAAACCTGGATGCGTGCCTGAGCTAGAGCAGTTACCAGCGGTACGATCTTCCAAAGGTTCGGAATCTCGGAGTCTCAGTTCCCTACCTCTATAAAATGAGTTTAAGAAAAAAAAACAAGCAAACCCACCTAAAGGAACAGTTACGGTGAGAGTCCAGGAGGATGGTTCTGACACTGAGTGGGTCTCCCTTAGGACTCCTTTCCTGGACCCTTTGGGGTATGTGCTGGTGAGCTGGTTAGCCGCGCTCCCCCAGGTTTTTACGGAGGCCCAGTGTCCCGCAGTTCGACCATAGGTCTTGCCTTCTGAGCCCAGCGTGTTCTTTACATACTCACAGTCAGTCGAGTGGCACCTGCCAGGATGTGAAGCAGGTGACACGGTGACAGCAGCTCGCTGGCCACAGGACGGCTCAGAGGAGCTCCGGTCATGTTCTGCAGAAGAGAGAGAATTGCTTATGTGCCCAGCACCTTTTGAAAGAGAGTTTAATTTCCTGTGGATGATAAGATGACGGAAGCCCATCCATTCACAGCCCAAGTATAACACAGACTCAGACAACTGAAGACTCTTCCCTGAGCTGGACCCCGACGCAGTCCTGGCCTGCAGACACCGCCCTCCTGGGCCAAGGGCAGTCTCTTCTCAAGGACTGTGGGCCTCCTGCTTCACTAGGAAGACCGATCCAAGGTGATGAGGAGAGGGCCACTCAGCAGGAGAATTAAACCCAAATGCCCTGACTTTTTCTAGCTTTGAAACACATTTCAGCCAAAAACCCAGAAGTTGATAAATAATTATTTAGCTAGCCTTCTAAATGAGAAAGTGGAGGTGTTAGTCGCTCAGTCGTGTCTGACTCTTTGTGACCCCACGGACTGTAGCCCACCAGGCTCCTCTGTCCATGGGATTCTCCAGGCAAGAATACTGGAGTGGGTTGCCATGCCCTCCCCCAGGGAATCTTCCCGATCCAGGGATCGAGCCCAAGTCTCCCACATTGCAGGCAGATTCTTGACCATCTGAGCCACCAGGGAAGTCTCTAAATGAGATTTTCATATGAAGGTTATGCTTCCAGTAAGAGACAGGAGGATGTTTCAGAGTGGTTTTGCCTCCCACTGTTTTGGGAGTAGAAGCTGTGGACAGCTGTCCAGGAAGACCTCCGGCACTGAGCTCACTCCGGTGGGTGTCGGGTCAGTTTAAGCGGAAGCTGGGAATATCAGGACCCAGGGTCGAGCTCCAGAGATGAAAGAGACTAGCTGCTCACCCAGACGAACAGAACCCTGAGTACAGCAGGCAGGGCGTCTCAGCCTCTTGGAGAAAGGGCACCCAGGGTGCGCAGCTGTGATGTGTGATGAGAGAGGCTGAAAGGAACCTCTTGCACTAACTGTACACAGAGACCTAGAACTTACTGCTGGGTCTCCACCGGTTCTCACAGCATTTGGAGGCAAAACGAACAGCTTGTGCACCAGGGAGGCACTCGAAGTGGGGAAGGAGCGAAGTACAAACTGAAATTCCATCCACAGCCTGTCCTCACTTGCCCTCCCCACCCCGACCTGGGGAGACTGCGGTAAAGGAGTCCCCCTTTTGGGTGATTTTGAGATTTATCGGTTGTTTGTTCGTTTGTTTGTTTGTTTGTTTTTCAATTATTCCTTGCAAATGAAAGTTGAATTAGCTCCAGAATCTGTTTGTGAATGACAATGGGCACACATTTATGGCTGTTTATCACATCTAAGAAGAGAAGGCAATGGCACCCCACTCCAGTGTTCTTGCCTAGAGAATCCCAAGGACGGGGGAGCCTGGTGGGCTTCTGTCTGTGGGGTCGCACAGAGTCGGACACGACTGAAGCGACTTAGCAGCAGTAGCAGCATCACATCTAAGAATAAGGGTTTCACAGTTTTGCAAAGCAAATTGAGAAGCCCCCATCTTTCCTGTGATCTGTGACAAGGAGCATCTCTTCACCTCCTTTTTCCTTTGTAGCCCACGGCACTGTTCCCACCTGGGGCTCCACCCCCAACTGGCCACGTCCCTGGGCCACCTGTCATTCATTCGCTTCACCTGTGTTGATGTGCTGATCCATTGCTCAGTCATTTCCCCTTTCTGTAATATATGTATATGAATTGTAAATGGCCTTTCTTCTAGAGGAAATGAACTTGGGCAGGGGAAAGAGGAAGGAGGTCAGGGACCCTGGCTGGGAGACGTGTGTGATGGGGAGTCTGGCACGGATGTACCAGACCACGCTTCTGAGGTCACCATCCAGGGTTCTCAGCCTGATACACAGTCCTCCTCCCTGCAGGCTCCTCAGTAGCTGCTGTGCTGTTTGGGTGTTTGGAAAGGCCATGCCATTTCCACAGCAGCCTAATTAACTGCTGCAAGAATGAAACGTAATCCTGAGATATGCTAGTCCAGTGGACAGCAGGATTGAGTACTGACGGATTGAGTATTGACTGTTGCAGCCCAGAGGGCGGGCTCTTAGCATGGCTTTGTGTAGTCGTTACAAACCACCGAAATGGACACAAGAATTGATGCTCAGGAAGCATGCATTGAGGGCTTCCCAGGCGGCACTAGTGGTAAAGAACCTGCCTGCCGATGCTGGAGACATGAGATACACGGGTTCGATCCCTGGGTCAGGAAGATCCCCTGGAGGAGGGGATGGCAACCCACTCCAGTATTCTTGCCTGGATAATCCCACGGACAGAGGAGCCTGAAGGGCTACAGTCCATGAGGTTGCAAAGAGTCGGACATGACTGAAGCGACTTAGCACGCATGCACACACGCACAAGCATGCATTGAATGAATGAATGAATGCACATATTCCGAGGCCACAGCTTATGCCATGTGAGGCTTCCCACACAGCCCCTGTATTTAACTCTGTAGTCATGCCTGTCATCATGGCTTCCAGTCTCTGATACAGGGTCTCTGGGATCCCATCGGAAAAACAGAGGTAAGAAATCTTGCCTCATAATGAAACAAGAGCTTACAAGCATCCTGCAATGGTTTATATCTTGCAAGAACTGCAAGGGCTTATATTATTGCTTACAGGGTTAATGTATTGATTTGAACAGTAAAATCAGCTAAGGGGAGGCAGTATGTAGACGCCCTTCTTTCTGTTTGAGGGAATGGCTTCAGGTGAGAACCCTACCTGCTGGACCCCAGGACCTGTAAACATCATCAAGCCATCCATGACCTTTCCTCTTATCCATAACGGTGGGAGATAACTTGGTTTTTCTGTGTGTCTTAAGGAATCTCAAATCCTTCTGTTGTTGTTCTTCAGTCGCTCCATCATGTCCAACTCTTTGCAGCCCCATGGACTGCAGCACGCCAGGCTTCCCTGTCCATCACCAACTCCCAGAGCTTACTCAAACCCATGTCCTTTGAGTCGGTGATGTCATCCAACCATCTCTTCCTCTGTCGTCCCCTTCTCCTCCTGCCTTCGATCTTTCCCAGCATCAGGGTCTTTTCCAATGAGTCAGCTCTTCCAATCAGGTGACCAAAGTATTGGAGTTTCAGCTTCAGCATTAGTCCTTCCAGTGAACACCCAGGACTAATCTCCTTTAGGATGGACTGGTTGGATCTCCTTGCAGTCCAAGGGACTCTCAAGACTCTTTTCCAGCACCACAGTTCAAAAGCATCAATTCTTCGGTGCTCAACTTTCTTTATAGTCCATCTCACATCTATTCATGACTACTGGAAAAACCAGAGCTTTTACTAGACAGACCTTTTTTGGCAAAGTGATGTCTCTGCTTTTTAATATACTGTCTAGGTATGTCATAGCTTTTCTTCCAAGGAGCAAGCAAAATCCTGGGGGTGAAGCATTCTGTCAGTCCTCTGATTACTTTTCTGTACTTGGTGCCGCTGACCTCTAGACTCTTCATATACCATTGTCATGAGAACTGATGATGTCTTTTACACGTCAGTCCTTCTGTCCCTCACGTGACTCCACATCCTCCCGGCCTCCCATGGAGTGGTGCTCCCCCAGCTCCGTCTGCTTCCACGTAACAGTCCGTGTGGCCCGTGGTGGATGAGAGCCAGGGTGTAGGGAATGCTCACCCTGCCTCTTTGCTGTTGGAAGTCGGGCCAGCTGGGTCCCAGGGCCCCTCCGAGCATCAGCCCAGAAGCAGGGCCTTAGGTAGCTGGCGGGGTTGAGGGGGATCTGTGCGGGCCTGAAAGCTCAGACTCGCAGCCCCATCGTAGTCAGTCCATGGACCCCGGTCTTGGTGAAAGACCGCGTTCGGTGCTCATGGCTGAGGGCAGGTACGGGCCTCCTCCCGTCAGCGAAGGGCTGGCAGAGACCCAGGTCCAGTGGGTGAAATGGGTCTCAGAGCAGCAGCACCAACACCCGCCTCCAGACGCAGGCCGAGGGGCACACAGAGGCCGCCTAGCGCGGTAGGAGGGCCACGCTTGACTTGTGCTGCTTACGCGGACGTTTGAAGCAGGCACGTCTCTGTACACGTGCACACACCCCACCTCGTGAGACACGCCCACTCTTACTTATCCGCTCTCACGCTCCCCTCACACAGCTGCCCTGTCCTGCTCACACTCACTTTCAGACCCCCGCTGTGCCCCAGGCCTGCCTCCCCTCCTAAAGCAGCTGGCCCTGGAGTCACCGAGGTGCTGACCCAGCAGATCCCCCCTGTGCCCGGGGCCTGCACCCGCGACCTTTATCATCCTGACACGGAGACTAAAAAGGACATCGGTGCCAACTTAGCACTTTTGTTCACGATACACATAGGACAGAATTTAATCTTCCTGTTTCACATGCTCTCCGAAATCCTTTTCAATTCTGCTGCTCAGCTGAAAAGCAAGATCAGGTAAACTTGATGTGTGAATGGATCTGCCTCTCAGATTTATGTAGATACGTAGCAGTTCTATTGATCTCAGGGAGCCAGCAAGGACGTTGGTAATGAGAGAACAGCAAGCTGTCGTGGAGAACGCGCGTTTTGTGAGGGTGGTCCCGAACTCTGCCAGCTGATGGGGGTCGGACTTTGAAAGGGACCTGGGTTTGCAGCACGTGATTTCAAATAGGGCTTTAAATTCTTATTCCGCGGTTTGCTGTTTATCGCAGAAATATCATACCAAGGTTAGGCTTGCTTTCATTTTTATAGTGACAGCCTTACGTGATTCCTTTGAACCTTCTGGCAATCTAAAAATATCCAGCAAGCACACAACTTTCCTCTGAAATGAGCAGTGCTTTCAGTACAAAAGTTGCTGTCTATGTCCTTGGAGAGGAGCCACCCCAAACACACTGGGTCTCTGCCCCTTCGGCGTATCTGTCTGTGTTTCAGCACATCACGTGTTCATGCACCGCTTCATCATTTATTCTTAAAGATCCTACTCTGGGAGCCACATGGCCATTATGGCGTGACACATCAGAGATCATGTAATGGCTTCAGAGTCTGAGAAATAGTTTCTGTCCAAAATGCTTGTAGTTCTGAAGCATGTTCTCAACATAACCACAGTGTTTGAAAAACTGTCTTTTCTCATGCTCCATCTGCAAGACGGGCTGTGGGCTTGTGAATGGTGTGAGGACAGCCTAGAAATGGGCAGGGTGTGCCATTTTGGACACAGTTTCCTTCCCCATTTCCTGGGCTCCCCATGTGCTGGGTTAGCAGTTTTCTCCCCTAAGAAGGTATGTTGCAAGCAACCTTCCGTTTCTCTAAGGCTGAGTTTAATGGTGACCAAACATCCGGTTGGGCTTTCCAGGTGGCACACTGGTAAAGAATCCACCTGCCCATGCAGGAGACACAGGAGATGCAGGTTCGATTCCTGGGTCAGGAAGATCCCCTGGAGGAGGAAATGGCAACCCACGACAGTATTCTTGCCTGGAGAATCCCATGGACAGAGGAACCTGGCAGGCTAGAGTCCATGGAGTTGCAAAAAGTCAAACACGACTTTGCAGCTGAGCACTCATGCAAACATCCATTCATGCGGCTGCGCCATGCTTTACTTGTATTTGTCTTAATTTATCTTTCAGAATGGTGACCATTTTCCCATGGATTACTTTTTGCTATGTTTCTGAGTTTTCTTTAGGAAAAATTCCTCGAAGAGGAAGTTTGAGGGTGGAACTACATGCATGTTTCTTAAACTTTACACACAGCATAAATGTTACCTTATGTAACATTTATGAATTTAAGGGAAATCAGGGAAATGTTTTAAAGGAATGTGGACATATATGATGGCAGTGTTTTTTCCTTCTGTAGTCAAGCTATTATTAGATTGAAGGTACTCTTTACAATGAAGGCCATCTCAGAATTAAGCCAGCCGGCATTGTGGCCTTACCTCCCGGAAGACCACTGCACACAGTGTGTGGTCCCTCCTCCAGCAGAGTGAAGCGGCCCACCGGCCCCCGCCAGCTCCTCTTTCCACCTTTGCCAAATGATAAGCAGTTATTTCTTGTTCATCATGGCAGTTTGTGATGCACTAAAATTAATTACTACTAACTGGCAACCCACTCCAGTACTCTTGCCTGGAAAATTCCATGGATGGAGGAGCCTGGTAGGCTGCAGTCGATGGGGTCGCAAAGAGTCGGACACAACTGGGCGACTTCACTTTCTTTCTATAGTTCCTTTTGGAGAAGGAATTGGCAACCCACTCCAGTGTTCTTGCCTGGAGAATCCCAGGGATGGGGGAGCCTGGTGGGCTGCCGTCTATGGGGTTGCAAAGAGTCAGACACAACTAAGCAACAAACACACACACAGCATACTTCTTAGAAATTATAATGTTGGTACGACTCTGACTCTCCTTGGTGTTAAAAATTATGAGAATGTGTTAACACAGATATTAAGACATTTTAATGACAGATATAGTGTACTTGGGCTTGCCAGGTGGCGCTAGTGGTAAAGAATCCTCCTGCCAGTGCAGGAGACACAGGAGACGCAGGTTCGATCCCTGGGTTGGGAAGATCCCCTAGAGGAGAAAATGACAACCCACTCCAGTGTTCTCACCTGGAGAATCTCAGGGACAGAAGAGCCTGGTGAGGTCCATAGGGTCGCAAAGAGTTGGACACGACTCAGCAACTGAGCACGAGTGCATATAGTGTACTTACAGAGGTTTTAATGTAAATGTGATTTACATTAAATTAATCTTAATCTTAAAATTACACTTCAAAGTCCTCTAAAGTTGCATTTATTTGAAATACCAAATGAACCTAAAGCCTTGGCTAGCTGAAGCACCACTTGTCCCTCACACAGCAAGCTGTGTCCCACCTGCCCCAACCAGCGCCCAAGCATTCTTTTTTAGTTCTGGCTGCATTTTCCTGCTCTTCAAGGTTGGTATAATTGTGTTGACATCGTAACTCATCGTCTGAAAACCGATTACAGATTTGCACATTCCAGGACTCGGTGATGACGCCGAGCATGACTCGGCAGGAGCGCAGATTGACAGAAACATGTTGTACTTGCCTTGCAACAGTGCTGATCACTGAATGTGGAAAGAGAAGGATCTACCTCGCCTGAGTGGAATGGAAATTACTGGTGGAGAAAGGAGTCTAGAAATTGCTTGTTGCGAGTCAGTTTACTGTCATTAGCCTGAAAGGCATTTCCTTAGAGCCGATACTAAGAACCACTCTGTCGTGGTTCATGAGGCATTGCACTCAAGCCCCATAGTTAGTGATGTTTCAAAGCAAGGCATAGGTCACAGATCAGAGGTGCGGAGTGAGGAGGTCCTGTCACTTCACGGTGATGTAAGCATTGAGAGGTTTCTACAAGAACTTCCCCAGCAGTCTAGTGGCTAGACTCCATGCTTTCGCCATTAAGAGCAACAGTTCAATCCCAGGTTGGGGAACTGAGATCCCACGAGCCACGACATGACCACAAAAAGAAAAAGAAAACGTTAAAAGGTTTATATACACTGAGCTGACTTCCCTCCAAAAGGTAGGACTTGGACACCTTACTCATTTGATAGATTTGAGAAATAGCAAAAACAGGCCCGTGGTGGTAGCATCAGCTTTCTTTCAGAAAGCATCAAATCAAACTTTACAACTTAAAATAATGGGACGATTTCACTGCAAATGCCAGAATCTGGTCAAATCAAACTGCGAGCATCTGTGAGGGAAAAAAAACCTAGAGGTCGTGAGGGTCATTCCTGTCCAGACCGTTGACTGGCATCCCTAGTTAATGGTTTATTTCCAGCGTGGACCTGTATCAGACACATGTTTATATATGATCCCTGAGACCGACTAACTTCACTTCAGCACAGTGTATCTTTCAAAACTGACACGAGCAAGCATCCACGTTTTAAAAATCCACTGTTTTAACCGCCACCTGACAACTTCAGGTGTAGATTTGCAGGTTACCCTCCTAATCCCCTATTGCTACTTCCTGATTCACCCGAGGGTGAGGCTCCACCAGGAGCCTGCCTGGAGGAGAGTCCTTGAGGACCCTTGGTTCCCATTCATGTTCCCTGGAAAACAGCCAGGAATACTGCCCACGGTGGGCCCGCATCTAAGGAAAGGCCGTCGGTGGCGCCTGCAGCCGCCACGAGTCACAGTTAACAGGCTTCCCCCCAAGATCCTGCTCTAAGTCTTGTCACTCGCTGTGTGACACAGCTGGTTTCACGCCAGGCCACCTGCTGCCGGTCTGCACTGATCTGAAGGCCTACGAGACACGTGAGGACCAGACCAGCGTTCAAGGTGGAGTCCCAGAGCTGAAGGAGGTGGTGAGAGCAACTTTAGCATTTTGTCCATCCTCCTGCCTCCAATGAAACCTCAAAAAAACAAAAAAACCTATGTCCAGGCCACCCCAATAGGAGAATTCATCCCATTCTTCATTCTTTCATTCCTTCTTTTAAAGATTCTTTTGTTTTTTTAACATCTTTTATTTTTCGGCCATGCTGAGTCTGCTTTGCTGCACACCGGCTTCCTCTGGTTTCCGCGAGCAGGGGCGACTCTTCGTTGCTGTGTGCAGGCTTCGTGGTCGCTCCTCTTGTTGCAGAGCCCAAGCTGTAGGGCACGTGGGCTCGGTAGTTGCAGCGCATGGGCTTAGTTGCTCCACGGGCTTAGTTGCTCCGCCGTGTGTGGGGTCTTCCCGGACCAGGGATCGAAGCAATGTCCCTTGCATTACAAGGTGGATTCTTAACCCCTGAGCCACCCGGGGAGCCCCACGGCTGTGGTCTTAATATATAGAGGAGTGATCCATTCCACTTTTCTCTAAGACTCCAAAGGAGATGATCGCTTTCTTCTGGAAACCTAACCCCGGTGATACAGTTTTGCACTGTTAGGTTGTTTAGAAGCTGTTGCTGCTGCCTTGAAACAGGAAGTTGTCGGGTTCTCTGTAGCAGTAAAGCGGAAGTCGTGGCGTCTGGAGCAGTAAAGCGGAAGTCGTGGCGTCTGTAGCAGTAAAGCGGAAGTCCTGGCGTCTGGAGCAGTAAAGCGGAAGTCGTGGCGTCTGCAGGGTTCCGGTGACCTCCTTGGAATGAGCGCTTCCCTCCTTAGATGCCGCCTCCCCACGGCGAGTATTTCAGGGTGAGTGGAGTCATTGTGCAAGAGGGAGACACCACGACACATTTTCCTACAACACTGCGATACGGAGTCGTAGACGTGGAAGATCACAGGCGATGTAAGCAGAGGGGATTCTGGCCCGTTTCGTTACCTGAACTGTGGATCTTAACTAACTGGAACTTGCTGATGCCGTCAGGGTCACTGAGATAGGAAGCCATGCTCAGGCTCTAGCTGGGACTGTGGATACAGACAATATTGCCTCCATCTGTGGGACTGTCCTGTTCAAATCTCAATTCATAGGTTCACAAATGAACTATCCACAAACCATAAAGAGACTCACAGACACAGCAGAGAACACACTCGTGGTTGCCCAGGGCAAAGGGAGTGGTGAGTGATGGGCTGGGAGTTGGGGCTTCCCAGGTGGCTCAGTGATAAAGAACCCTCCTGCACTTCAGGAGATGTAAGAGGCGTGGGTTTGATCCCTGGGTCGGGAAGATCCCCTGGAGAAGGAAATGGCAACCCACTCCAGTTCATTTGCCTGGGAAATCCCATGCACAGGGGAGCCTGGCTGACTGCCGTCCATTGTATCGCAAAGGGACAGACAGGACTGAGTGACTGCTACACACAGATGCAAACTATTAAATATAGATGGATAAACAAGGTGCTACTGTATAGCACAGAGAACTATATTCAGTATCCTGAGATAAACCCTAAGGAAAAAGAATATAAAAATATTTATGTATATGTGTAACTGAATCACTTTGCTGTACAACAGAAATTAACACAACAATGTAAATCAACTATACTTCAATTTAAAAAAAAAAAGCGTTGCTTCTGATGAATTTCCAAAAGAAAAAAAAAAAACCTGAAGTGCCACCAAGCTATGTGGCCAGCCTTGCAGAGAGAGCTGACCACTCCGTAGTCCATGATGGGTCCAACCCCAATCATGGCATTTTGGCATTATGTTATAATTATCTGCATAGGTATTGCTGTGTTTCTTCCATCCTTCCTTGAATAAACCTTTTAAAAGCACCTCCTCTGGGCCAGGTGCTGGGGAGGGCAGTGCTGGGGACACTTGGTTGAATATCACTGTGCTCCTGCCCTCGGGGGACAAAGGTCTAGAGGAGATAATGGGTCAGAACACACCTGGTACAGGTGAGGGGAACGAAGAGCAGGTAAAGGGTGGATGTGGGGGGGGGTAGGGAACCAGCCAGAGGGGCGGTGAACCCAGGCTTGGGCGCCAGGGAATCTGCCCAGAGTGACTGCCCAGCTGAGAAGCGAAGAACCACGTTCATGGGCTTGCTGGACAAGGTGGACCTCAGGGCGGGGGGACCCCAGGGAGATCGAGGGCATCTCCACAACAGATGTCCCCTCCCAGAGACTACATCCTCACCTCTGCGACCCTGCCCCGCCCCGCACGGCCCAGCACTGGGCAGCCTCTCAACAGATGCTGCTGGAAGAGGGAGCAGTTCCCACGGAACAGTGAGCCCGTGAGCCCTGGCCATCTCCCCCCAGGGTCGTGGCAGTGGAGGTTCCTTTAGGAGCTATGCTGCTGCTGCTGCTAAGTCACTTCAGTCATGTCCGACTCTGCGCGACCCCATAGACGGCAGCCCACCAGGCTCCCCCGTCCCTGGGATTCTCCAGGCAAGAACACTGGAGTGGGTTGCCATTTCCTTCTCCAATGCATGAAAGTGAAAAGTGAAAGTGAAGTCGCTCAGTCGTGTCCGACTCTTAACAACCCCATGGACTGCAGCCTACCAGGCTCCTCCATCCATGGGATTTTCCAGGCAAGAGTACTGAGTAGGGTGCCATTGCCTTCTCCATTAGCAGCTATGAGCCTTGTGAAAGTCTGATTCTAGTCCCTGGCGAAAGAAAGTGAAAGTCTCTCTGTCATCTCCAACTCTTTGCGACCCCATGGTCTATACAGTCCATGGAATTCTCCAGGCCAGAATAGTGGTGTGGGTAGCCTTTTCCTTCTCCAGGGGATCTTCCCAACCCAGGGATCGAACCCAGGTCTCCTGCATTGCGGGCAGATTCTTTACCAGCTGAACCACCAGGGAAGCCCCACTGGCGAAAACAAGACTTCAAAGAATAAGGCATTAGATCTTAGTGATTATCCCTGAAAACAGTCACTGAATGCCCACTGTGGCTGGCATCATCCAACATAGAGGGCAACGTTTTAAAACTCAGATTAGTACTGTGTCCCAGCCTTGTTAAGAATGGCCGAGGGAAAAGGGACCATCACACCCCAGAGGTGATCAGGGCTGCTCTGTGAGGGCCCCGAGGCTCTGAATTCTCTGCTGCCAGCTTGAGAGGGAGGAGGAAGGGGAGCCGCAGGCTGAGCCGTCCACGCACCTGTGTCCACCCTTAGTCGGCCTCACGGACATCCTTGGTGCCACAGAGCAGGAGGAGGCGGTGGTGGAGATGACATGGCACCTCACCCTCCCGCAATCTACCATTAGCTCTGAGTCCAGGCACTTGCTCTTTAGCGGCCACTTAATCAGCGGGCTTACTCCTTCCTCCACAAGCAATAAAATCAGGAGGGGAAAAAAAAGAACAAACACCTAGGGTGTGGGAAGGGGCAGTCGGATAAGTCTGGGTTTTCTTTCACACTTTAGTAAGACTCACAATGAGTCACTCACTCAGATAATCACGATGGTGTGATCACTCACCTAGAGCCAGACATCCTGGAATGTGAAGTCAAGTGAGCCTTAGAAAGCATCACTACGAATAAAGCTAGTGGAGGTGATGGAATTCTAGTTAAGCTATTTCAAATCCTGAAAGATGATGCTGTGAAAGTGCTGCACTCAATATGCCAGCAAATCTGGAAAAACTCAGCAGTGGCCACAGGACTGGAAAAGGTCAGTTTTCAATCCAGAGAAAGGCAATGCCAAAGAATGCTCAAACTACCGCACAATTGCACTCTCATCTCACACTAGTAAAGTAATGCTCAAAATTCTCCAAGCCAGCCTTCAGCAATACATGAACCGTGAACTTCCATATGTTCAAGCTGGTTTTCGAAAAGGCAGAGGAACCAGAGATCAAATTGCCAACATCTGCTGGATAATCAAAACAGCAAGAGAGTTCCAGAATAACATCTATTTCTGCTTTATTGACTATGCCAAAGCCTTTGACTGTGTGGATCACAATAAACTGTGGAAAATTCTGAAAGAGATGGGAATACCAGACCACTTGACCTGCCTCTTGAGAAACCCATATGCAGGTCAGGAAGCAACAGTTAGAACTGGACATGGAACAACAGACTGGTTCCAAATAGGAAAAGGAGTACGTCAAGGCTGTATATTGTCACCCTGCTTATTTAACTTCTATGCAGAGTACATCATGAGAAACTCTGGGCTGGAAGAAGCACAAGCTGAAATCAAGATTGCCGGGAGAAATATCAATGACCTCAGATATGCAGATAACACCACCCTTATGGCAGAGAGTGAAGAGGAACTAAAAAGCTTCTTGATGAAGGTGAAAGAGGAGATTGAAAAAGTTGGCTTAAAGCTCAACATTCAGAAGACTAAGATCATGGCATCTGGTCCCATCACTTCATGGGAAATAGATGGGGAAACAGAGGAAACAGTGTCAGACTTTGTTTTGGGGGGCTCCAAAATCACTGCAGATGGTGATTGCAGCCATGAAATTAAAGATGCTCACTCCTCAGAAGGAAAGTTGTGACCAACCTAGATAACATATTAAAAAGCAGAGACATTACTTTGCCAACAAAGGTCCGTCTAGTCAACACTATGGTTTTTCCAGTGGTCATGTATGGATGTGAGAGTGAGACTGTGAAGAAAGTTGAGCGTTGAAGAATTGATGCTTTTGAACTGTGGTGTTGGAGAAGACTCTTGAGAGTCCCTTGGACTGCAAGGAGATCCAATCAGTCTATCCTAAAGGAGACCAGTCCTGGGTGTTCATTGGAAGAACTGATGTTGAAGCTGAAACTCCAATACTTTGGCCAGCTCATGTGAAGAGTTGACTCATTGGAAAAGACTCTGATACTGGGAGGGATTGGGGGCAGGAGGAGAAGGGGACGACAGAGGATGAGATGGCTGGATGGTATCACCAACTCAATGGACATGAGTTTGGGTAAACTCCGGGAGTTGGTGATGGACATGGAGGCCTGGCATGCTGGGATTCATGGGGTTGCAAAGAGTTGGACACAACTGAGCGACTGAACTGAACTTAGTAAGACTCTGCAAGGTGCGTGTTGCTGGGAGATAAGGGTTTTCCGGTCACTGGAGGCACCGGGCTTCTGGCTCTCCTCAGCCTGAGGTGGGCATTGTCTCGCGCTCACACGCACCTGAGGAGGCCTGCCCAGGCCCTGAGGGAAGGCCTCAGGGGAAGGGGCTCTCTCAGTGGAGGGCTTTCACCACCACCTGCTCATCAGGGCACAGAGGCCCATTGAAGAGGGTAAGGGGGCCTCCTCCTGCCACTATTGAGAGCTGGAACCTTCCTAAGGAAGTGTCACCGCCATCTACAGAAGCCTCCAATGGCTCAGCTCCATGGAGACCTGTGTGTGTATGTGAACCTCAGACCCCACCTCCTGGTTCTTCTCTTTCTTTTTGAGCAGGAAACTTCATCAGTAATAATTGAGGTCACAGGTCCTGGGGCAGAGAACACCAGAGGTTCAGGAAAACCTTGAACAGGGACTAACAAGCCTCCTGCCCCTAAATGCCCCGTGCCCATGAGAACTTTGTGTCGTGACGGGAAGTTTTGGAGATTTGTTTCAGCGTCAGTCATGACTTCAAGGATGAAATCCAGTCGGGGTTCTCACTTCCTTTTTATTTATGTATTTTCAGTTGTGCTGTGTCTTCGTTGCTCACGGGCTTTCCCTGGTGACAGCGAGTGGAGCGTGCTCTCTAGTCACGATGTGCAGGCTTCTCACTGCGGTGGCTTCGCTTGCTGGGGAGCACAGGCTCTCGATGTAACGAGCTCAGTAGTTGTAGCTTGAGGACAAGCGGGCTTTAGTAGCTGTGGTGCAAGAGCTTAGCTTAGCTCACAGCATGTGAGGACTTCCTGGACCAGGGATGGAACCCGTGTCCACTTCACCAGACAGGTGGATTCTTATCCACTCTGCCACCAGGGAAGTCCTGATTTTAAGTTTCAACATCAATTCAACATCAACATCAATTGCCGTAGTGTGACCCGTCTGTGGTAAGGTGATCTTTACCTAACTCACCAGGGTCTACCACCTCAAATGAAAGTCTTTGTCTAAAATCATGTAGACCGAGGCTTCCAAACTCAGGGCGGCAGCCTGATTTGTGCAGTTGCTAAGTCTTGTCGGACTCTTTGCAATGCCATGGACTATAGCCCACCAGGCTCCTCTGGCCATGGAATTATCCCCGCAAGAATACAGGAGTGGGTTGCCATTTCCTCCTCACCATCCTGATACTTCACATCTAAAAAGCAGAAGTCCCTAACATAAACCTCTGGGTTGACTAAATTAAGAGACCATAGTCATAGTGGGTCCAACTAATATGACTGGAATTGTAGATCTCTGTGGCTGTACATTTACTACACCCATCCTATATCACCATTTAAAGGAAGGATAAGATTGCAGACATTAGAAACAGGTACTTACTTGCAGCAGTTCAGATCAACAGTCTACTCTGTGATTAATGGTCTGGACACTATCTGTCCTTGCTACAAGACTTGACAATGAGCAAGCAGGTAAACCCAGCACCCAGAGACACCAGGAAAGTTAGAGATAACTCAGGTCAATTCTGATTTTTTTTTTTTTTACTTTATTTTCACAAATAACTCTGTGTGTGGCGGGAAAATTCATACACTCTCTTTGCAGACAATTACACCACATTTTCTTATTTCTGATTTTCTGTTTCTGCACACCTCTCCTACATCATAGCACAAAATAAGTGTTTCAAAGCCTAAAAGTGAAGAGCATCCTTTATTAGAAAAAAATCTAAATTTCTTTCTGTTAACATGGCTGATTTTTTATCTCCTCTTGTCCTCCACCTCCGGAGAAGGCAATGGCACCCCACTCCAGTACTCTTGCCTGGAAAATCCCATGGATGGAGGAGCCTGGTAGACTGCAGTCCATGGGGTCGATAAGAGTTGGACACGACTGAGCGACTTCACTTTGACTTTTCACTTTCATGCATTGGAGAAGGAAATGGCAACCCACTCCAGTGTTCTTGCCTGGAGAATCCCAGGGACGGGGGAGCCTGGTGGGCTGCCGTCTATGGAGTCGCACAGAGTCAGACACGACTGAAGCGACTTAGCAGCAGCAGCAGCAGCAGAGTAAGGGTTGGACATGACTAACAACTTCACTTTCACTTTTCACTTTCATGCATTGGAGAAGGCAATGGCAACCCACTCCAGTGTTCTTGCCTGGAGAATCCCATGGACGGGGGAGCCTGGTGGGCTGCCGTCTATGGGGTCGCACAGAGTCAGACGTGACTGAAGTGACTTAGCAGAAGCAGTAGCAGTCCGCCACCTCATCTTGTCCTACTCACTACACCATATGCAAGGTGCTCTGCTTCTTTTTGTCCTGGCACTTCAGCTGGCCAGGTAGTCCTCAACCTAGAGAGTTCTAGAACCACTCTGTCACACACAGAAGCCATCAGCCCTGTGAGGCAGCTGAGTGACTGGAAGCATGGAAGTCACCAGCCCTGTGAGGTAGGTAGTTGAGTGTCCGGAAGGCAGCTTGTCTAAATTGAGATGATGTGAGCCTTAATTACACATGAAACTTCAAAGACTCCGTGAGAAAAATGTAAAGTATCAACACCTTTTATGTTGGCCACATGTTGAAAATGTGCCTTGGCTAAATTGGTTTAAAAGTGAAAGTCACTCAGTCATGTCTGACTCTTTTCGACCCCATGGACTGTACAGTCCATGGAATTCTCCAGATCAGAATACTGGAGTGGGTAGCTATTCCCTTCTCCAGGGGATCTTCATAACCCAGGAATCGAACCCAGCTCTTCCAAATTGTAGGCAGATTCTTTACCAGTTGAGCCACCAGGGAACCTGATATGTCCATATTGGGCTAAATAAGATATTAAAATTTATTTCACCTGTTTCTTTTTATTTTGAGCTTCCCAGGTAAAGAACCCACCTGCCAATGCAGGAGACATAAGAGACATGGGTTCAGTCCCTGGGTGGGGAAGATCCCCTGGAGGAAGGCATGGCAACCCACTGCAGTATTCTTGCCTGGAGAATCCCATGGGCAGAGGAGCCTGGTGGGCTACAGACCATAGTGTTGCAAAGAGTTGGACAAGACTGAAGTGACTTCCAGGAGTCATGTATGGATGTGAGAACTGGACTATAAAGAAAGCTGAGCGCTGAAGAATTGATGTTTTTGAACTGTGGTGTTGGAGAAGACTCTTGAGAGTCCCTTGGACTGCAAGGAGATTCAACCAGTCCATCCTAAAGGAAATCAGTCCTGAATATTCATTGAAAGGACTGATGTTGAAGCTGAAACTCCAATACTTTGGCCACCTGGTGTGAAGAACTGACTCGTTGGAAAAGACCCTGATGCTGGGAAAGATTGAAGGCAGAAGAAGGGGATGACAGAGGATGAGATGGTTGGATGGCATCACCAACTTGATGGACATGAGTTTGAGCAAGCTCCAGGAGTTGGTGATGGACAGGGAGGCCTGGTGTGCTGCAGTCCATGGGGTCACAAGGAGTCGGACACGACTGGGAGACTGAACTGAACTGAACTTAAGCGACTCAGCATGCATGCAGTGCGGCTACTAAGACACTTAAAGTTGCTCCTGTGTAGGCTCTGTTCTACTGTGTCCTTTTGCCAATGGTTTCCAAATCAGAAAGACTGAAATGCTGCAGAATTACACCGGCAGAGTCTGTTCCTGCTGCGTTTGATTAGCAATGCCATCCCACTGGCCAAAACTGATTTTCTGCGTGATGGTTTTCTTCCACCGCCTGTGTCTGACTCTAATTAGCGGGCTGTGGGTGCTGAGGCTTTCCAGCTCCCTGGGGCTCCCAGCCTGACTCAGTTTGCCTGCTATAGCCCCTGCTCCCACCCCAGCCATTCAACCAGAACCCACAGCCTCCGCAGAGCCTTGCCTCCCACCCTGAGCCTCCCTCTACCTCCAGTCCCACCCCCACCTCTCCTCCTCACTTCAGCACCTCCTACTCAGTGGTCTAGAGTGAAAGGATCCACCTTCCTCCCCGAAAGCCCCCAGAACTTGCACTGTCCCAAACCTGGAGCAAGTACCGTTCAGGGACCCATCATCTGACCAAACTCAACTGGGTCTCAGTTTACTCTCCACTTCCTCCTGGAGACCTAGCCTGACTGCCCAGGCTAGTGGGTGCTCATATCTTATGCTTCTCCCAACCTTGTCCTCTGTGACAGGATACAGCTAAGCATAAAGTCAGTGAAGTCAAGAAGAAGGCCCTGCGTGGCACCAGGCACATAATACGTTCTCAATAAATACTCATTGGCTGGAGGGAGGGCTGGGTAGAGAGACGGAGTAAAGGAGGGAGGGGTGATCTGTGATTCATGTGAGACTGGAAATGTATACATCTGTGTATGCCCTCAGGGTGCCTGGCTCACAGTGCGTGTGCTCAGTACTTCTGAATGAATGAATGAGCTTGAGCAGGCCTTCTGACCTGCAGTGTGCACACAGGTCATCATGGACCTCATTAAATGCAGGTTCTTCAGCATGTCTGGGTGGGGCCTGAGATTCTGCCTTGGGCTTCTAGGTGATACCGAGGCCTCTGGTCTGGGGCCACAGTTTAAGTCCCAAGGAGCCAAAGGCTGGGGCTGTGACGTCAGCTGGGTCCTCAGCGTGTCTGGGCTTCCTTTGCTTCGTGTGTCATCTCTTGACTGACAATGGCTGTTCCAGCCTCCTCCATCCTTACCTCTCCTCTTCCTCTTGCCTCCAGAAGAGTAACTAATTAGCTGGCATCACACTAATGAGATGTAACCTCCTTCAAACAACCTTCTCATCAGCAAGTTGCCACCCCTGGAGTCTGCCTTCCCACAAGCTGCAAGTCTGCTGTGTCCCATGAAGCCACAACTCTGGAGTGTTTAGGTCTTCCTGGCCTTGACTTTCTCCAGGGTCTTCCTCCCACCCTTATTCCCCTTCGTTCTAGCATCTTCATTCTTTTTCCTTTTCTTTTTCTGGTTTCAAACCAATCCAAACCCCTCTGTGATGAAGCCTTCCCCTCTCCCTCAGCCCTGTGATCTTAGCTTCTGAACTCAGCTACGGATTGCATAACTGGATTTAAAAAAATGTCTTGGTGCCATCCTCCTGCTCCTTGGATCAACCTCCAGTGGCTGGATCCTGCTGACCCTGGGCTCTCCCCATGCTTCTCGAGAGTTTAGAGTTTTCCAGCTCCTACCACTCATTCATTTTACAAATGTCTGTCCAGCGTGCCTATGTGACAACTGCTGTGTTAGCCCTGGCATTAATGAGTAGTTCTGGGAGGATGTGAGGTCAGTGCTTAGTGTTTTGGGATAACTGGGTGTTCTCTGAGTGAAGAAAGCAGGGATGGAGGAGGGCTGGACCCAGGATCCCCTACTCTGTCCCTCAGTTTAACTCTTTGAGTTTCTGCTCTTTCATCCCAGTCTTCTTTTCCATAATAATCACATGGGATTTGTGTTGGTGTGAATTTGAAGTGACGGCATCCAAACCAGCTGGGAATGTGCAGCGGGCAGTACCATAACTTAGAAGGGAGGTTGGGAATGGGGAGATGGGGAAAGTGGAAGCAGTGACAGATTTTATTTTCCTGGGTGCCAAAATCACCGTGGACAGTAACTGCAGCCATGAAATTAAAAGACACTTGCTCCTTGGAAGAAAAGCTATTGCAAACTTAGACAGTGCATTAAAAAGCAGAGACATCACTTAGCCAACAAAGATCCGTCTAGTCAAAGCTATGGTTTTTCCAGTAGTCATGTACAGATGTGAGAGCTGGACCATCGAGAAAGCTAAGCACCAAAGAACTGATGCTTTTGAACTGTGGTGTTGGAGAAGACTCTTGAGAGTCCCTTGGACTGCAAGGAGATCAAACCCATCCTAAAGGAAATCCTCCCTGAATATTTACTGTTGCTGAAGCTGAAACTCCAAACTTTGGCCACCTGATGCCAAGAGCTGACTCACTGCTCACTGGAAAAGACCATGATGCCGGGAATGATTTAAGGTAAAAGAAGGGGGCGGCGGAGAATGAGATGGTTAGATAGCATCACCGACTCAATGGACGTGAATTTGATCAAACTCTGAGAGAGAGTGCAGGACAGAGGAGCCTGGCGTGCTGCAGCCCACAGGGACACAACTTGGTAACTGAACAACAACAGCAAAGCAAAGAGGAATTAGCCTGGTGTTAGAACCACTGCCTAAGGAGGGAATGGAATGTGAAGGACAGAAAAGTAAATGCCACTGCTGCCAAACACCAGCCCACCCAGGGCTCGGCTCTGGCGGTTTCTGCAGACTTGCATCCCCTGGACACTCCAGCACACAACCTGGGGCTGTTGTCCTCCACCTCTTGTTCTCCACGGTCTCTCCAGCCTTGAGCTGGGAGCCTGGTATGCGCCAGACAGACATAGATCACCTACTATGTTCCAGATACGTTCCAGACGTTGAATCTGGGGAAACACGGATGAGTGAGATCCAAGTCCTCTTGGTTCGGGTTTCCCTGGTGGCTCATCGGTAAAGAATCTGCCTGCGGTGCAGAAGATGCACGTTCGACCCCTGGATCGGAATATCCTCTGGAGGAGGACATAGTAACCCACTCCAGTGTTGTTGCCTGGAGGATCCCCACGGACAGAGGAGTCTGGCGGGCTGCAGTCCATGGGGCCACCAAGAGTTGGACACAACTGAAGTTATTGAGCAACTCTTTGAGATAAATATTCAATATTTAATAGAGGACTATAAGAAAGAGACAGTCCTGGAGAGAAAATACCCTGCCATTTTTTTGGCTGAGGCTATGGGGAGTGGGCGGAAGTGGGTATACTCTCAGGGCACCTATAAAACTGCCCAACACACAGGCAAGGATTGCTATATAATTTTGATTGATTTATCTATCACTGACAAGCTGCAAAACCTCCCGAGACAAGCGTCTCTAAGATGTGCCAGTGGGAGTGCCGCCAACACTGCCGGCCCCTTTCCAAGGCTGACCCTGCCCAGAGCTGCCCGGGGTCGGCCCCAGGTGTTCAAGGGAAATATCCAGCTCCCCTGCCACGCCAGCGAGCAGAAGGATGCCCACGGGCACATGGGACAAATTGGGCTCAAGCTGCCATATGGCCTGGATTTCACATTTTGACTGGCAGAGTATAATCGTTTTTACAGAGTCTAGTGTCTTGCTACAGATTGTAAATGATAAGGTCACAAGGATTAGAGACCAGTTAAAAAATTATAGAAGACATATGCTGTGCATTTTACTAATGAATGGCCATATTCAAGCGTGTTCACTAATTAATGGCAATATTTGAATGGGCCCCACTAATGAATGGCAATATTTGAAAGTGGTGCTGAATGTGATACTCTGAGACCAGTGCTCCGTCTCCGGAAGGAGCCAAATGCTCCATAAGGCCTGGGAAATGCTGATTGGAAAGCAAAATTGAGCCGGCCTTGCAAGATGTTAGAGGGAGTTTCCAGTTAGATGCAGAAATTCGCCCACCAAGAAGTTTGTTGGAAGGAACACGGATGCTGTGAACGTCATCAGCAAAGACACACAAGGGTCCCAGTTGGCAGGCCAATCCGACCTTAGCCTTAGGAGACAAGGGGAGCCGTGAAGGGAGAGAGGGAGCTGGGGAGGATGATGGTGGGGCAGGCACCACAGGAATGCTTCTTTGAAATGGTTACAGCAAGAGAGGGTGAGGCGGGAAGTGTGGGGCTCAGGGAGAGGAGTCACTGCCATCGGTCGCACCTGTCACACTGCCCCAGGGCCCCTGCCCTGTCCTGGCTGACGTCCTGGCAGCAGCGCTGAGTCTGTTCAGCTCAGGGTTAAGGCCAGACACAGCAGGGGCATCTGAACCTGCCGCTCCCGTGTCTCCTGTTTCTTTCTCCCTCAGCTGGACCTCCAGTTTGTTGGCCATCAGTTGTTTAAAACCACCAAAGCAAAAATTCACTTAGAATCCTTTTCTCGCCAGCAGGATGGAATCAGGCCAGTCTGAACAAGTTGGTGACAGGCTCCGAGCACCTTGTTTCAGAGCCCAGGTTTGGGGGGAGACAGGGAAACAAGCGATGGAGGGCCGGCCGCAGCTCACGCTTGACCCCGGTTCAGCCTTCTGGACAAGGCTCAGAAGTGACTCGAAGCTATTTCTCCATCCAGGAAGGTGTCTTTGCAGAAATCCAATGTGGGTGAAGCAGGTTTTAGAGTTAGAGATTCTCTTGTGGCCTTGTTGGGTTTGACGCAAGCCCTGATGGTTGACACGGCACCCTGGAGAGGACTGGGGCAAGCCCTCCCTCGCACACTTGGCTGTTGGCCCCGGGACCAGCGCACCCTCCACGGAGATCAGGCTTGCAAAAGCAGTCAAAATATGAATGTCGCACACCCTTTGATCCAGCTATGTCACTTCTGGAAACTCACCCTGCAGGTCTCCTCTCGGATGTGCAAAATGACCTGTGGAGAAGGACACGCCCCACGGCTTTGCTTATCATGGCAAAATACTGGAAAGGACCTAAATGCTCATCCGTGGGGGCTGCTTGAATTCATTCATAAATGTGTGAGTTAAGATACATCTGTCGACTTGACTATCGTGTGGCCGTTGAGGAAGATTTCAGCTCTTCAGGGCCGCTCGGCAGGTGCTGATACAAGACAGGCTGTGAGTGTATGACATGGAAAGTGAGGGGCAGAGCCCGTTGCCTAAAGCAATACTCTGTGCTGCTTTTAGTCTCAAAATAGCGTTTATTTATGCAGGTGACAGCGATTGTCTCTGGGGAGTTTGGTAAGCTGACCAAGGAGGAAGGGAGACGTTTTTTTTTTTTTACTATTTGCCTTTTGCATCTTTTAAATTTGTGCTGTGTGCATTATCCACTCAAAAAATACATAAACTACTTTTTAAAACTCAGACCATGTGAATTATGTCCCAATAAAGCTGTTTTTGAAAACATTTTTAAGTTTGAAAACACAAGAATATCTTTTTACAATTTTTTTAAAATTATGAAACTATGATAACACATTTACAAGAGGCTTGGAAAATACTGAACAAAGTTATATACATTTATAAATATATAAATTATAAATTTATAAATATATAAAGTTATATATTACATTTATTTTTTAAGTAGATAAATGAAGATTTTTAGTTGGAGATTCAATATCAAAATCTCAAAAATTAATAGAATGAATATACAGAGAAGTAGAAGGATATAATAGACCTGAAAAGCACTGTGAACCAATTAAGCATAACTATTTATACAATTTTCAACATATGATTTATACAATTTTCACACAACAGTAAGGAAAAACTATAAATAGCTTAAAGAAGAAACTAAGTTCAGATGCTTTTGTCTATAATCATACCGTGGACGCCTCAGTTCCCGGCAGTGTCATCCCCAGGAGCCCCACCCTCACTGTTGGAAGCATTTATCAGGCTCTTCTCTTAATTTAAGGTTCCAAGGTCAGTCCTGTTGAAAGTAGCCTGGAAGATATGGTCTCTTATAGTGTGAGCTCATCTTCTCTAATAGGTTCCGAGACAGATGGTGATAAAGTTTCCCATTAGATGGTACTCACGGTAAGCGTATAAATTAAGACTGTACAACCTAAAGACTGAATGGATACAGACTTGTACTTGATGACCTCATGATGCTACTGGGGAAAAAAAAAAAGAATTTTCAGGGTTCTTTTAAGAGCTCCCATGAATAGAAATTAAACCAAGGAAAGTAAGGGGCTTTTCATGTAGCAAACCTAAAACAAAAATAATTCAGGGGACGGGGCGAGGGGAGAGGGCGTAGAAGTGACAGCACTTGGTGGGAATCGAGATGGCATCGTCGACCCACCCTTGAGGAGCTGGATAGAACTTGAAAAAGACAAAAGAACTCAGCTACTGAGCTATATTCAGTTTCCTTGAAGTTATTTATTTTTAGCCGTCTGGAGATGGCGCGTAAAGGATCGTCTTAGTCTGTTTGCATTTAGAGCATGGCCCAGTTTACAGCTGCTTCCCACCATGAAATTCTGTGATTTTAAAATGTTGTGGACTTGAAAGGAAATAACCTGACATTCTTCCTTTCAGAATTGTGCTTTAGCAAGTTAGACTCTTAACACCATTTCTGTTCTGTGGCACCGTCTTGTCAGAACCAGTTTTGCATATATGGGCATCTAGTCGCCCCACAGGGAGCCTGGCTCTTTCGATGGACTATTTTTAATACACTGGGGCCGAATCTCATATATCACTGCTGCCATCTTCTGGAAAGTCAGACGCCTAGAAGAACAATATTTTATCTATTCCCAGAGAAGGACAAACGTGTGCTTTATAGTTTTGATGTTTCTCTTGACTACAGTAAGGGGTCCTGAGATGGCATTTGATGTTCTCCTGCTCTTTTAACACAGAACTTCAGAGCTGTGGAAGAAAAATAAATAATAATAAGCATAATAAAATGCTTTTATAATAGATGATGTCGTGATAGAAAACATGTGCAAAGAACTTTGGGCATTCATATAGAGACATTTCAACTTGGAGGATCAAACCCTTATTTCGAGGGTCATCACTTACAGGTATTGACTGGCTCTCAACTTTATTGATCAGCAGCCACTTGAAAATTTTGATAGCACTGGAGGCTGTTCGTTTGATTCCTTTTTATGCTTCCAAAGAGAAAATATACATACATCTCCTTTTGAATGTCTCCATTATGAGCATATGGGAGATCAAGCTCAAGCATCAATCAAACGACTTGTCTACTGACATGATACTGAAAGATAAAGTGATGGGCGGTTCATTTAGCTGTAAGATAGTACGGGATTTCCTGAGAGGACTGGCAGTGACGATACCTCTGCACGTACAGGAAGAAGAAGAGGTCAGTATCCCCTCTCTCTGCCGCAGTCATGGCGAGTTGACAAGCCTGGCACTTCCCAGGAGGTCCTCAGTTTCACTCGGGGCCTCATAGAACCACAGCAGTTATTAGTACACTGGGAATTACTTTAATTAACAAGGTGCTTAATTATCACCTTACTTTTCTGTAGAATATTTTTGTGTATAAAACATCGTAACTCCATGAGAAAACCATTTCTCATGTTTACTGTACGCCAGAAACTGGATGAGGTCTTAGTTATCTATTATTTCTTCTTTACAGATGCAAAAAACTAAAGTAAAGAGATGTTAGGATCACACGGATAATAAATGGTAGAAAAGAGTCTCTGACTCAAGGTCTCTCAGGCTTCAGAGGCTTTACTTTTAAACACTAAATTGTATCTGATTTTTTTAATATATAAATATCGCTATATGATTTCATGAATTACAATATGCTATTCTCTTACATATTGTCCAGGTCCAAGTTTTCATTCATTTCAAAAGTAAATACTCAACACATACTAATTTCAAGACAGATATATGACTTGAA
Organism: Bos indicus x Bos taurus; assembly: GCF_003369695.1. Classification (NCBI taxonomy): domain Eukaryota; kingdom Metazoa; phylum Chordata; class Mammalia; order Artiodactyla; family Bovidae; genus Bos; species Bos indicus x Bos taurus. Next base: position 97,338,720 of record NC_040084.1, on the reverse strand, counting down.
TGTTAAGAACAGTTTGGCTATTTCTTACTAGGAAAAAAAAGTTTATCTCATTGGACTTATCCCTAATTGAATAGTTGTTTTAAAATTGTATATTTTAGGACTCCCCTGGCAGTCCAGTGGTTAAGACTCCATGCTCCACCGCAGGGGGCACAGGTTCGATTCCTGGTTGGGGAACTAAGATCCTGTTACGCTGCATGGCATGGCCAAAAAACTTTAAAAAAAAAATTGTATGCTTCATTTTAGGCATCTAGAATGAGCTAATTACTATAGTTACGTGAGAAACTTGCCCTCAACTTCCCAGGCAGCTACTCCAGAGAGAAAAATGTATTGGATCACCAAGTTCATTATCAAATAAAGGGAAGCCATCATGTTGTTGGGTGTGATGAACTTGCTCCTGCTGTTATATTCTAAGATGCATCATCCCGTGGGTAGCAAACTCTGGGAAACAGTGAAGAACAGAGAAGCCTGGCATACTGCAGCCTGTGGGGTCGAAAAGAGTCGGACATGACGTGGCGACTGGACAACAGCAAAAAACAACAATAGGAGGTCTCTAGTATATATTTATATGTGAGTGAAGTGAAAGTCACTCAGTCCTGTCAGACTCTTTGTGACCCCATGGACCATACAGTCCATAGAATTCGCCAGGCCAGAATACTGGAGCAGGTAGGCTTTCCCTTCTCCAGGGGATCTCCCCAACCCAGGGATCGAACCCAGGTCTCCCACGTTGCAGGCGGATTCTTTACCAGCTGAGCCACAAGGGAAGCCCTATGTATATGTAGATATCTATATATCTAATACACCTACATCTATATAGACAGACAGAGCTTGATCACAAAGAATTAGCTTATGTGGTTATGGGGCTGGCCAGGCAAGGCCTAAATCCATAGAGTAGGCTGCAAGGAAGGGCAGGCTGGAACTCAGTTGTCCACAGGTGAACTCTCTTCTTGAGGAAGCTTCAGTTCTGCTCCTAAAAACTTTCAACTGATGGAATCAGTCCTATCCAGATTACCTAGGACCATCTCCCTTCCTTAAGGTAAAGTGACTATTGGTCTTACCTACAAAATACCTACACTGAGAAACCTAGATTAGTGCTTGGCCGAATAACTGGGCACTAGAAACGGCAAACCACTCCAGTGTTGTTGCCTGGAAAATCCCATGGACAGAGGAGCCTAGCAGGCTACAGTCCATGGGATTGCAAGAGTCGGACACGGCTCAGCAACTAAACCACCACCACCATAGTCTAGCCGAGTGGACACATGAAACTAACATCACAGACACTAAGATAATACAGCCCATGTGTATCGGTTTTTAATCAAATTTCATAAGGGGATAGAGTTTAGAAAATCAATAGAGTAAGTATTATTACTGTTAAGATTTTTTTTTTAAGCTTTAAAGATTCTTTTTTTAAAAAACTGCAGAAATTGTTGGCATTTGTCAGATCTATCTCAAAAGAAAATAACCCAGGAAAAGTATACAATGTAAATGGGTGGTAGTCGATTCTATTAGTGTTTACTCATAAGGCATCTTAAAAGAGCCTCAGCAAAAGTGAGCCCACAGTTAATCACTAATAAGCCCCTGGGGAAATTGTGGCCGTCGACACTATTGGTAAAGCCAGATCTATGTGCCCTAGAAAGGAGACAGGTAAGTCGGTAGAAAGACTATGAAAATATTACAGTCAGATTTGCTTCCTCCTCAAGCTCTTTGGAAATACCTGTGCCCTGGGAGTTTTTGCAAACAAACCCAAAATATGATTTCAAGGAATCCTATGTCTGCCTAAGCCAGAATTCCCCAAACTTCCTCTGTTCACCTTGCCCTTTGTGGCTGCTTCTCCTGGTGCTTCTAGGCCATAAGAAATGCCTAACAGTTCTGTTTATTAAATATTTAGGTCCAAATAACATAGTAAGAATTAATATCTTAACAACTTAATAGCCATTTGAAAAAACAGTTCATATAAATTGAAAGAAAAAAATGTATTTATTTCATTCTTAAATAACTACATCTCCTGGTCCAAAGAAATGTTCACCTGTCTTTCTTATCACACAGTAACCTCCAAAAATCCTGCTTTGCAAAAACAGGATGTCATCAAAAGAAGAGCAGTACAATGTACATTAATGCCATGAGTTAGTAATTCAGAGTCCCACAGATGCCAAGCATCACTGTGCTTTTCCTCAAAAATGTAAATAATCCCACCACACCTCTGTGAATTTGTTGTGGCATCCCAGGGCTCCTTGCTACACAGTTTGAGAAACGAAGGCCTAAGCATTTGTTCAAGCACCTGGTTGACAGTCTTCTAGATAATTAAATTAAAAACCTGAAGATATTTTTTAGATCAAACCAGACCTTCTAATTATATCCCCATTTTGTATGAGACAGATTTGAGTTATTTAACTGGAAAGCCAAAGGCACGATGTAGCTAAACTTAAGTTATACTCTCTGAATAAGAGCAAATTAGCAAGTGCATTCATGCTAAATCATCACCAGCACATTCTTCAAGCTTTTGCTTGCCTTTTGCCATACTGAAGCGGTGAGGGTTTAATTTTTATATGCGCTTTCTTTTCCGGTTTTTTTTTAATACTCTATTCTTTGTAGCACTGGTAGGAAAGGGAATTTAATGTCTTTGTGTCAGGAAAGCCCTATTTATTCTGACAAAATGATCAACCTCCAGGGTGTTCCTCTACCATGAAACTGGTTTTATATCTCACCCACGAGCTAATAAGATGTGAAGCGTTTTCCCTGTCACGCCAAGAGATCAGACTTGCTTCCATGGAAAGCGCTGGGCTGAGATCATACAGTGAGCTCTTCTCAATGAGTGAACCACACAGCTCACAGTTTTTCTACACAAGAGCAGAGTGATGGGTCTGAGGCAAACCCAGATGAGCGGATACGTTAAAAAAAAAAAAAAGAAAAACCTTAAGAAGGAACTCTAGGATCCAACCTGTTCACTGTTCGCTGCATTAGCTTTCAGTTCAGGGAAAGTTAAAATGTCAGAAGTGAAAGCCTGGCCGTCTTGGTGCTTTGTGTAAACACGAGCTGACACACCCCCCTCTCCCACCAAGATGAACCTTTGAGGAACGCTTACGTCCCACAAAAGGCGGGCTCAGTCTCTTTGCTGTGAGAAGAAATAAGAAGGCTAAAAGACTCTGAAAGTGTTGGCTCGGAAGCCAGATGGTGACATCTGTAGAGGAGGCCTCTTCCTCATAAAATACTTGTTCTTCTTGTTTGTTATGCCCTGACATTAAAATTATTTTCAGATGAGTTGTTGAAACAAGAAAGTGACCGTGGGGAGGGTAGGAGGGAGCAGGGAACCTGTTTCTGGAAAAGACAACGTGAAAAAAACCGTCCTGAAAAGGCTGTTATTTTGAGGTGAGGCAGAGTGGTGATGTGTTTGGGATGAAGCTGGGTTTTTCTAGATCCTGTTTGTTTGGGGGGTTATCAGTTCAACCTTCTTTTTGGCTGCATCAGGTCTTAGCCGCAGCTCAAGGGCCTCTCTCTAGTTGTGGCAAGTGGGCTTAGCTGCTTCACAGCATGTGGGATCTTACTTCCCCCACCAGGATCGAACCCGTGTCCCCCTGCATTGGAAAGAGGATTCTGAACCACTGGACCACCGGGGAAGTCCCCAAATCAGTCTTATCTCAAGCAAAATTGAGTGAAATTTCTGGTTTATGCTCTAGTATATGAATTTGGGAGCTTTCCAGCCTCTGGAAATTCTTCGAGGCTTCCAGGAACACAGTGTCATTGCTGTATGGGCTTATCGATTGCCATGTAAAAAGCATCCCCAAACTTAGGGTTTAGAACAGTGACAGTCTGGTTCCTGCTTTGCTTTGTTTTGCCTTTGCCCGCAAACCTGTAATTTGGACAGAGCCCTGTGCAAGCATTTGTCTCCAGTCCACGTGGGGTGAGCAGGGGGCAGGTCACCCAGACGCTGGAAGACCCAGGTGAAACACGGCTCAGACACCGGCCAGCAAGAGTGCTGTCGGCTGGGGGCCTCAGTTCCTCTCCATGCACGCCTCTCCATTGTGACTGGGCTTCAAGAGCAAATGTCCCAGGAGACAGAGAGTGGAAGCTGCCAGCTTTTGTGAGTTCAGTTCAGTGGCTCAGTTGTGTCTGATGCCTTGCAACCCCATGGACTGCAGCATGCCAGGGCCCCAATAGTGGCAGGCTGTCACTTCTCCCAACTCTGGTCGAGGGGTCAGCACATCCAGATTTAGGCAGGAGGGGTATGGAGGCTGCCTCTCAAGCAGAGGAGTATCAGATCTCACTGGGCCTGTTCTCTAAAACCACCACCATCGCCCACACACCATACTCGTTGACCGGCTCTCTTTTCTGCTGGAACATCTTCCCTGAATACAGCTTCTGCTGGGAGAGATGTTACTCCCCACGGAGTAAATTGAGTGGTTGTTGAAGGGAACCAGTTTTCTAGTGAAGGAACTCATCTCCCAGGTGGCACCAGTGGTAAAGGACCCCCTGCCAATGCAGGACACACAGGAGATGGAGGTTTGATCCCTGGGTTGGGAAGATCCCCTGGAGAAGGAAATGGCAACCAGCTGCAGTGTTCTTGCCTGGAGAATCCCATGGACAGAGGAGCCCGGTGGGCATAGAGTTGGACATGACTGAGCAGCCAACACTATCTAACTAACTCCTTCTCCAGCCGTGAAATAAGGACAGTGCCTGGCTGGCATCTCCTTAGAAAACACCGTGTGCCAGGCCTGCCTGTAGCCACTGAGCGTGTGTTTTATTTCAGCTACCTCTCGTGGCGCTCATGTGAGACAGTTATCATTGTCACCCTGTCTTCTCAGAGGAGGAAACCGAGGCCCAGGCTCCGAGGCCGCTCTTCCAAGGTGGTCTTGGTCGTCAAGGGGCGGGGCGATGGCTCCAGCCCGGGGCGTCGCCGCGGAGCCCAGGCCCTCAGCCGCCGCGGAGCCTCCGAGCCAGCCGGGGCCGGGGAGGGGAAGCAGGCCGCAGGGCCGAGCGAGGCCCGCCGGCGTAGGCCAGCTTCCTTTTGCAGCATTCAGGTCTCCAGCCTCCTCCTCAGTCACTGAAAGGGGAGGACCATCGACTCCTAGGTCTCCTCCATCCTGAAGGGAGCGCTGAATGCTGACGGGAGCGCCGTCTCGGGGTGAGAGGCTTCACTTCAGCCACGCCTTAGCTTCCTGGGGTGCCACAGCCGGGGCTAAGACCACAGGAACGTATGTTCTCACAGTTCCTGAGGCCGGGGGTCCGAGAACGGGGGAGCAGGGGCGGTTTCTCGGAGACCTCTCTCCTCGGCTCGCAGATGGCCACCTTCTCCTTCGACGTCCCTGGGGCAGGAGACCCCGGTTCGAGCCCTGGGTCGGGAAGATGCCCTGGAGGAGGGCATGGCAACCCACTCCGGTACTCTTGCCTGGAGAATCCCAGGGACAGAGGAGCCTGGCGGGCCACAGTCCCGTCAGACACGTCAGAGTGACTCACACTTCACGTTCCCTCACCCACACATGGTCGTCTCTCAGTCCCAGTGCCTGTCCTGATCGCCTTCTGTAAGGACACCAGTCCTATAGCTCAGTCCCACCCAAGGACCTCATTTTACCTTGCATGCGTGTGTGCTAAGCCACTTCAGTCATGTCTGACTCTTTGCAACCCCATGGACTGTAGCCCATCAGGCTCCTCTGTCCTTGGGATTCTCCAGGCAAGAATACTGGAGTGGGTTGCCATTTCCTTCTCCAGGGGATCTTCCCCAACCAGGCATTGAACCCACATCTCTGATGTCGCCAGCATTGGCAGGTATGTTCTTTAGCACTAGCACCACCTGAGAAACCCCATTTTATCTTACTTACCTCTTCAAAGGTCTTATCTCCAAACACAGTCACATTCTGAGGTGCCGGGGGTTAGGACTTCCACATATGAGTTTTGGCGGCACGGAATTCAACCCATGATGGCCCATTCTTTCCACAGTAGGCTTTCAATACAAAAGTAAGACCTTTAACATGGATATATAAATCCTTTATTCAAGAAAACATATGCAGAATACATCATGCAAAATGCCAGGCTGGATGAAGCACAAGCTGGAAGACTCCCTGCACAAGATTGCAGGGAGAAATATCAATCACCTCAGATATGCAGATGACGCCACCATTATGGCAGAGAGTGAAGAGGAAGTAAAGAGCCTCTTAATGAAAGTGAAAGAGGAGAGTGAAAAAGCTGGCTTAAAACGCAACACTCCAAAGGCTAAGATCATGGCATCGGGTTCCATCACTTCGTGGTAAATAGATGGAGAAACAATGGAGACAGTGCGAGACTTTATTTTCTTGCGCTCCAGAATCACTGCAGATGGTGCCTGTAGCCATGAAATTAAAAGACACTTGCTCCTTGGAAGAAAAGCTATGACCAACCTAGACAGCATATTAAAAAGCTGAGACATTACTTTGCCAACAAACATCTGTCTAGTCAAGCTATAGTTTTTCCAGTAGTCACATATGGATGTGAGAGTTGGACCATAAAGAAAGCTGAGCACTGAAGAATTGATGCTTTTGAACTGTGGTGTTGGAGAAGACTCTTGAGAGTCCCTTGGACTGCAAAGAGATCCAACCAGTCCATCCTAAAGGAAATCAGTCCTGAATATTAATTGAAAGGACTGATGCTGAAGCTGAAACTCCCAATACTTTGGCCACCTGGTGTGAAGAACTGACTCATTGGAAAAGACCCTGATGCTGGGAAAGATTGAGGGCAAGAGAAGGGGACGACAGAGGAAGAGATGGTTGGATGGCATCACCAACTTGATGGACATGAGTTTGAGCAAGCTCCAGGAATTAGTGATGGACAGGGAAGCCTGGAATACTACAGTCCATGGGGTCACAAAGAGTCAGACACAACTGAGAGACTGAACTGAACTGATGCAAGTAAATAAATATCAGATGTGAAATTCTTGGCTGAGTTGTTTTCCTCATATGCTAACACCAGTAACACTTAACCATAGGTATTTCTTTGCATTGCTGTCTCTTCTGCTAGGCTAGAAACATTTTGATGAGAGGAAATGTGACTCATTTTCAAAATGCTTCTGCAGTGCTTGGAACATTCTTTAGTAAAAAGTGAACAGTGTCATCAAAATAGGTCTGTTTTTCCTCTTTGCGAAAGGTAGTTTGGCTCAGAAAGCATCACCAAGTCAGGGGCAGGAGTAGAGCAAGCTAGGGAAAGGAAAGCAGGCTGTGACCAAACGGGGCCCGCAGGCCCGCCTCTAACCTGCTTGTGTTCTCCCGCAGTTCGTCTTCTGCCGGGACTGTAAGGAACCGTACCACGAGGGTGACTGCGGCGCCGTGATTGAAGCCTCAGGAACAGTCACTCAGGTAATGCGCCCTCTTCCTTCCCCAGATCGGGGCTCAGGCTCTCGTCGGGGACAGGAGCTGGTTTCTGGAGATCACCAAAGGTTCCAATCTGAAAAAGAAAGGACCAGACTAGCAGCCTACGGCCATGGTAATGGGGCTCCAGCTCCCCAGTCATCAGTCCCTCCAGACGACCCCTGTCCTCAGGGTCCCACTGCAGACTTCCCAACGGTTATGTGTGGTGTGTTGGTTCTTCCACGGGAGTTGTTCCCCAGGGGCGAGTGGAGTAGGGATAAGGAGTCTAGCGTGATCGGAGGAGTCTTTAGAAAAGACATCAAGCAATTTAACAACCTCTGAATCAGGGAAATCAATACTAACTTCACTTTTTTTTTTTTTAAGTGCCCTTGTTTAAAGTCTTTGGTGAGAACTCTGTCCATGAATGATGTGATAGAAGTATTATATGATGCAAAAATATCGTTGTTTCTTTAGCAATATTCTTACCAAACTCAGGTCCAACTCCTCATTGCTGGAAAATCAATCCCTGAGAGGCAGCTGTTGGTAGAAAGGAAAATTGCTTTTGATCAGAAAGCCGGCAATCTGAGGAGATGGTGGACTCAGTGTCCCCCAGAAACCATCTCTGAAGAGTCTGCTCAGCCATGAAGGTTTTAAGGGGAAAAAGGGAAGTAGTATCGGTGAGTCACTGAGATGGGGGCTCAGAGTCATCGTCATCCCCCTGCGTGCAGGCTTGTTGACTTCTTGTGAGCTTTCTTTGGATGCTCTCTTGTTCACATAGCTTGTTCGAGAGATTACTAAACTCTGAGGAGATCTGGTCATATGCTAATTGCTTATTCATCTTTCCCACTTCTTTGATCTATGGAAAGAACCAACAGGTTAGACAAGCTATTATATGATCAAAAGATCTGATAGGTGTGCTCCACCCTGGATGAACAGAGCTTAGGGGCACCTGGTTTAAAAGCTACAATGTAGCTTTGCTGCTGCTGCTGCTGCTAAGTCGCTTCAGTCGTGTCCGACTCTGTGTGACCCCACAGACGGCAGCCCAGCAGGCTCCCCCGTCCCTGGGATTCTCCAGGCAAGAACACTGGAGTGGGTTGCCATTGCCTTCTAAACTGACAAGAAAAGGGGTTTCCTGCTGAGGGTGTCATCCTGCAAAGAGCTGAGCTATACCTCATTTCAGTCTTGATGAGGTAAAGCACGTGTTTCCTGAGGCTGATCTCTGAAGTGCTGTATCAGGCTTTAGGAAATGCAAATGTATTTTCTTTTATTTATTGATTATCACTCACTTTTGGAAAAGACCCTGATGCTGGGAAAGCTTGAGGGCGGGAAGAGAAGTGGGCGACAGAGGATGAGATGGTGGGATGGCATAACCAACTCAATGGATATGAGTTTGAGCAAACTCCAGGAGACACTGAAGGACGGGGAAGCTGCCGTCCATGGGGTCACAAAGAGTCAGACATGACTTAGTGACTGAACGACAACAATGATCGGCCAAACCTTAGGGGAAAGGAGTAAACATTTCAACACACTTGATGAATTTGCTCATTATTTTTCTCCTGATAGAGACATTAAGAGGGGTATAAACATGAAATCTACCCAGATAAATCCTTTAGCCATTCTATTGACAGGAACCTCATCAATAGGCATAGAAGTTCCAGAACATTTTAATTTCAAAAGTTGAGAATGGTAAATATCAGAATGTTCTAAAGGGCTTCCCTGTGGCTCAGCGATAATCTGCTTGCCAACGCAGGTGACACGGATTCAATCCCTGATCTTTGAAGATCCCCACGCCTCAAGGCAGCTAAGTCTGTGCACACAGGTACTGAGCCTGAGTCCGCAAGCTGCAACTTCTGAAACCACGCACTCTAAAGCCCCAGCTCTGCAACAAGAGAAGCCCCTGCAATGAGAAACTCTCACATCACACCTTAGAAAGGAGCCTGCATAGCAAAGAAACAGCACAGCCAAAAAGAAATGAATGTTAACATTCTAAAAACAAAAAATAAAATAAAGCCTGTTTTTTAAAAAAATGCTCTAAAATGAGAGCATAAAGAAGTGAATCCCTATGAGATTCTGTGGAGGTTTCTACTCAATTTAAAGTAACCATGGAAGCACAGTACATGAGCTCAGGGCTTCTCAGCAGCTCCTACTATGCTGGCCCGACCATGTTGGGAGCTTTAGGACTGGGCTGCCGTTCCTACAGCAGAGGCAGCACACGCCCTTTCTGTTGACTCATTTTAGCTCCAGGGCATTCGAATGCAAGCTCGCTGGGTCCAGAGGTCAGGAATAATGGTGTCCCTGAGACTCCCGCCACCCCCACCCACCCCCGCCACCGCCTCAGGACCAGAAGGGCTAGACCGGAAGACCGGCTGATGCTCTTGGAAATGGGTGTTGTCCATCAGTTCACACCCCTCTGTTCATTTGATAAGAGCATGGACAAGGCCTTCCGAGAAGGGATACCCTAACATCTGTCTATCTCCCAACAGTAGCAGTGAAGTGAAGAAGAGCACTGCTTAACCCAAAGCTGGCCAGCGCCTGACCCACTCCATCAACCCCTTCATTCAGGAGGAACCAACCAACCTTGGTGTTGACCACTAAGGTTGTTGTTAATAAATCTCTCAGTCGTGTCCGACTCATTTGTGACCCCATGGCCTGTAGCCCGCCAGGCTCCTCTGTCCCTGGAGTTCTCCAGCCAGGAATACTGGAGTGGGTATCCATTTCCTTCTCCAGGGGATCTTCCCAGACCAGGGAGTGAACCCACGTCTCCTGCCTTGGCAGGTGAGTTGTTTACCACTGAGCCACCAGGGAAGCCCCATTGGTTAAGGTAGCCCAAATTAAAAAAAAGGAAAGGAGCTCCACAATATGGGAGAAAGAACGTTATAGCTGGCCTTAGGGACAGATGGCCAGTATCAAGGGGCCTGTGTCTGCAGACACCATCTATTAGCAGGTATTAAACAGCATTTCTATGGGACAGTCACCCTGCTAGATTCTCTGAAAAAATTCAGAGAAGTACATTTATCTTCAGAGGCTCACCAGGGAGCTATAGGGGAGGCTTATGGGAAAATAGGTAATGGTAATAATATGCCAAAACAAAATGTAGCAAATCCAGTTTTGTATAACACTTCCCTAAGAAAGTCATGAAAGGCGCGTCAGAGCTTGTCAAGGGGACAGGGGAATAAGGTGACATAGAACGTTCCAGCAGAGGGCACCAAATGGACAAAGTGCAGAAGCAAGGTTCTCGCCAGCTAGACTTCTGTTCATCCCTGCATCCTGAGGCTCAAGACAGTCCGCGGTGCACTGACATCTAATAGGTGTTTGTTGAGTGATGATGGTGTCAATTGAAGAAAAATGCACACCCTAAAAGTTGTGAGTTAAGTTTTTATCTAGGGACCTTACTGAGGACTATAGCCAGGAGACAGACTCTCAGACAGATCTGAAGAACCACTCTGAAGATGTAAGGGAGGAGCAGAATAATAGGAGTTTTTGTTTTTGTTCTTTTCTGATAATAGTTTGTGCTGAAAAAAAAAAAATGGAGTCAAACATCAAAGTTAAGTTAATCACTCAGTCGTGTCCGACTCTTTGCGATCCCACGGACTGTAGCCTTCCCTGGCTCCTCTGTCCATGGAATTCTCCAGGCAAGATACTGGAGTGGATTGCCATTTCCTTCTCCAGGGGATCTTCCCCACCCAGAGCTCGAAGCTGGGTCTCCTGCACTGCAGGCAGATTCTTTACCAATTGAGCCACTGGGGCAGCAAAGATTACTGCTAATCACACAAAACAGACCTCTCACGTTAATGATTTTAGTGCCTTTCTTTGTGTGGGAAGGTGCAAGGGTCCGGGCTCTGAAATTATCCCTTCGATGTACATCTTGCCTACCTTGGCCAGTACCCAGGGCATAGAGCGGTTCCTGGTTTTCTGCACTCTTGAACTTCCCTCAGGGGAGGGGCCGCTGCCGTGGCGATGGCCTGATTTCAGGCAGCGTTCCCTTTCCACAGTGGCATCTATCAAGGAAAAGAGGTTCTTTCATTTCTTCAATAGTATTAAACACCTCTAACAGGTTAGGCTTTGTTCTCGTCTGCGGGGATAAAGTGCCTGCTCTCATGGAGTTTGTGTTACTTTATCAGATGTCACAGGCTCCCCAGGTGGCTCTGTGGCTAAAAAAAGAAAAAAGAAAAAAAAATCTGCCTGCAATGCAGGAGACGTAGGAGATGTGGATTCTGTCCTGGGTCAGGAAGGTCCTCTGGAGGAGGAAATGGCAACCCATTCCAGTATTCCTGCCTGAAAAATCCCATGGACAGAGGAGCCTAGCGGGCTACAGTCAGTCCATGGGGTTGCAAAGGGTCGGACATGACTTAGCAACTGAGCACACACACGGTAGATGCCACAGGGCTGCACAGTCAATATGATAGGAATTCCAACAAGGAATCTTTAATCCTAGACAGGGATATCCAGGAGAGGATTCAGAAGAGACACCTCTGGAATAGGACCTCTCTAAAATGAGCCTCCTTCCTGCCTGGTGCCCCTGGTAACTGAACCAGGCCTCATATTTCTCTTATTTCATTTTTTTTTTATTTTATTTTTAAACTTTACATAATTGTATTAGTTTTGCTAAATATCAAAATGAATCCGCCACAGGCATACATGTGTTCGCCATCCTGAACCCTCCTCCCTCCTCCCTCCCCACACCATCCCTCTGGGTCGTCCCAGTGCACCAGCCCCAAGCTGGTGCTTATTTCTCTTATTTCTCTTACTTCAAAATGAAGCTAATGGCCCAACCAAACTGGAAAATTCTGCTGGTCCACGACTGCCTGAGAACAGAAGGCAACTGGAGTTTGGGGGGTTTGCTGCCATTTCTTCCTAAGTCTCTGACCCACTGAGGGTCCTCCTCAGATGCACACATGAAGAGACTGTAATTGAAGGGTCACAGTGACCTGCAGTGGGGGGAAGGGTCGCAAGAACCAAGATTGATGGGGAAGGTCTGAGAGTCCAGCATCGGGGGGAGCCGTGACTGCCCCGGGCCTGAGGGAGAGGAGGCGGAAAGGGTGTTTCACAGGGACCCGCCTCAAGGGCCGGAGCCACAGAGGAGCTCTGAAAAGAGACGCAATTGGGGGGCGGGGAGTCTACGTTGCCAGGAGTGGACCCAAAGCTGGAGGGGAGTGATGACCACACCTTGGCTTCTCCCACCCATCCTCTGGGCTCTTGCTAATGTCTCCCCTGGCCACACCCAGCTGAACCAGCCACAAAGGATTCAGCCTTCCCTATGCAAGGCAGAGAGAGAAAAGAACCCAGGATAACCCGTATATTCTCCACGTCTCCGGTTTCCTCATTTCACCCAGGACTACTCTTGGACACGGAGAAGGATGAACCCAACAATCTATTTCATCAAACTGAGAGAGCCAATTCCATTTGGCAAGAGAATGAAGGGTTTTTATTTTCCTAGAGCCAGTTTATTTTCTGTTTCCTTCATTTCTCTCAGACCACAGTGATCTTCAAATGGGTGACCTTTGCAATCCCATTGACCTGAAACCTTTGAAAGGATGGCACTCCACACACCTGACAATAAAAATCTCATCGCAGCCTCCCCTCCTGGGACGGAAGGCTTCAGATGAATCCTCATGTCTGAATGTTGCTAATACAACAAAATACCGTCATTAGCCTTCTTCAAATTTCCTTTCCATTCAATTCACTTGTAAGGCTTTTCCTTTCAGCCGTCCGTGGCCATGCTCCACTGTTCTCTCTTGAAAGCTGAGCGGTTTCTGGGCTTTGATATGACATTATCCAACCAGACAAGCCTGTGTCTCCTGGGGCCCAATTGGGCTTTTCCTATCAACTAAGCTATTTGACCCTACACTTAATGCATTTTTTGATTAATGCAATATTTAAAAAAAAAAAAAACCAACTCAAAAATTGGTTTTAAATTGGTTTTAAAATATTGAACGAGCTTGAAGTCAAAACTGCTGGGGGTCTGGGGAATCAGTGACAGAAGATCAATCCTTCTCGGGCTAATGCGAGTCCAGCCCCATTTGCTGCTGCTTGCTCAAGCGGGGTGTTCTCCTCCATGTGTTCCCCTGGAGGCTTTCTAATAAGTAAACACTTGCTCTTGTAAACCACATAAATTGATTCGTTCTCCCAGGGGTTCTAAGCAGTTGACGTTCCTCCTCCTATTCAACAAGAAGGCGAACGAGACTTCCAGAGTTGTAGCAGTGTTGTCCAAAGCCACAGAGGAGATTATTTTCATTGGCTGTGCCTGCTTAAAGAAGTCTGGGAACACTGACCCCTCTCTCTGATGCATAAATCTACTGTGTCTAATGGGAGTGTGCACCCCTGCCTGCCAAGCTCCTACTCGACCTGCAAGACCCAGAGCATGTGTTACCTCCTCCATGAAGCCATGCGCCCAGCCCACGACTTCCTCCAAGCTCTCAGACTACTACACAGACCTCTGTGATCCATTCATCACATTGAAATGCTGTTTCCTTGGATCTTCCCTAAGATTCTAAGCTTTCTTGGTGCAAGATTTGTACCTGTTTTGTCTTTATAACCCCAGTGTCCAGCTTAGGCTGTACCCATTAAATGTTAGTGAATGAATGATGACACCCCCCCCCCCCACTTTCATCCTCACGTGTCCAGCCTCATTGTGAGGCTGGGAAAGCATGCTACAGGAATGGGGAGGGGGACAGAGGCCAAGATGGTGACACAGGAACCCCTGAGCCCCCCGCTTCTCACGGCCACACAAAACCCACTGGCACACCTCAGAGATAATAATACAGGTTCAGTTCTAGACCATCACAACAAGGCAATATCACAGTAAAGCAAGTCTCACTAATGTTTTTGTTTCCCAGTGCATATAAAAGTTATGTTTGCACTCTATTGTATTCTATTAAGTATACAATATCATTGTGTTCCAAAAGTACATACCTTAATAAGAAGCTATTGTTCATTCACTAAGTTGGGTCTGCCTTTTTGTGACCCCATGAACTGTAACACACAAGACTCCTCTGTCCTTCACTATCTCCCCGAGTTTGCTGAAACTCATGTCCATTGAGTCGATGATGCCATCCAACCATCTCATCCTCTGTCACCCCCTTCTTCTCTTGCCCTCAATGTTTCCCAGCATCAGGCAGGGTTTTCTCCAATGAGTCGACTCTTCACATCAGGTGGCCAAAGTATTGGAGTTTCAGCTTCAACATCAGTCTTTCCAATGTACACTAAGGCTGATCTCCTTTAAGAGAATGGACTGGTTGGATCTCCTTGCAGTTCAAGGGACTCTGAAGAGTCTTCTCCAAAAACCACAGTTCAAAAGCATCAATTCTTCGGTGCTCAGCCTTCTTTATGGTCCAACTCTCATATCCATACATGACCACTGGAAAAACCATAGCTTTGACTACATGGAGCTTTATTGGCAGAGTGATGTCTTTGTTTTTTAAAATGCTATCTAGGTCTGTCATAGCTTTCCTTCCAAGGAGCAAGTGTTGAGGCTGCTGACTGATCAGGGTGGTGGTTGCTGAAGGTTGGGATGGCTATGGAAATCTCTCAAAATAAGACAGCAATGAAATCTGCCACATGGATTGACTCTTCCTTTCACGAACAATGTCTCTGTAACATTTCTCCACAGTAGAACTGCCTTCACAATTGAGGTCTTCTCAAATCCTGCCACTGCTTTATGAAGCCAGTTTAGGTAATATTCCAAATCATTTGTTGTTGTTTCAACCATTGTCACAGCATCTGGCCCAGGAGTCAATTCCATCTCAGGAAACAACCTTACTTGTTCATCCACAAGAAGCAGCTCCTTATCCATAAAGTTCACCATGAGATTGCAGCAATTCAGTCACATCTTCAGGCTGCAGTTCTAGTTCTCTCACCATTTCCACCACATCTGCCGTTCCTTCCTCAAAATCACCCTTGAGGACTGGAATCAGTTTCTTTCAAACTCCCGTGAATGTTCACATTTTGACCTCTTCCCATGAATCATGAATGTTCTTCATGGCATCTCAGATGTTGAGTCCTTTCCAGAGGTATTCAATTTACTTCGCCAAAATCAACCAGAGGAATCACTGTCTATGGCAGGTATAGCCTTATGAAGTGTGTTTCTTAAGTCATAAGACTTGAAAGTCGAAGTGGCCCTGACGCTTGGGCGGCAGAACGGATGTTGTCTCAACAGGCATGAAAACAACGTGAGTCTCATTGTGCGTCTCCATCAGGGCTCTGTGGTCACCAGGTGCCTTGGCAGTGAGTAGTAACACCTTGAAAGGAACCCTTTTTTCTGAGCAGTAGGTCTCAACCATGGGCTGGAAATACTCAGTAAACTGTGTTGTGAGCAGGGGTGCTGTCATCCAGGCTTTGCTGCTGCTTTTATTGAGCACACGCAGAGTAGACAGAGCACGATTCTTAAGGGCCCTGGGATTTGGGGGATGGTAGATGCGTGTTGGCTTCAACTTATCACTGACTCTGTGGACATGAGTCTGAGCAAGCTCCAGGAGTTGGTGACGGACAGGGAAGCCTGGCGTGCTGCAGTCCCTGTATGCAAAGAGTCAGACACGACTGAGCGACTGAACTGAACTGAAGTCATCAGCTGCATTCACCCCTAACAAGAGGATAAGCCTGTCCTTTGAAGCTTTGAAGCCAAGCATTGGCTTCTCCTCTCTAACTATGAGAGTGCTGATGGCATCTTCTTCTAAGATAACGCTGTTTCTTCTGTTGTTCAGTGTAACCACCTTCATGAATTAGCTAGATCTTCTCAATAACTTGCTGCCGCTTCTACATCAGCCCTTGCTGCTTCACTCTGCACTTTTATGTTATGGAAGTGACGTCTTTCCTTAAACCTCGTAAGCCAACCTCTGCCAGCCTCAAACCTTTCTTATGTAGCTTCCTCACCGCTCTCAGCCTTCATAGAATTGAAGAGAGTTAGAGCCTTGCTCAGGGCTTTCCCGGTGGCTCACTGGTAAAGAATCGCCTGCAATGCAGGAGACACGGGAGACACAGGTTCAATCTCTTGTTCAGGAAGAGCCCCTGGAGGAGGGCATGGCAACCCACTCCAGTGTTCTGGCTAGGAAAATCCCATGGACAGAGAAGCCTGTGGACTACAGTCCATGCAGTCACAAAGAGTCGAACACGGCCGAAGTGACTGAGCACAGCCCTGCTCTGGATCCGGCTTTGGTTTAAGGCAGTGTTGTGGTTGGCTTGGTCTTCTTTCCAGATCATACAACTTTTTCCACATCCACAATAAGGCTGTTTTCACTTTCTTATTGTTTGTGTGTTCACTGGAGTAGCACTTTAAATTTCCTTCAAGAACTTTCCCCTTGCATTCAGAACTTAACAGTTTGGTGCAGGAGGTCTGGCTTTCAGCTTGTCAAGGTTTTGGACATGGCTTCCTCACTAAGCTTAGTCACTTCTAGCTTTTGATGTAAAGTCGGAGACTTGCAACTCTTCCTTTCTCTTAGAGACCGTTGAGGGTTATTAATCGGCGTAATTTCCATCCTGTTGTGTCTCAGGGAATAAGGAGGCCTGAGAAGAGGGAGAAAGGCAGCGGAACTCATGGGCTCCAGGGCAGTCACAACACACACAACATTTCTCAGCTAAGTTCAAAGTCTTATACAGGCATGATTCATGGTGCCTCAGAACAATTGCAATAGTAACATTAAGGGTCACTGGTCACAGATCACCATAACCCATATAATAATAATGGAAAAGTTTGAAATATCACAAGAATTACCAAAATGTGACACAAAAACTCAAAGTGAGCAAATGCGATTGGAACAGTGAATACCTGTGAAGTGCAGTAACGTGAGACATAATAGAACCAGCTCTGACTGTACAGCGTCCACCGTACAATGACAGGGATCCAGGGACCAGCTGAGTGACTCCTGCACACCAGACAAAGGAGAAGATGCCCGCATGGAAACAGGCAGGAAAGGCTGACACACTCTTGCGCTAAAACCCGCCCCCCAGGATCTCCCTGGCCGTCCAGCGGCTAAGACTTGGCACTTCTACTTCAAGGAGCACAGGTTTGATCTTGCATGCCATACAGTGCCCCAGGTGAGAATCCGCCTGCCAATGCAGGAGCCGCAGGAAACACAGGTTCGATCCCTGGATCCCTGGATCAGGAAGATCCCCTGGAGTGGGAACGGAGGAGCCTGGCAGGCTATAGTCCACGGGGTCACAAAGAGCCAGATACGACTGAGTGACTGAGCATGATCCGTGCAGCACAGCAAAAAACATCCCCACCTCAGCATTGACCCTTGGAACTGCAAGGGAACCCCCAACACGCAGCTTCTCCCCGAGGACCAAAGGGTTTGGACCCCACATCTTGTGCACCAACTGTTGGGATTCCCACTGGAGGGACTGACTCCCAAAGCAGCTAGCTCTAAAAACCAACAGAGCTTGTGTGCGTGAGACCCACAGGACTGTAGCAAACCAAGAAGTGATTCTTAACAAGATGCGCAGCACTCGCCATGGCTCTCCCCGCAGGGCTTAGTGCAGAGGGCGCAGGCAAAATCTCACGGTCTTTCCGTCAGAGAGGTGATCTGCCTACTTTGACAGTGTTTAGCAGGCATTTAGGGCGGGCAGAAGGCGATGGCACCCCACTCCAGTACTCTTGCCTGGAAAATCCCATGGACGGAGGAGCCTGGTGGGCTACAGTCCATGGGGTCGCTAAGAGTCGGACATGACTGAGCAACTTCACTTTCACTTTTCACTTTCATGCATTGGAGAAGGAAATGGCAACCCACTCCAGTGTTCTTGCCTGGAGAATCCCAGGGATGGCGGAGCCTGGTGGGCTGCCGTCTCTGGGGTCGCACAGAGTCGGACACGACTGCAGCGACTTAGCAGCAGTAGCAGCAGCAGGGCGGGCTGTGACCCCCGAAGACCAGGGAAACCAGAGCACAGTTCCCCTGCCTTCTCTCTGCAGTCCACGATGAGTCACCGGTGCCCCCCTGGAAGGAGCCCGTGCACACTTCTGCACTGCAGCTGTCAAGGCTGCTGCCCTCAGAACGGATCACATACCGCTCTGATGGACAACGAGTCTTCCACTCATGAGTCCCTCGGGACTGGAGCAAACAAAGAAGCAATTCTGAGCTGGGAGCAGACCAAAAAAAAAATGCCTATCTTCCATCCTGAAAGGGGCATTTTGAAAGTGCCACCTGGGGCCCAGGCTTCTAATTTAGTGGCCTCCAGGGCTGACTGCAGCTCTTCGCAGAGGCCAGGGCAGCAGGCAGATACATCTCCCCTTTCTCCTCTCAGCCTGCTCCAATAATGGAACCGAGGCCTCAGCATCTCGCAGGAAGGAGTTTGTACACACCCAGCTTTTGCAGCTTCCACTTGAGGTGACCCCACCCACCTGGGGTCACCTGGCCCTAATAGCCAAAGGGGCTTGCATCCATGAGTCCTGCAGGACTGGAGCAAAGAAGCAGTCATTTAGGTTTTTTGTTGGTTGCTTTGGATCTTCCGTGTGGCGAGAGGGCTTTCTCTAGTTGCAGAGAGCGGGGGCTGCTCTCGAGTTGTGGTCCACGGGCTTCCCACTGTGGTGGCTTCCCTTGTTGCAGAGCCTGGGCTCTAGAGCACACGGGCTCAGTTGTTGTGGTGCTAGGGCTTAGTTGCTCCTTGGCATGTGGCATCTTCCTGGAGCAGGGATCAAACCCGTGTCCCTTGCATTGGCAGATGGAGTCTTATTTATCCACTGTACCCCCTGGGAAGTCCCAAAGAAACAGTTCTTAGTAGGCACAGGAACATCGCCACCATCCCCTGCAAGTACCCACTCATACCCAGCAGAGAGGGAGCAGGTGCTCCCTGGAAGGGACCTAATGACATGTTTTCCCAGCTGCTGCCTGAGAATCCACTTCTAATTGGCCCAAGTGCAACTGGGCTGAGTGCCATCCTCCCCTTTGGGACAGTGACAGGTCTTGGCACACGCTCACCTGCCGGGAGCCACTAAGAACAAAGGAGGAGGCTTGGACAATCACAGAAGGCAGAGAGACAACCGGTAGCCCAGGCCAGTCTGCTTGATAATATTCAGCCCCTGCACTAGGCCGTTCGGTCAAAGCTGAGAGCTGTGTCTGTTTCATCTAAGGCACAGAAACGCCCACGGAGTCAGAAAAACAGAGAAACAGGAAAATGTTCCAGACAAAAGAACAAGATACATCTCCAGAAACAGATCTTATTTTCATGGAGATAAGTGATTTTCCTGATAGGGTAACAGTCATACATGTTCACTGAGGTCAGTAGAGCAATGCGTGTACAGGGTGCATATACAAGCAATGCATATATGTGCATATATACTTCAACAAAGAGAAACTATTAAAAAGCACCAACCAGAAATCACAGAGCTGAAGAATACAATAACTGAACAGAAATTTGCGATCCGAAGTTTCGAATGCAGACTAGATCAAGCAGGAGAAAGGATAAAGCAAACTCAAAGACCAGTCAGTGGAATTCATCCAATCAGAGGCGTATTGGAAGGGTAAAGGATGAAACAGAAGAAAGATACTATAAGAAATTTATGGGGCACACTATTTAATGAAATAGACCATGCATGAATTATGACAAGTGAAAGTCTTAGTTGCTCAGTCGTGTCCGACTCTGTGCGACCCCATGGACTGTAGCCCACCAGGCTCCTCTGTCCATGGAATTCTCCAGGCAAGGATACTGAAGCGGGTAAGCCGTTCCCTACTCCGGGGAAACTTCCCAACCCAGGGATTGAACCCAGGTCTCCTGCATTACAGGCAGATTATTTACAGTCTGACCCACCAGGGAAGCCCAAATGAAATATTGACATATAACATTTTATAAGTTTAAAGGGCACAATATATTGATGATAAAAGAGATAGTTCATCACGAAGATATAACATTAGGAAATATTTTTTAACGCTAGTAAATATTTATTCACTCCACACAGGAGCACCTAAATATTTAAAACAAATATTTATGGAGCTGAAGGAAGAAACAGATAACCATATGATAGCAGCAGGGAATTTCAGCACCTCACTTACAACAGTAGATGTATCACCAGACAGAAAATCAATTAGGAAATGTTAGGTCTAAACTCCATGTCGTGTTTTCAGGAAGCAAGCGCTGAGCCCCTAGAGATGTGAGTGTAGGCTTGGGGGCGGGGGGTGCAGGCTTGGGGCGGGGGGTGCACTTGGGGGTCTTGCTGTGCATAGTGAAAGCCGAAGGGCGGCAGAAGAAGGGGCTTCAGTTGCAGCAGGGGGTTCAGCCCGTCCTGTGAGGAGCTCTGGAGCCAGGATGAGCCCTCAGATCTCCTCTGCATCAAGGAGGGCGGGCAGCAGGAATGCACTCCCCCAAGCACAGACCCGCCTTTGTCTGTGGACCCCCGACCCAGCAGGGAACGCACGTGACACGGGGGAGGAAGCCACTTCTTTCAGCTGAGGGCAATTCCTGGTTGGAGTCTATCACCGAGAGCTATGCGGCCAACACACCTCATGGCCAGGGAAATAGTTGTTCTGGCCAGGGTCTCAGCACGACTACAATCCACCCTTGGGGTAAGTCATGCAGACATTCACTGAGGTCGGTAGAATGATACAAGGTTCCTATACAAGCAATGTGTATATGATTTCAACAAAGAGAAACTATTAAAAAGTACCAACCAGAAATCACAGAGCTGGAGAATGCAGTAACTGAACAGAAATTTGCAATCGAAAGTTTCGAACGCAGACTAGATCAAGCAGGAGAAAGGATAAAGCAAAGTCAAAGACCGGTCAGTGGAATTCATCCAATCAGAGGCGTATTGGAAGGGTAAAGGATGAAACAGAGTAAAAATCCTCCCTGACCGTCAGGAAGAGGCAGGGCTGCAGCCATAATGGAGGGAAGAGGAGCAGGTGGGTGCCTAGGTGACTCACCATGCCATCTGTTGGTGCCCTCCTGCCCAGCCTGGAGAGCAGATGGTCAAGCTCAGTAGCCGTGCTTTAGAAGGGCAGGTGGCCAGGGGCTTGGACCCATCAGGGATGACCTGGAGTGCATGGCTGAGGGTGAGTGCCGTGAAGCAGACGCCACCTCCAGACCAGCTGCAGTGCAGGGAGCTGCGGACCCCTACTTACCTTCCTCCTGTGAACCTTCCTGACAGTCCGTTATGCTGCCAGAGTGGCAGCTCCTCCCCTTGCCCTCCAGTCTCTGGGCGAGCAACATAAAGACAGCTTCAAGTTGAACAGAATTCTTCATATATATCCCAGGCTCAGGAGTTGCAGCTCCCAGGCTCCAGAGCACAGGCTCAGGAGTTGCTGCACTTGGGCTTCGTTGCTCTGTGACACGTGGGATCTTCCCAGACCAGGGACTGAATCTATGTCTCCTGCACTGGCAGGCTAATTCTTTACCACTGAGCCACCAAGGGAGCCCTTTTTCTTTTTAAACCCTAATGCTTAAAAAAAAAAAAGTTTCTTTATTTGGCTGCACCAGATCTTAGTTATGGCACGCAGGATCTTTCCATTGCAGCATATGAGATCTAGTCCCCTGACCAGGGATTGAACCCACACCACCCCCTGCATTGGGAGTAAGGAGTCTTAGCCACTGGACCGCCAAGAAAGTCCCTTTTATTAAAAAAATGTATTTATTTGACCACGATGGCTCTTAGTTTCGGCATGTGAGATCTAGTTCCCTGACCAGGAATTGAACCCTGGCCCCCTGCATGGGGAGCAGGGAGTCTTAGCCACCAGACTGCCAGGGAAGCACTCCAAGTTTAACAGAATTTGTGATGTATTTCATAGTAGAAACATTTTTCCCTGTGGAAACCAGAGCCTTTGTACCTGTGAGGCTCAGAGCTGCGCAGACAGAGCACAGATTCCCAGGTGGGTCCCTGGGAGTTGCGGCAAGAGGGGCCGGTCCTGCTCCCACCTTTGACCCCGAGCCACCGGATTCTACCTGGTGGAGGCACAGCATCGGGTGTGGTTGTCAGTTTACATGGAAACAATGGACAGAAGCAAGGTGTTCAGGGAGGGATGACGGGTTCCCTCTGGGCAGCTCAGCAGAGGTGCTCAGCGGGTCAAGGAAGAGATGAGTAGACCACCTCAGAGGGATGCTCAGCTGAAAAAGACACCGATTAGATTTATCATCTCAGGGCCCTGCACTTCAACCCCCAGTTCTATAACCAGAGGCTGAGAGACGTGCCTGCCCTGGAGAAGGAGCTGAGAACAGCCACAGCTCAGAAGGCTGGATTCCCGGGTGCCCTTTGCCGTCTCACTGCGGGCTTTCCTCCCAGCTGTGCACTGCTGTTCACGTAACGACAGCCCCGGAATTGGAAGACCAGGGTGGGCGGCAGGGGTAGATCACTCCCGGAGGTCTGGGTCCACAGTTCTCTGGGAGTGTAGCTCCTGAATCACTTGTTGGTTTACGTAAAGCAGCTTTGTCAGTGCTACTTCATTCAAGTCCTTGACTCTGGATGCAAAGGGTGGCAGACTGTTAGCACAAGTCCGTGTGCCTGACGCACAGCGAGGCCGAAAGGAGCCGGGAGCAGGGAGCGGTTTATTGCAGGCCCCTGCCCCGATGGCTTAGCGGGTAAAGAATCCATCTGCAGTGCAGGAGACACAGGAGATGCAGGTTCCATCCCTGGCTCAGGAAGATCCCCCGGAGAAGGAAATGGCAACCCACCCCAGTATTCTGGCCTGGAAAATCCTATGGACAAAGGAGCCTGGTGGGCTGGAGTCCATGGGGTCGCAAAGGACACGACAGCCTGCAGGCACAGCGTGCGAGGAGACGGGTGGCTCTTGGCCCAGCAGAGACGGGTCGAGCTCCCAGAAGGGTTCCAGCAAAGCACTTTTTAAAAAAGGAGGAGAGGGTCCTGGGGTCTGTGATCAGTTCATGCCCAGTTCTCTGACTGGCTGATGGCGAGAGAACAGGGCGAGGAGCAGGGGTTACCATCAGTCCTCAGGCTCCAGGGGACCCGGGGCTGTGCGCTCAGGGTCGCCAAAAATAGTTAACTTCTTCCCTTGGGTGGGGCGTCTCACATCTGCACAGATCAGCTGGGAGAGAATCTGCCTGCAATGCTGGAGACCTGGGTTCAATCCCTGGGTTGGAAAGATCCCCTGGAGAAGGGAAAGCCTACCCACTCCAGTATTCTGGCCTGGAGAATTCCATGGACTGTACAGTCAATGGGGGTCTCAAAGAGTCGGACACAACTGAGCGACTTTCACTTTCACATCTGGGAAACAACTCAAGAAACTTGCATCAGATACTGTTATCTACTTCAGAGAGGAGTTAGAGTGGAGGATATGGGGGCCTGTCTAAGAAAGGGCCCCTGGGGTCCTGCTCGGTTACAATCCTCCCCTTTCCTTTGATACTCCTTAATTTTGAGGAGAAAAAGGTTTGAACAAGAAAAGAAATAAAGATTCAGATAAAGAGGTTAATCAGAAACTTGGCAGGGATACCCACAGGGTCCTGCTTGGTTACAAGATGAGCAGACGCCTAATGACACCTAATGATGATGACAGAACCCCTGAAACGCAGCTGTGAAGTCTGTCTGCAGCCGCGCGGTCCGTCTGCAGCCGCGAGGTCTGTCTGCACCGTCATTCGACAGACAGGTGCAGCGCAGGTGCTGCAGACAACCCCGAGCTTCTGCGGTGCGTCTCCCACGCACTTCACTCGTTGGCTCTGGGGAGCAGAAGCGGCCCTGGGCTGGGGCTCAGAGCGGCTGTGGTTCCCCGATTTCCAGGCCTGGCACTCACATTCTTCCAGGGGTTCTCCTCCCCTGCCCCTCAGCAAGGCCTGCTGAGCTGTAAATAATAGAAAGAGCATGTATGGGAAGTATTTTATTCCTTGTACTATAAAATGGTACAACTTTGAGGTTTGAGTTTTTTAAGGCTGAATGCTAAAAAAAAGGTCAGGCATGAGAGAGAGAGAATGGAGTAGGAAATGGCAACCCACTCCAGTATTCTTACCTGGAAAGTCCCATGGACAGAGGAGACTGGTGGGCTACAGTCTGTGGGGTCACAAAGAGTTGGACACGACTGAGCAACAAGGAAATAAGTCCTGAATATTCATTGGAAGGACTGATGCTGATGCTCCAACATTTTGGCCACCTGATGCGAAGAACTGGCTCATTTGAAAAGACCCTGATGCTGGGAAAGATTGAGGGCAGGAGGAGAAGGGGACGACAGAGGATGAGATGGTTGGATGGCATCACCAACTCGATGGACACGAGTTTGAACAAGCTCCGGGAGTTGGTGATGGACAGGGAGGGCTGGCGTGCTGCAGTCCCTGGGGTCGCAAAGAGTCGGACACGACTGAGCAGCTGAACACAGAGAGAGAAAAAATGAAACACAACATTGAAAAGCAAATGGTGGCACACCTGAGCATGTGCACACATACACACACACATGCCTCACATACACACACTACACATACCCCCTCACACACACCATCTCTTCCTGGCAATTCCCTGGGTTTCCAATTAGAAGACGGGAAATAGCTGCAGAGCTCCTCTCAGTCACCAGGTGGCGCCAAAACCTTAAGGGAAATCATACTTTGCAAGTACTGGTAGCCAAAGTGAAGTGACCTTCACTTCACAAGGGTTCACCCCTTTCAACTGACAACAAGGGCAGGAGAATCAAGACACAGAAGCAGCATTTCTGGGTGAAGTGCAGACTTGAAAGACTGAGAGCCGGGTCCTACCTACAATGTAATGAACCCTTTATTCACTGATGGGTTAAAGATGGAGGCGTGGGGGGTGTATATATTGTCCGCAGGACAGGAGATGGATCACCTGCTCTGTCTGATAGCCTCTTATCAAATGAAGCAGCTTCCAAACATGCATGAAGTGTCAGCACGTTGGAGGTGCTTTTTAAAAATATTTGTTTGTTTGGCTGTGTCGGGTCTTAGTTGGGACACTCGGGACCTGTCGTTGCAGAGCGTGGACTCTCGTTTCGGCGTGTGGGCTTAGCTCCTCTGGCATGTGGGATCTTAGTCCCCCACCAGGGACTGAACCCATGTGCCCTGCATTGCGAGGCGGATTCTTAACCACTGGACGGCCAGAGAAGTCCCGCGTCAGCACATTCAAACTGATGGCTGTTGTTTTCCAAGTTCACGTTGAATTTCTTTCTGCAGAAATTAAGTGCACCTCTCTTATCTGATCAGCCCTGTCCTGTGAGGAGTCCAAGGCCAAGCAGAATGGCTTTGAAGTCCAATAGGCCTGGTCTTAAGAGTGAGTGTCGACTGGGACTAGCTGCAGGGGTTGATGGGGGTCAGCTTGGCTCATGCTGCACAGCTGTTCTGTTAGACACCAGTCTCCGTGCTGCTGGGAAGTCAGTTTGTAGGTGTGGTTAACCTCTGCCACGAGTTCGCTGACTCATGTCAAATAGATGACCCACAATGTGGGTGGGCCTCATCTAATCACCCGAAGGCCTTAGGATCAGCCCTGTCATAAGGTTCATGAAGCAAAGACTGAGGTTTTCCAGAGAAGAAGGAATTCAGCCTTGTGATTATAACTTGGAAACTCCTCCTGCATTTCCAGCTTCCCCTACAGATTTTGAACTAACCAGCTCCCACAATCCCATGAGCCAATTCCTTAAAGTAATTCCTCCATATTTTATACATATATATGTACACGTGTACATGTACATATGTACATGTGTGTGTATATATATATATATATATATCAGTTTAGTTCAGTCTCCCAGTCGTGTCCAACTCTTTGCAACCTCATGAACCACAGCATGCCAGGCCTCCCTGTCCATCACCAACTCCCGGAGTCCACCCAAACCCATGTCCATCGAGTCGGTGATGCCATCCAGCCATCTCATCCTCTGTCATCCCCTTCTCCTTCTGCCCTCAATCTTTCCCAGCATCAGGGTCTTTTTCAAATGAGTCAGCTCTTCGCATCAGGTGACCAAAGTACTGGAGTTTCAGCTTCAACATCAGTCCTTCCAATGAACACCCAGGACTGATTCCCTTTAGGATGGACTGGTTGGATCTCCTTGCAGTCATATATATAAACATATATGTGTGTATATATATATCTCCTATTGTTCTGTGTGTTTGGAGAATGAACCCTCACTGACACATGAGCTGTAGTCATCAGTAAGTGAATTATATCACCTCTCCAAGACATGCTTTCCTCATCTGTAACGTGATGTTGTAAAACCAAAAGGATTTAATGAATAACGCACGAACCGTGCCTAGCGTGGATCCTGATCAATCACGGTGTATACTAAGCACGATATTCTTCCCTCATCCATCCTAATCCCAGCACACACACACCCCTACAAGTTTACATCAGGCTGCAGAGATGAGACGCACACTTCCAAGACAATCTGTGCTAGAGCACACGCGCGCACACAAACACACACAATTCCTTGTCTCTGTGCTGACTGCAGTGTATGCAGATGTCCTGTCTCAAAGGGTCGTCCACAGACCAGCTACTAGGGCATCACTCAGGAACATGGTGAGACCTACTGATCCAGGGACTTTCCTGATGATCCAGTGACTGGGCTCTGAGCTCCCAACGCAGGGGGCTCAGATTCAGTCCTGTTTTAAAAAATAAATAAATGAATTGTAAAAACCCTGGTGATCCAGAAACTGGGAGGAGACTGCTGGCTTTGGGGGTGGGAGTTGAGCGAGGGGGGGCGGGGTCTACAGCAACCGGGGTTTGAACAAGCCCTCCAGGTGTCCCCACGGGCTGAGAGCCACTGCTGTGCTGACTTGTCAGCGCTACAGAGCAGGGACTTCTTTTGTCTGTTGTCTGCAGATTCTCTTTTGTTTACATATTCCCAGTACCTAGAACAGTGCCTGGCACATCGCAGGCATCCACCACATGTTTGCTGAATGAAGGGGTTTCTGTGCCAGCTCGACAAAAAAAAAAATATAACAGTCGGCTTTGTACCAGCATATCTGCACTTCACACAAAGGACAGGCTTGTTCTCTGCTCCAGCTCCCTCTTTGCGTCAGGGATGCCTCCACATTCCAGCTCCTGTCTACCTTGATCATTTTAGTCTTGACCAGCCTGAGCGATCCGTGGACTCGAGACCTCCATCATCCAACATCCAGCTCAGGTTGCCTTCCCCACCTGACTGCAGACTTCCCCCATTTGCCAATTCGTGAGGCTAATGAAACACAAAGAACTTTAAAATTCCCATTAAGTGATACCCTCATTAATTATCTCACAGCTTAATATTTAGGCTGTCCTCTTTCCCCACCCACCTCAAAGCATGCTCACAGACATTATTTACCTTCCTTCCGCTCCATGAAGCAGACCGAGGTCCCTTGGGGCAGGCAGGGCTGTATAAGATCTAATCCCACAGTGGTGCCTTGTACTGATCGCGCCAAGAGCAGAAATCACCTCTGGTACTGTCGTCATCAAGAGTATCCTTCCAGACCGAATCTGACGGCATGGCCTGGGAAGTCTGGAGCTGAGCGCTGGGAGTGTAGCCTGGCAGCTCTCCCTGTCCATTGCCTGACACTCCATTACATTCTAGGACTTAAGTGATTTCCTTCTAAATACACGTGGAGATAGATATATTCGCAGTATTTACTGATTAAATATATGTATTATATAAACTAATGCTATGTAAACACACAGCTGCTGTGCTCTGCTCAGTGACATCAGTTGTGTCTGACTCTTTGCTACCCCGTGAATCATAGCCCAGCAGGCTCCTCTGTCCATGGAATCTCCAGATAAGAATACTGGAGTGGGTTGCCATTTCTTCCTCCAAGGGATCTTCCCGACCCAAGGATCGAACCCCTGTCTCCTGCCTCTCCTGTATTGTAGGCAAATTCTTCACCAGTGAGCCACCAGGGAAGCCCATAAATACATAGATCCCCCCCAAAAAATGTTCAGTTCAGTTCAGTTCGGTCGTTCAGTCATGTCCGACTCTTTGCGACCCCATGGACTGCAGCACGCCAGGCCTCCCTGTCCATCACCAACTCCCGGAGTTTACTCAAACTCATGTCCATTGAGTCAGTGATGCCACCCAACCATCTCATCCTCTGTTGTCCCCTCCTCCTCCTGCCCTCAGTCTTTCCCAGCATCAGGGTCTTTTCAAATGAGTCAGCTCTTCATATCAGGTGGCCAAAGTATTGGAATTTCAGCCTCAACATCAGTCCTTCCAATGAACACCCAGGACTGATCTTCTTTAGGATGGACTGGTCGGATCTCCTTGCAGTCCAAGGGACTCCCAAGAGTCTTCTCCAACACCACAGTTCAAAAAGAGAGAGTAATAAATATTAATAGTTCCAAGAATCTTTGTGCCTGAAAGGGAACCGCAGTGTTCCAACTCACCGGCAGGGGGCGCGCTGCTCACAAGCAGTGCTCTTGGACTAGAACATTTGTCTGCTGGAACCTCCACTCTGCAGAGGCAGGAGTTTTCAGTTAAAGATGTGGCAAGTGGGTGCTATCTGGGCATTCAGTTTTGATGATAAAGGCGACACTTCACAGTTGGCGTTCACCTGAAAACACTCTCATCTGATTTCAGCTAACTAATTTCAGAAATTAATGCTAATCAGATCCTTTTTGGAAAATAGATTTAAGTTGACCTTTAGAAGTAGGATATTTGTTGTTGTTTAGTCACTAAGTTGTGTCCAACTCTTAGTGACTTCATGGACCATAGCCTGCCAAGTTCCTCCGTCCATGGGATACTCCAGGCAAGAGTACCGGAGTGGGTTGCCACGCTCTCAAGGAGAGAGTCATTTCCTAGGCAGGTTGATAGGCAATCTAGGGGTCCCCAAGGAGAGAGGGGTCTGGAATTCTCAAGGAGGAAGAAAGGACAAACTTTTTTTCTTTCTAAACATTCCTTAGGATTATATAACGATAATGTATCCTGCCTAAGGACAGTCTTTGGATTCAACCTTCTGTTATCTTAAAATGTTAGTTATGGGAGTAGACCTGGTCTTTACAAGGATGTATCTTGCCTGAGGACCATGTTATCTTAAAATGTAAATTATGGGAGTAGGTCTGATGAGGTCTTTACAACATCCAGATATTCTTTGGATTATATAACTTCATTGTTAACACTAGCAAGCGGGTACTCTTTCTGCCCCCTTCTGATGCCTATGTCAGAAGCTTTCTCTATCTCCTTTATACTTTAATAAAACTTTATTACACAAAAGCTCTGAGCAATCAAGCCTCGTCTCTGGCCCCGGATTGAATTCTTCTCCTCCGGGGGCCAAGAATCCTGGTGTATTCGAGTGATTCAACAGCAACCTTTCATCCTCCAGGGGTTCTTCCTGAGCCGGGGATCAAACCCTCAGCTCCTGCATTGGCAGGTGGATCCTTTACTGCTGAGCCATCAGGAAGCCCCAGGGTAAACAGATGTCACAAATAAGTTTCCTAAAGCTGGAAAGATGACATGCATACAAACAATCTCCCAAGTTGTTCTGTTGTTCAGCTACTTGGTCGTGTCCAACTCTTTGCAACCTCATAGACTGCAGCACACCAGGCTTCCCTCTCCATCACTGTCTCCCAGAGATGGCTCAAATTCATGTCCACTGAGTCAGTGATGCCATCCAGCATCTGTCCTCCCCTTCTCCTCCTGCCTTCAGTCTTTCCCAGCATCAGGGTCTTTTCCAATGAGTCAGCTCTTTGCATCAGGTGGCCAAAGTACTGGAGTTTCAGCTTCAGCATCAGTCCTTCCAATAAATATTCAGGACTGATTTCCTTTAGGATTGACTGGTTGGATCTCCTTGCTGTCCAAGGGACTCTCAAGAATCTTCTCCAGCACCAAAGTTTGAAAGCATCATTTCTTCAGCACTCAGCTTTCTTTATGGTCCAAATCTCATATCCATCCATACATGACTACTGGAAAAACCATAGGTTTGACTACACAGACCTTTGTCAGCAAAGTGATGTCTCTGCTTTTTAATACACCCAGGGACGGGAAGCCTGGTGGGCTGCCGTCTATGGGTCGCACAGAGTCGAACACGACTGAAGTGACTTAGCAGCAGCAGCAGCAAGTTCGTCGTAGCTATTCTTCCAAGGAGTAAGCGTCTTTTAATTTCGTGGCTGCAGTCGCCATCTGCAGTGATTTTGGAGCCCTAGACAATGCAATCTGACACTGCTTCCGCATTTTCAAGTAGCTCTAACTTGCATCTATATCAACAGTGTCTCCTAGGCACAGATTTTAAAATCTCTGAGGGCACTAGATTTACCTGCATTTTTCAAAGGAGATTCCATTGGTCTTTTCAGTTTATACAAACCCCACAGTCTGATGGTGTCACCTCTATAAACACAAGATGAGGTTGGTGATGTTGATGCCTTCGGGGTGCCCCAGGCTCTGTGCTAAGAGCCTTCATGCTTATATTCTTGACTCACAGCCACCGCTGTGAGGTGTGAACTGTGTCCTTCACACAGGTGACCAGAGACTGGAGCTCGGTGTCTGTCCACGGTTACACGGCAAGCGAAGAAGGAAGCTGGCATTTGAGCCCAGGGATCGATGCCTCTAAGCCCTGCTCTGAACCACTTCTCAGGATGCAGGCAGCTCTAAGCGTTCACTTAACCATCACCACCTACAAACAAAGCCATGGTCACTGCTTGGGCCACAGGTTGTCTATCATGCCAATAGTTGACCTTGCTAAGATGGATTTTGAAGGTATATAGGAATTAGAAGAAACTGCTGATTTTTTAGACATTGACTGTGTAAAAAAGGGGTTTCCCTGATAGCTCAGTTGGTAAAGAATCCACCTGCAATGCCGGAGGCCCTGGTTTGATTCCTGGGTGGGCAAGATCCACTGGAGAAGGGATAGGCTACCCACGCCAGTGTTCTTGGGCTTCCCTGGTGACTCAGTTGGTAAAGGATCCACTTACAAGGCGGGTGACCTGGGTTCGATCCCTGGATTGGGAAGATCCCCTGGAGGAGGGAAAGGCTGCCCACTCCAGTATTCTGACCTGGAGAATTCCAAGGACTATGTAGTCTATGGGGTCAAAAAGAGTCGGACACAACTGAGCCACTTTCACTTTCATGTAAGAAGAGAGACCGTCCCATCCCACCCTCACACATCCTGCCCCCCACGTGCACTCACGCACGGTCCCCCCGCGTGCTGGATGAACACAAAGCAGGCACAGGGGTCTGTGCGGTGCACCTAACTGTCACACTGCCCTGTGGGAGCCGCAGTCAAGCTCACGTAGGAAAATGGTGCTGAGTCACCTCCTGGCACACACTGCCAAGTCCCTGGTTTACAGCTTGTTGCCTAAAAGCATGAGGGAGGGTGAGTTCATCCAACTAGACAGGCTCTTAGTGTCAAGTGAGGTGCTTCCCAAGCCTGCCTGTGCCCCCACGAACCCCAGGGCATTTTTATAAATGTTTATTTATTTGGCTGCGTCGGGTCTCAGTTGTGGTATGTGAGGCCTTCCGCTGCAGCGCCTGAACTCTCTGGTTGTGGCACACGGGCTCCAGGGCACACAGGCTCAGTAGTTGGGACACTCAGGCTTACTCGCCCCACGGCACATGGGATCTTAGGCCCCCCGCCCAACCAGGGATTGAACCCGCATCTCCTGTGTTGCAAGACAGATTCTTAACTACTGGGCCACCACGGAAGTCCCCACCCCACCCTCAACCAGTCACATTTCTGGACTCCACCCTAGAGCTACTGAATCCACATCTCCAGGTTGTGAGCACAAGCAAAGGTGTGCATGTGTGTTTTTTAAATCCCTAAGTGATCCCATAGCAGTGGGTACACCCGACCACTGCTTGCGATCATTGCAGAAGGATTAGGACATCGGTACCAAGGATGCTCATAAAGGATGCTGAGAAAGGTGTCGGTGGAGAGGCTCGGTGACAGCACTTTTCCCCCCGGTTCGCCTGGACACAGAGAACCCACTAGAAGGATGACCCAGCGCTTGCTTCTTGGCTCCCCGACGTCAGGTGGGCCCGCAGCAGTGAGGTGGCCCCTGACTGTCCTGCTTCCAGTGGATCCAGTTGGGTGAAGCAAGAGAAGCAAGAATGATGTTGACATGGGCATGGAGGCCCCCGAGGGGATTGTGGTGCTCTCGGGGGCTCTGTTCTCCCAACGAGGAAGGCAGCCAGCAGCCGGGGGAGCGGGCTGGGCAGTGAGACAAGCAGAGATGAAAAGGACAAGGAAAAGCCAGCCTCGGCTCTGACAGTCATGGCCTCATCCACGTCCCCTTGAGAACAGTTGCAGCAGGTCAGGCAGAAGCAAGGGGGTGGGGGCGGGAGGCGCCGCTGGGCTCCGAGGAGCTGACGTCCAGCCCGCGGCCTCAGCCTTTAGAACCACTCTGTGACCTTGCCACAGCCTTCAGCCCTGAGTCCTCTTTGCTATTTGTCACATCACAGGAAAGGGCTTCCCAGGTGGCTCAGTTGTTAAAGAATCTGCCTGCAGTGCAAGAGACCCGGGTTCAATCCCTGAGTCAGGAAGATCCCTTGGAGAAGGAAATGGCAAAACCCACTCCAGTATTCCTGCCTGGAGAATCCCATGGACAGAGGAGCCTGGCGGCTACAGTCCATGAGATCACAAAGAGTCAGACATGACTGAGCATCTGAGCACAGAGCAAATGCAAACTATTATACAGAGAATAATAGTTTATCCAACCTTGTTGGATAAACAGCAATGTTCTACTTCAACTACCCTGGTGGTCCAGTGGTTTAGAATCTGCCTTCCAATGCCGGGAACCTGGGTCGAATCCTTGGTGCAAAAACTAAGATCCCACCTGCCACAGGGCGACCAAGCCCGTGGAAAGCGATGCAGACCCAGTGCAGCCAAAATAAAGATAACAAATGAAATTTAAAAGCACTGGCCGCATACCAGGTCTAAATATTAAAAAGCAAAAGCAACAAGCTCCTACTGTTTAGCACAGGGAACTATATTCAATATCTGGTGTTAAACTGTAATGGAAAAGAGTATGGAAAGAATATATATGTATATCTGAGCCCAGCTTTCTTTATGGTCCAACTCTCACATTCATACACGACCACTGGAAAAACCATAGCTTTGACTAGACGGACCTTTGTTGGCAAAGTAATGGCTCTGCTTTTTAACATGCTGTCTAGGTCGGTCATAACTTTTCTTCCAAAGAGTAAGCGTCTTTTAATTTCATGGCTGCAGTCACCATCTGCAGTGATTTTTAAACTACAGTTGATTTATAATATTGTGTTAGTTTCAGGTGTGCAGCAAAATGATTGAGTGATGCGTATATCAATTGTGTGGTAAGTCTCTCAGCCACGTCTGGTTCTTGTGACTCCAGCCCTCCAGGCTCCTCTGTCCATGGGCTTTCCCAGGCAAGAATACTGGAGTGGGTTGCTGTGCCCTCTTCCAGGGGATCTTCCCAACCCAGGGATAAAGCCTGTGTCTCCTGCATGTCCTGCGCTGGCAGGGGGATTGGCCAGTGGATTCTTTACCATCGAGCCACGGGGGAATCCTTCAATACATATGTGTGTGTGTGTGTGTGTGTGTGTGTGTGTGTGTATAGATACATATTCTTTTTCAGATTCTTTTCCATTTAGGTTATTATAAGAGATTAATATAGTTCTCTGTGTTATACAGTAAATCTCTGTTATCTATTTTATATACGGTAGGCGTATCTGTGAGTCCCTCCCCACCCCTCTTTCCCCAGTGGTAACCGTAGGTTTGTTCTCTGTGTCCCTGAGTCTGCTTCTCCTTTGTAAGTCAGCTCACTCGTCTTGCTGAGCGTCTGTATTCTGCGTCCCGCCCGGCCGTCCCGGCGCCCACGGCCTTTGCGGGTCGGGGTCTGCTGTGTTGCGTCTCTGCCACTTTCTCTCATGGCAGCTTGTTTTCTCCTGTATTTGCTGACTTTTTTAAACTTGTGATCCCAGGTTTCTTGGAGTGTTATTTGTGTTTTTTGTTTGTTTGTTTGTTTTTGAGGTTTGGCTTTTTTAAGAGCATTACTCTACAGAAAATATTTTTGCTTCAGCTAGGTTCTTGGCTATACTGTCAAATCAACTTTTTGGCATGAGGCTCTTTTAAGGCTTAATCAGGTGGTATGAATTCTTTTCACAGATTTCTGTGCATGAGGTGTGTATGCGTGTCTGTAAGCCAAGTAATGGGAAGATCCACCTTCCACCTTGGCTCTGGCCCAGGTTCCACCTCTGCTTGTAAAGACCAAGCCCTGGGCACCCTGGGATTAGGAAAACCGCCCCAATGCTAACATCAGATTCCTCCCTCCCTAAACCAGCAGAATTTTCTCTTTCTCATCCTGAGCTTCAGGGATTTTCCTGACGTTCCCATCAAGTCAACCATTTACTTAGCAAAGACGTCTGTTGCTTTCCTACTTATTCATCCAGCATCTTCAGGTATTTACACCTGGGAGCAACCGCCTTCAGCATGCAGGCACCAGATTGCTGAAAAGCGGCATTTTCCAATTAGTCTTCGGTCAGTAACATAAATTTCTCTGATCTTTATGTCCCTAGTAAGCAATTTTAAACCATCACTACAGTATTACAAGCTCCTGGACCTTAACAGAAAAAAAAAAAGAAGCTAGGGACATAGGGTCAGGAAAGACATATACTGGAGATACAAACCTACTTATTAAATCTTGTGACATTCTCATTCATCACAGCTTTATCACTGGGCTGTCGGCCAGGAATAGTCTTTACATTGTCCCAGAGCCAAAGGAAGTCCTCTGTGTCCTGCGGTTGCTTCTTTGTGTTATACTGAGTCCGCTTTATTCTAACTAAGTGTTCGAAATCACGTGACACCCTCTGAGTTATAAAGGACGTTTACCTTTGTGAAGAGAAGGGCCGATTAAGAGGAAGGAATTGGTTTCACCTCGATGACCACCATCGGGGAGATGCCCTTCTTGGCTCACAGGGCTCGATTCCGGATGACTGTCAGGTTGGCACCTTCATGGGGTGTGTCATTTGTCCGTTGACTCAGCTAAAATGTACTGAGTGCCCACTGGGTGCAGGCCACTATGCCAGACAGACACTGGAGAGATGAGGGAGACACAGCCCTGACCTTGGCCTTGGATGAACTCACTTTCTGTTGGAAGTAACAGAAATATAAATACTCATTACCATGAAACCATGAAATGCTGCATCTGAGATGTAAAGACAGGTATTTCCCTCCTAAGTGTGCTTACTGTTAAGTCGCTGAGTCATATCCGACTCTTTACGACCCCATGGGCTGTAGCCCGCCAGGCTCCTCTGTACATGGGATTCTCCAGGCAAGAGTACTGGAGCGGGTTGCCAATTCCTTCTCCAGGGGATTTTCCTGATCCAGGGAATGAATCTGTGACTCCTGCTTGGCATGCTGATTCTTTACTACTGAACTACCAGGGAAGCCCATTTGCTTCCCAGTACTTCATTCTTAAAAGACTGAAAACTCAAATATTTCAAAAATACATAGACTCTGATGATGAC
This sequence comes from Bos indicus x Bos taurus, assembly GCF_003369695.1. NCBI lineage: Eukaryota > Metazoa > Chordata > Mammalia > Artiodactyla > Bovidae > Bos > Bos indicus x Bos taurus. The sequence goes on along the minus strand of NC_040084.1, from coordinate 97,303,160 downwards.
ACGATACCAGTTGGATTGGTATCTGGGGTGAAGGACACTCGCCAGGTTCCGTGCCTGACCTAGGTCCCTCCCTGCACGGTGGTTTCAGGGGGCAGCTGCTGTACTCACTGAGGCAGACATTGCTGACCACCGCCCTCCCCACCTCCGGCCTTCACTGTCTTCACTCTCACCATGTAGAAAACCAGCTAAGAGGCAGCGGTGCTGGGCGGAGTTTGATCCTCAAAGCGCAAGGCTCTGGGCCAGAGAATCTCTGGTTTGGGTTTCCGTCCTCCAGGTTTCCCAAATCTTTGCATTCAGTCCACCCTGGTACTGTTTTATACAAGGTGAGCATCCTGACACCCGGCCCTTGGCTTTTTTACTACTCAGAAGCTTCCTTGGTTTGATATCTGCCTGTCTTCTCCAGGTTACCATGAGGATCCACTGGAATAAGGGAAATCAAAGTGCAAAAAAATAATGTGCTGTAAATTTATAAAGCTTTATCAATATTATTATTAGAGTAATATCGGAGTGTTAGAGCATTTTGTATTATACGGTTTCTTTACTAACTTATATTTAAGCCATTTTTCAGTTCAGTTCAGTTCAGTCGCTCAGTCGTGTCCGACTCTTTGCGACCCCATGAATCGCAGCACGCCAGGCCTCCCTGTCCATCACCAACTCCCGGAGTTCACTCAGACTCACGTCCATCGAGTCAGTGATGCCATCCAGTCATCTCATTCTCTGTCGTCCCCTTCTCCTCCTGCCCCCAATCCCTCCCAGCATCAGAGTCTTTTCCAATGAGTCAACTCTTCGCATGAGGTGGCCAAAGTCCTGGAGTTTCGGCTTCAGCATCATTCCCTCCAAAGAAATCCCAGGGCCGATCTCCTTCAGAATGGACTGGTTGGATCTCCTTGCAGTCCAAGGGACTCTCAAGGAGTCTCTCAAGACTCTCTCTCTTCTCCAACACCACAGTTCAAAAGCATCAATTTTTCGGCTCTCAGCCTTCTTCACAGTCCAACTCTCACATCCATACATGACCACAGGAAAAACCATAGCCTTGACTACATGAACCTTTGTTGGCAAAGTAATGTCTCTGCTTTTGAATATGCTATCTAGGTTGGTCATAACTTTCCTTCCAAGGAGTAAGCGTCTTTTAATTTCATGGCTGCAGTCACCATCTGCAGTGATTTTGGAGCCCAGAAAAATAAAGTCTGACACTGTTTCCACTGTTTCCCCATCTATTTCCCATGAAGTGGTGGGATCAGATGCCATGATCTTCGTCATTTTTAGTAGTGTCTTAATCTAAAAATGGGCTTCCCACCTCCCAGTGCAGGAGATATAAGAGACATGGGTTCGATCCCTTGATCGGGAAGATCCCCTCGAGGAGGGCATAGCAACCCACTCCAGTATTCTTGCCTGGGGAATCCCAGGGACAGAGGAGCCCGACAAGCTACAGTCCACAAGTCTGCAAACAGTCAGGTGCCACTAAAGCAACCTAGCACGCAGGCAACCTACAAATAGGCCTGGGAATGTTTTAAGAGTCATCACAGATTAATAAAATGACTTGCATGTTTGTATTAATTTTAAAGCATAGAAGAAAAATTTTAAATTCCGTAGAGGCCAAGATGGAGGGGTTCTGTTTGGATTACCATTTGAAATATATTTCTAGACCACAGAGTTCTTGTACTGAATCCAAAAACGTCCCAACTCTTTTGTTGCACGTGTCACTCAGCATTGAAGTAAGTGAAGAGATTGTAGTGTCTGAACAGAATATCTGCAGTGGCGCCCTTGAAATCCCTCCTCCTTTCTGTGGTCTGAGTCAGGGATAAGTCATTCCTCTGACGTGAATGACATTAGCAAATATTTCTGAGCGCTTGTTGTAGATGCCCAGGTCATTCATAGCATCACTTAACGGGTGTCAGACACTTGTTTTTTTGCTTCTTTAAAGACATTGACCCACTCGATCCCTGGTACAGTGCACTGGAGAGGTCGATTTCCATCTGAGATGGGAACTTTCAGGGAGTTCTGCAGTGTTCCCAAACCCGCCTACCCACGTAGGGATTTGAACTCAGGCAGCTGGCTCCAAGGCCCCGTCTTGACCTCTGGCTGTTCCTTGCTCTGTCACATCAGCTTCACCTCCCTCTTCCTGCCCCGTCTCATCGGTGACCACATTCCTGTCCGGGTGCAGGAATGCAAGATAGTAAGACGTTGAAGAAAGCTGAAAAGCGAAGATTTTGGAGTCACAAAGACTCTCCTACTTACCGGCTTCAGGCAGTGGTTTAACTTGTCTAATCCTCGATGTAAAATTAAACCCAATGCACACACCTGAGGAAACACCTAACGAGAAGGGTTTCAGAGCCTGTCTCACCCTGCCCACGTAATCAGCACCCGAGAGATGTTATTTATCACTAGTAGTCAAAACAGCACAAAGGAGGAGCTCAAACCACAAAGCCACATGGTCTTTTCTTGCCTTGTAAGCACAGGCCACATGCCAAGAAAACTGTGTCGGGGCCTGTCCATCACTTGTCAAGAGAGTTTCCCTCTGAGCTTCTTGCCTGAAGGCACCTCCATGTCTAAGAATTTCCAGGACAGCGTTTCAAGGAACCCTTGTCCAGCCCACTATGCAGATCTGACTGTCTCTTCCCTCTGTCTTCTCTCCCCAGGCCTACAGAGTCAATGAGAAGGCGGCAGAGCAGGCCCGGTGGGAGGAAGCCTCCAAAGAAACAATCAAGAAAACCACCAAGCCCTGTCCCCGCTGCCACGTGCCGGTAGAAAAAAACGGTGAGTCTGGGCTGACCGAAGAGCGCGGCTGTGGTGGGCTGTCCTCAGAGGGCAGCAGAGAAGTCGGGATCTACAAGGGCTTGCTAGCTGGGGAGCTCAGCGCTGGGGCTTTGGGGCCATCTGGCCAGGGTTTGAATCTCAGCACCACGTCAAGCTTCTTAACCTCCTGAACCGCAAGTCCTCGTCTGTAAAATAGAGATGCTAAACAGAAGCTGCACAGCCACCGTAGGATTAGGTGCAGGACGGATGGCAGGTGCTTCCCCGCGCCTGGTATAGAGACAGTGCTCAAGAAACACGAACCGCCCTTATGTTACTTACTATTAACATATTGAACTCTCCTGGAGAAGGGAATGGCAACCCACTCCAGTATCCTGGCCTGGAGAATCCCATGGACAGAGGAGCCTGGTGGAATACAGCCCACAGGGTCACAGAGAGCGGGACATGACTAAGTGACTGACACTCACAGGAAACTCCCCAGTCTGCCATCTCCCTGGAGCGCTCTGATACTGAGATACTCATCGGCTGGGGATGAGAGCTGGCCTGTGGTGAGTGAAACCCCACCCGCAGCCCCAGGGTGGGCCCTGCAGCCACTCTTTCCTCTGCTAAGGACTATATGGAAAGTCTTTTGTGGGGCTGGAGAAGACTCTTCAGAGTCCCTCGGACTGCAAGGAGATACAACCAGTCCATCCTAAAGGAGATCAGTCCTGAATGTTCACTGGAAAGACTGGTGCTGAAACTGAAGCTCCAGTCCTTTGGCCACCTGATGTGACAAGCTGACTCATTGGAAAAGACCCTGATGCTGAGAAAGATTGAGGGCAGGAGGAGAAGGGGACGACAGAGGATGAGATGGTTGGATGGCATTGCCGACGTGATGGATATGAATCTGAGCACACTCTGGGAGATGGTGAGGGACAGGGAAGCCTAGCATGCTGCCGTCCATGGGGTGGCAGAGGGTTGGACAGGCCTGAGCAACTGAACAGCACCAACCGAAGACAAATGTGAGAGCACCACAGGTTAAGTCCCTAGAATGTATCCACTGAGTCATCATTATGCCTTCATGATCTGGAATGTTCCTGGGCCTGCAGCGGCCTGGCCCGGACCTGTAAAGAGAAGACAACACCAGAATCAGAGGAAAGAGCCTCCCTGGTCCTCGCGGGCTGAGCAGGGTTAAGAAAGAAGCCCAGGCCCTTTCACCAGAGAGGAGGCACAGCGCTGAGAAGCATGGGCCGGTGTTCTGTCTCGTGGGTCCTTAAAGGATGCAGATTCAACAGTAAGAGACCCGCTCTGCTATTTTCAAAGGTCAGGAACCCTGGCTGTCTATCCCCTGGAGCCCAGAAGGGCACCTGATAAATAAATACCCTGGTGAATGTAAAAGGAGCTAGGAAAGGAGAGAGACACATACATAGATGCTTTTCTAAAATACGGTAGGGAAAATGAGCTGGAGAAAGACCCTGGGGTCAAGAGACGGCTTCCTGGTGGAGATGATGCCTGAGCCCAGAATGAGAATCGGTGTCACGAGGCAGGCAAGCCTCCAGGCAGCCGGCAGGTGCAAAGGCAGCAAGTGTGACCCGTCCACACAGCGCGTGCAAGAAGCCCAGCTCGTTCCTGGGTGAGGACGAGGAGCCTCGGCTGAAGTGAGTGGGCGCGGTGTAGGGCCCTGCGTGACCCGAGGGGCTTGGACTCGGTTCTCTAAGGCAGGGCGCCACTCGAGGGCCTGAGGCCGAGAACCCACGAGCTCAGATCCGCCTTGAATCAGACCACACCTGCACCCCCCAGAAGATGGAATCGAAGGCGTCAAGTGCTTCCTGACTGCAGCAACATTTCCTAATCTGGTTCTTTCTACGAAATACTGTGATGTACCGTGTACATGGAAAGCACTGATGTTTCACCTGTAGGCTTTTTTTTTAATGTTCTACAACCGCTTTTAACGTTCACAGAATGTGTGTTCACGTTACCAGCACAGCATATCCAGGATCCTCACCGTACACACAGATCTGTCCTTTGGAATCCTGATTGCTGGCACAAGGTCCGGGGCCACGTGTTACAGAGTATTCTCAGAGTCAATAACAGTGAAAACCTGGGGCACGTGTGAGTGTTCTTTAGTGCCGCAGGGACAGGCAAGCTTTCAAAGAACAAGGCAGAGATATATATATTTAAAAAACAAAAAGTGCACAGAACGTATCGTTGAGCTAAAAATGCTTCTTTGCAATTTTGTGTAGAGTGTGATCCTGAAGGATGAAGGGAGAGGTTTATGTCTTCTCAAAATTCTGTTTGAATCAACTGGAGATGCATGACTCATGTTTAGAAAGAGTCAGGCCAGGGCAGAAAATCTAAGAGACTGAGATTAAGCAGAACTGGATTTAATTTCAAGGAAACCTGGTTCTCCCACTGGCTTAGAGGTCACACCTATAGATTTTTAACCTATGAACTGAAAAGCTGAACCTTTCAGCTAGTTCATGATAGTCTAAACTGTTCTAAAGGCTATCACTACAGCCTAAACAAACCTAGGCTCTATTAGAAAAGCTAGTTTGTGGCTCAGATGGTAAAGCATCTGCCTACAATGCAGGAGACCCAGGTTCGATCCCTGGGTTGGGAAGATCCTCTGGAGAAGGAAATGGCAACCCACTCCAGTACTCCTGCCTGGATAATCCCATGGACGGAGGAGCGTTGTAGGCTACAGTCCATGGGGTTGCAAAGAGTCGGACACGACTGAGCGACTTTACTTCATAGAATGTAAAGAATCTTTCATTCAAGTATTAAAAAGTAAAGAAAAAAGAGAAAACATTTCATATAACAGTGGAAAGGGAGAGACAATCTGTAATATTCTAAATACTCACCCTAATCAGTGGGATAAATGATCACGTATTTCTAACACTGAAAGTTATATAAAACTAGTATTTTTTTTAAAAGCTAGTTTCACGGTAGTTTTCCACCTAAATGTTTCATATTTAACTGAATTCCTAAAGAGTAGTTCTACCTTCAGCAAAGCTGTCATGATCATGAGAATTCTCACCATTTTAAACGCAGGCTAAACCTTGCGCTTGCTCCCATAACACCCTTCAACCTCTGGAAATTCTTCCTTCACTTCTACCAGTTCCATCTCAAACCAGTGAGATCCTGGTTCCATTCCCTGATCAATAAGTGTCTGTTGCCCGTTAAATCTGCCTTCAGCTTGTTCCAGAACTTCAGCTCTCTCATTAAATCTGATGGCAGAGTGGCCAGCCCAGGCCATGGTGTTGGCTCTGCACAGTCTGGGCTTTCCATGGTTTGAGCAGCGGTCAGGAGACAGAGTTCTCTAAGAAGAAAACCAGATTTTCTCCATCCAAATATCCACAAATCAGTGTGACACCAGGAACTTCCCCGGTGGCTCAGACAGTAAAGTGTCTGCCTACAATACAGGAGACCTGGGTTCAATCCCTGGGTTGGGAAGATCTCCTGGAGAAGGAAATGGCAACCCACTCCAGTATTCTTGCCTGGAAAATCCCAGGGACGGAAGCTACAGTCCATGGGGTCACAAAGAGGTGGACATGACTGAGCGACATTTACTTTTAAGCTGGCGAGATTTTTAGAGTTGGAGTCCCTGACATTTCTCCATTTTATGGGGTCTAAAATACTCCTTCTGTATTACATACCAGGAAGAAAAGAGAGTTAACAAAATGATCGTCTTCATTCCTGCTATTTCCTTTTTTTCTTATTCTGCTATGCCACTGTGAGTCCAGTTTCTATAATAAAATCTCACTTGTTAATGCTAGTGCTCCAGATCCATTAAGATTTTAGTGTAATAGGAAAAATTCTCAAGCTTTCATTCAGCCTCCCTTTAATATTCAGCTAATTTGAATGCATTGCTTAAGCATTCTCTATGATATTCCAGAAAAATTTAAGTGATTATACAGTATTACACTATTAAATTATTGAAATCCTAAGTGTACAGTCAGTAAGTATGTGTTGAAAATACTCAACCCTGTAATTGTGTAATCCTAATTGGAAAATATTAAAAGTATCACAATGAGTTTTTCCCTTTATTTTCCACATATGTAAATGCTTAAATGCCCTTTAAAGCAAACCAAAAAGAAGTAGAAAAGTATGGGATTTTAAATACCCTTCAGTTAGCCTGAAACAAATGCCTTTAGTTACATATTCATAAATATTTTATATTAGTGCAAGTTCTCATGCCAAGCTTTTAATATAAAAATGAGACAGCCCTGAAGCAATTATTTGGAAAATTTGGCAAGGAAAAAAAATGGCTTAACAAGATAATTGGTAAAATTGAATAATGGAGTGCATTCGATGCTAAGTGAGATTCAAGCAAAGAAACCATGTCTGCCTGGATTGTCTGGGAGATTCGCTCACAAACAGTTCTCTACATAGAATTTTATACAAATAACTTTCCCTTCACATCACAGCAGACTTGCTGTCTGATCCCCAGAAGCAAATAGAGAATGCAGTTAACAAATTGGGGAGGTGGGGAAATCCCAAAATAAGTCCCCGAATAAGGGACTTTTCATTTCGTACTGGAAAGGCCCTGCTTCCTGAATGAAAGAACGTTGAAATCACGCAGATCTTGGCTCAACCTCTGGCTTCACACTGTTTATTTATTTTTGGCTGTGTTGGGTCTTCCTTGCTGCAGCCGTTCTTTTCTCTAGTTGCCGAGAGCGGGGCTCCTCTCTAGTTGAGGGGCTTCTCACCACCATGGCTTTCCCTGTTGCAGAGCCCCGGCTCCAGGACACATGGGCTTCACACGTCGCGGCTCGTGGACCACAGAGCACAGGTTCAATCAGTGGTGTGTCACATGGGCTTAGTTGCTCCGTGGCATGTGGGGTCTTCCTGGATCAGGAATCGAAACCATGTCTTCTGCACTGGCAGGCGGATTCTTTACCACTGAGCCACCAGAGAAGCCCTGCCTATACACTTAAAAGTACTCAACCTTGAGAAAATTCTGCACCCGGGCAATCCCCTTAGTCTCACGAGGTGCTCTGAGGAGCAATGACGTAACAGATGCAGAGCACCTGCCATTATTCACTAGTTTCTCACTGCCCTCATCTTGGCGTTTCCCTGGTGACTCGGGTGGTAACGACTCCACCTGCAATGCAAAGTCCATCATGCGAAATGCCGGGCTGCAGGAAGCACAGGCTGGAGTCAAGGCTGCCGGGAGAAACAGCAACAAGCTCAGATATGCAGGTGATACCACTCTAATGGCATAAAATGAAGGGGAACTAAAGAGCCTCTTGATGAGGGTGAAAAAGGAGAGTAAAAAAGCTGGCTTAAAACTCAGCATTCAAAAAGCTAAGATCATGGCATCTGGTCCCATCACTTCATGACAAATAGATGGAGGAAAAGTGAAAACAGTGACAGATTTTGTTTTCTTGGCTCCAAAATCACTGTAGATGGTGACTGCAGCCATGAAATTACAAGATGCTTGCTCCTTCGAAGAAAAGCTATGACCAACCTAGACAGCATATTAAAAAGCAGAGACATCACTTTCCTGATAAAAGTTCATATAGTCAAAGCTATGGTTTCTCCAGTAGTCGTGTATAGATGTGAGAGCTGGACTACAAAGAAGGCTGAGTGCCAAAGAATTGACGCTTTCAAACTGTGGGGTTAGAGAAGACTCTTGAGAGTCCCTTGGACTGCAAGGAGATCAAACCAGTCAATCCTAAGGGAAATCAACCCTGAATATTCATTGGAAGGACTGATGCTGAAGCTGAAGCTCCAATACTTTGGCCACGTGATGGGAAGAGCCAACTCATTGGAAAAGACCCTGAGGCTGGGAAAGATTGAGGGCAGCAGGAGAAGGGGGTGATAAAGGATGAGGTGGTTGGATGGCATCACTGACTCAATGGGCATGACATTGAGCAAACTCTGGGAGATAGTGAAGGACAGGGAAGCCTGGCGTGCTGCAGTCTATGGGGTCACAGAGAGTCAGACACAACTTAGCGACTGAACAACAACAATCTTCATCTTAAATAAAATTTTGAATAGCACGAAGGATCGTATTCAATATTAAATGCTTTTAAAACAACTGTCCCAACTCCTGTATTATGAATTTTTTCAAGCCAAGTAACAATGAAGAGGTGATAAAAATTACTCATGGTATATATTAACATTATTATATATTAAATTGCTAAATACATTATTGTATACTTAAAATATTAAATTTACTATATATTTAATTAAGGAATTGACCCCTGGCTGTGAAACACAAAGCATTTGTCTTTAAAACCCATCTCAAGAGAAGTCAGTAAACTCAGATTTACAAATAAAGTTTGTCCTCGATGAAAGTGGCATGCTTCGATCTCAATCATTTCTTAAAAAACATTCATTTATCTTTATTTTGGCTGTGCTGGGTCTCAGTTGCAACACACGGGAATTTTAGTCCTGGCGTGTGGGATCTGGTTCCCTGACCAAGGATGGGAACCCAGGCTCCCTCCATTGGGAAGCATGGAATCTTAGCCACTGGACAATCAGGGAAGACTTCATTTAAAAAAAAGAAAATTGTATTGGCGCATAATTCATTTACAGTGTTGGGTTAGTTTCAGGGGCTAAGTGAACCCGTCTTCTCCAGATTCTTCTCCCATATAGGTTATTCACTCCCTTCTTCATGAAGGTCAGAATTTCAGCATTTGTTTTCTTCCGTTCAGACTCTGCCCTTCCGTTGCTTGCGGTAATTCCACGGGAAAGTCTTCTGTGGGCACGCGGGCGGGTGTGGGAGTGTCGCCCAGGCGCTCATCCGTGTCCCCTCTCTGCCCGCAGGAGGATGCATGCATATGAAGTGCCCGCAGCCCCGGTGCCAGTTCCAGTGGTGCTGGAACTGCGGCTGCGAGTGGAACCGCGCCTGCATGGGCGACCACTGGTTCGACGTGTAGCTGGAGCAGCGGCCGCGCAGGCGCACTCAGCCGCCATCCTGCTGGGCCCTACTGTCTTCTGCTTTTTCCTCTCTCTAAACACACACACACATGCACACACACACACATAAACACGCACATTTCCAGTTCTTTCCAAAACCACCAAAGCAAAGTTATTGGAGAAGCTCCCAGGATCCCCATCTCCGGACCCCTGAGAGACCGCCGAGCTAGTGATGAGTCCCGCTCGCCGAGCTAGAGATGAGTCCCGCCAGAAGTATTTTCAAGCCCCGAAAATACACTAACAGTCAGAGCACAGATGACGGCGTGGTTCCCCGTCTGTGTGCGCTGTCATTCTTGAATGAATTCAAGTCAGGCTGGATAAATACATAGAGACGGATTTCTCAATTACCTTTTACCTTCAGCAAATATTGGGAAGAAGCGTTTGGTGGGGTGGGGAATGATTTTGAGGGACGATTACCTGTGGTTCTCTGTAAGACTGCAGTGGATCTGAGAACTTCATGCGCGGCTTCAATAGCAATGGACTTATTTAAATCTTCAGGAAGCATGTATTCCCGAAGAGCCACAGGCAGTAGTCAGAACTATATGTTTATCCCCAAGAATTCTATATTTATATCTTGCATTAATGAAACATCAACTCTGAATGAATCAGCTTGTCAACGAAGTGAGAAATTATGAAAGTTAATCTGAACATTGAATGCTCAAAATGTATGAATTTGAACATTCACTCCATTTAACTCTCTGCAACTTTAGAAGTTGTTTTTCTGAAACATTACAAAATCTAGAATTTGATTTTAAGCACTCATTTTGAGCATGAAAAATAAGCTCATATGTCTGGCTTCACTGTACATGTAATGAAGGTGCCTCTAAAGGAGACACTGTTAGAAATGAGTTCAGTAATGATTCTCAGTGTTAACAAACATGCAGTTTATTAAAGCAGAATCTCTAAAGAAGGAACCTTTCCAGCCCATCAGAATGAAACCAGGCAGATCAGAAGGGTCATGCTCTTTCTGTCTGCCTGGATAACGTTAATTACACTTTTTTATATCAGAGTATATTTTCTTCTGATCTCTTTCAGATCTGATTCAAATTGCAGTTGTCAAAGCAATAAGACGCAAAGGGAAACTGCAACAACAACTTAAGTGCCTAGAAAGGATAAAGAGGTCACTGCGGATGAATTGTGATGTGGAATCAAAATACAATATAAATGTAATTAACCAGGTTCAGGGCAACCCACACGGGGGCTCTGCCCACCCAGTGGGTTACTTAGAGTCCTTTTCTCTACGATTGTAAATTCACAGGAGAATATTTCCTCATATTAGCACAGCTTGAATTGGATTGCTGATCGTTTTCATCCTTGTTTTATGAGTCATTCGCAGCGCATCAAAGAGAGGCTCGTTCACGCTGAATGCCGCCAGCCTCCTTCTCCACGGCAGAGTGTGTGGGTGGGACAGTCTAACTGCTGCCTTTTGTTCTCGTGGTCTGCCTTCTCTGGAAGGTGGCGACGGTCCCTGAGGGTGTGATGACTCTCCTGCGAGCACAGGGCATCTTTCAGACGGATTTGGAGACCGGTAGCCAGCCTCATCTTTGTAGACAGAGCACCAGAAATCCTTGCTGGAGTCGAGGGTGGAGGTGAACCTCAGCAAGCTCCCACAGATGTCCTGTGCCCCTGTCCCTATGCGTCCATCCAAGGACTGTCCTACCCTGCTCCCTCCCTCCGAGGTCCTGAACCTGGAACGTGATGGGCGGAAGACAGCCCCATCAGTGGGAAAGGAGTCACATGGCTTCACTCTGTTGAAGATCCAGCCTCCCCATCATGGCCCCAAGGCTGCCGGCTCCTGTCGGGGCGCCTATGGGTGGTACAGAGATGATGCAGAGCTGGTGTCTCGAGTGAGAAAAAGGCAGGGCACCGGGCTTGAGCCACCCTTGTGGTTGGCTGGCATCAGGGCTCGGCCTAGAACCTGCTGGGGGCCCTCCTGCACATTACCAGTGGTCCCAGCGGCTCCTTACCCCCGGCCCCACAGGACAATCAGATGGCTCTCTCTGTCGTGGGGAGCTCCCAGCATTTCATACCCTCCATGGGTCTGAGGTTTAATGATGCCGCTGTTATTGCCTCCTCCCCGATTTGCATGGTTTGTTGGGGATGCCAAGCTGAGCAGTTTACTCCCACTTGTACCAGCAGTAGAAGCCCTAGGTCTCAGCTCTTTTCCTGATGGTAGCCTTCCTTTTTTCTTTTTTCAAAATTAGCATAAATTGATTCTCAAAACAAGTTAAATGACAAACAGCCACTGTAAATGAGTCTGAATCACAAACCACTATAAATGAACATGTCTGAGCACTGAACAATGTCACAAAAATCTGAATCTAGCAAAAGAAAAGAGTCTTTGCAGAAGAGTATTTTTTTCTAACTTGTATAAGGAAATACTCGGCAACAGTTGTCTAAGGTCGTACTCAAATTGTCAATAAAAGAATCAAAAGAGCGTCCAAGTCCATCTTTGAAGTTGTCCGTAAAGGCTGAAGGCGGGGGAGGGTAGCCCAGGCTGTGTCTCTCGGGTCCGGAAAGGGTTGCCGAGTGAGCCCGTGGCCATCCTGGTCTCCGTTCCGAGCTCCTGATTCATTCTGGTGGTTTATGTTCTTTCTAAAGATTTACTCATTTATTTACCTTTGTGCAGTGGCGCATCACTGTCGCTGCGCTCTGGCTTTCTCTAGCTGCGGCGAGGGAGGGCTACTCTTCCTTGCGGTGGGCAGGCTTCTGGTTGCGGTGGCTTTTGTTGCAAAGGGTTTCAGTCGCTGTGGCACATGTGTTCAGCAGTTGCAGCTCCCAGGCTCCAGAGCACAGGCCCAGTGGCTGTGGCGCACAGATTTAGTTGCTCCATGGCATGCAGGGTCTTCCCAGACCGGGGATCCAACCGTGTCTCTTGTATTGCAAGGCAGATTCTTAAACCAAGCTGGACCACCAGGGAAGCTTCCTGGTTGTTTTTAAAACTAGGTACTAGCTTCAGTGCCATCAAAATTTTAAAGGTCTTTTCAGGGAGGAGGGGAGGGAAGGATTGGGAGTTCGGAGTTAGCAGACAGACTAGCGTGCGTAGCATGGATAAACAAGGGCCCACTGTAGAGCACGAGGAACTATATTCAACATCTGGAACATACTGGAAAAGAACATGAAAAAGAATAAAATGTATAACTGAGTCACTTTTCTGTACAGCAGAAGCTAACACTACATGGTGAGTGCTAGTCGCTCAGTTGTGTCCGACCCTTTGCGACCCCTCCAGGCTCCTCTGTCCATGGAATTCTCCAGGCAAGAATACTGGAGTTCACGGCCATCAGCAGCTGGTAGATTTTTTTTTTAAGTTATGGTTTGCTTTTTAGAGCCCTGTTAAAAAAAATTTTTTTTAGTGTATTGAAATACAGTTGATTTAAATCAACTATTTCAATATATTTTAAAATAAATATGTTTCAATAAATTTTTAAATAACCCAACTGTATTTCAATAAATCTTTAAGTAAATCAACTAAATTTCAATAAACTTTTAAAAATTTTTGACAGGGCTCTAAAAAGCAACGTATAACTTTAAAAATCTAGCAGTTACTTTCCTGCCTTCTCAGCACACTTTTCTAAGAAAACGTTTAAGGCGAGTTTGAGTTGGAAAGCCCGCAGGACTCTGTCTGGCCTCGAGGAGCGCTGGGACTTCTGTTGCCCTCCGTGTGGGTGTGTGGTGCCACATTTCTTGGACGCTGTGTCAGTGTCTGCCCACTGTTCACTTCACAAGGGGCCCGTGTCTGAGTGAGGCCGACATTCCTGGGGCTCTCCTACGAATCTGGGGCAAGCGGCAGACCCCGAGGGCCCCTGGGGGCCAAACCCCGCAGGAAATGCTCTGAGGAAACACTGCCTTTCTAGGAAGAAAGGCAGAAAAAGCAGGGGGGAAGGGGGAGCGACCCCACCGCCTCCCTGTGCCTGAGCCTTGGGGTCACAGCAGCCACCTTGAGGGGCTGGTATGAGGACTGCATGAACTGATGCACATGAAGCCCTCAGGACGGGACCTTGAACCCGGGGATACTCAGTACATGTTCCTTATCATTATTAATAATAGACGAACCAGGCACTGGAGCCCTCTGGCCCCACCCCAAACAAACAAGCCAAAAGCACAAAGAACGCAAGCCAATTGCAGATGCGATCGAGGTGTGTGTCTAGTCCCAGAGCTAGGGGTTTTGCCGTGACAGACAGGCGGTGGGTTTCAGTGTTGGATTAACCAAGGCCCCAGAAATGTCCCTACAGAGGCAAGTTGCCAGCTGTGTTTGAAAAGGCTTGAAGGGACAGGACCCAGCTCTCGTGCAGGGCCTCCAGCGTGGACAGGAGAGAGCCGACACTGAGTGGAAGTGAGCACGCGTAGATGTGAGTGTGAGCCAGCAGATGCGGTGTGCGGGTGCGTGCTTCCCACCCCCAGTTACCCTTGCCAGGCCACTTCTGCACCACGGAGAGGATCCATGTCAGCTTCGAAAAGAAAACCCTGTCTCAAAACAACGCTGGGCCTGTCTTCAGATCACCCACTGTGAGTAAACTGTCCAACCACAAATATTTAAGAACTTTCACTGCAGTCTGAACAATCATGCAGAACAAGGCAGGGAGTATTTTCTGGGAAGATCCATTTGGCACTCAGATTAGTGGCTCTGTCTCGATGGGAACTCGCTGTTCCCTGATCTCATCCTCTGATCAATAGGCTGAGAATCAACTTTGTCACTGGGGGACATGTCTGGACCCCAGAAGACAGACTCACAGTAACCCAACTTATGAGAGAATGAGGTGCGGAAGCTAGAGTGTCCATTTACAATTTGCGTCTGCCATGAGAAGCTCGCCTCTTGATCTTCCATCTGCCTGGAATAATTTCATTACAGCCCTGCCCTCCCAGCTTTGCCTGGTCAACCTTAGGTCTCCCTGTAATCCGCCTCTCCCGGAACCCTTCTCCTGGTCTGCATGAAGGGCCGTTTCTCTGCAATTTCAGAGCTCCGCTGCTTCCTGAGTCACAGCTGTGTGGTGCTTTTGCCAACACAAACAAATCCCCCAGTTCTTCAGACACCGCTGGGTGTCCGACAAGTCAGTTAAATTCTGACACTAACCACCCAGATTACATGTCAGAATCCACAGGTTAAGGGCTCAGCCTCCCAAGACCACCCCAACTCTGACCCCAGTCACACATCACAGGTTTGTACTTTTACTTCGACCAATTGGCTACAAATCAGGGGTTTCTAGGACCCATCCCCTAAGTTCAGTAATTCCCTGGAATGGCTCCTAGAAGCGAGGAAGGAGCTTCACCCACTATTTGCTGTTGTCTAGTCGCTCTGTCATGTCCGACTCTTTGCTACCCCGTGGGCTGCAGCCCATCTGGGCCCTCTGTCCATGGGGTTTTCCAGGCAAGAGTACTGGAGTGGGTTGCCATTTCCTTCTCCAGGGGATCGAACCAGGTCTCCTGCATCGGCAGGCAGATTCTTTACTGCTGAGCCAGCAGAGGAGCCCCCACGACTGGTTTATTATAAAGAATTCAAATCCAAGAACAGCCCCTGGAAGAGCCACATTGAGCAGGGATGGGATAGGGTGTGCAGAGTGTCCATGCCCTCTGTGGATACATCACCCTCCTCATTCCTCAGTGTGTTTGCTAACTGGGAAGCTCTCTGAACCCACTTCTTTCGGGTTTTTTAGTGGAAGGTTCCTTAAGTAGACACGATTGGTTAGATCATTGGCCATTTAGTAATTTACCCAACCTCCCGCCTCCCTCCCATCCTTAGAAATCTCAGGTTGGGGCTTAAAGGTCCAACCCTCTAAGGTGCCCTGACTTTCCTCTTAGGCAAACTGAAACTGTCTAAGGCCAACCGTGGTCATCTCATTAGCATACACATCACTTTGGAGATTCCAAAGGTTTTAGGAGTCATGTGCCAGGAACGCAAGATTTACTATTTTTAATATTAATTCATATTTATTATCATTTATTCATATTCGTGGATTTCCCAGGTGGCTCAGTGGTAAAGAACCTGCCTGCCAAGCCAGAGACGTGGATTCTATCCAGGGGAAGATCCCCTGGAGGAAGAAATGGCAACAGAGGAGGAGGAAATGACAACCCACTCCAGCATTCTTGCCTAGGAAATCCCAAGGATTTCCAAGAGGAGCCTGGCAGGTCCTGGTGTCACAAAGAATCGCACAGACTGAGCAACTGAACAAATTCATATGCATATTTCACAATAACATTTAATGTGTAAAACTTTACTCACCTGTTTATTTCTCTCTGTCCCCCTAGGAGCAGATCAGGAGAGCATAACTATTGTCCCACCTTTGTATCCACAATACCCAGTGCAGGCCTGCCGCATTCCTGGCTCCACAAGTAGATAATTGCATATTGAAGTTCTGAGCAAATCTACTTAGAAAATCAAACATCAATGAAAAGCTTACTAGTTGAGCCTAGATTCAGAGCTAAGTGACTGAGCTGCATCTCACTGAGTCAGTGACCCCTGGGCAGACGATCAATTTCCATTACAAAGGGGTGTATCAGGCAGGCCAGAAACCCCGGGTCTCAGATCAGGTAACCTTAGCTGGAGTCCCTGAGACTTGCACTCAGAGGGTTCTCCCCCTGAGCCCCGCTCCTCCCCAGTGCCCGGGTGACCTCACCTGTACCCTGGGTGATCTTGAAAACTCTCCAACTGTACTAGCGGAGACAAGCGCTGCGGGTTTTCCTTCCTATCCTTTGTTTTATTCATGAATTTTGGCTTCTTAATTCCAAACTCAGGGTGACTTCAGTGGCATTTTTGAAAGATGCTATTTACTTATTCATTCAGTTTTGGCTGTGCTGGGTCTTTCTTTCTGCCCACGGGCTTTCTCCAGTTGCAACAAGCGGGGGCTTCTCATTGCAGTAGCTTCAGCCATTGTGGCTATTCTGCAGCACGTGGAATCTTCCCCAACCAGGGATCAAGCCTGTGACCCCAGTATTGGCAAGTGGATGCTTAAACACTGGACCCACCAGGGAAGTCTAAAGAATGCTGCTTAGCCTCAAATCTCCACTCAGCAATTTTTTTTCCCTGTAAAGTGTTCCTTGTGTCTTTATTACAGACTAATTATTTTATTATCACAATCTAGAAAGTAAAAAAGGCAAAAAGGGAAAATTAAAACCACCATCCAGAAATAATTACTTACTTATTAATACTTAAAAACATGTGACGAGCATCTTCCCGTCTCAACAGATTTCTAAGATGACAGTTTTTCAGGACTTGGTATGATTGACTGCATGCTAATTAAGTTAATAAGTATTTCTTTTAAATGTCCTGATCTAATTCAAAACTGTTATTTCTCATGGAGTCATTAAACAGTTTGGGTATGAAAGCATGCAGCTGTGAAAAAATGTTTATAATGTGATGGTGAGTGAAAAGAGAGCTCACCAAGATGGTACGCATGCTGTAATTGCAAGTGGTTTTTTAAAATTAAGTTTAAAACAAGTGACTGAAATGCAGTTTGCTATGGTGATAAAATTATCTGTGAACTTTCACTTGTCTCTACTACCCACACTTCCTGGCAGTGTGAGAATATCACTTTATAATGAAAAACAATTTTTAATTTCCCAGGACAGTTTAAGCCGCCCAGATTGCGTGCAGTCAAGAAATGAAGACTTTTCTCATCAGTAATTCAATTCTTGCATTATCTTGTGCTGTGCTTAGTCGCTCAGTCGTGTCCGACTCCTTGCGATCCCGTGGACTGCAGCCTGCCAGGTTCCTCTTGACTCAGATGATGATGAAACATGGTAGAGACACTCTGCTGCTTCTTGCAAAGGACTTTTGCCAGGTGGATTTGAACAAGGTAGAGTGGAAGAAAAATGAGTGGGATGGAGCCTCTGGGAAGACGAGATTCAGCTTGCAGCCCCCTGGAAGGGTCGGCGTCCAGACCCTCCTGACTTTCTCATGAACATCTTCTCTTCCCACAGGGTGCTGACCACCATTCCCCCTGAGCCCAGGACCCGGAGGTTCCTGCACAGAAACTGGGTCCGTCCTGGGCAAAGAGGATGAGTTGGTCTCCCTGCTGTGGACCACTTCTCGGGGAGCCAGGTGCGGGGAGTAGCACAGACCCAGGGACGAGCCTCTCACAGGCCCAGTAGGCTTGGATAATGTCACTGCTCTGGCCCTGCCTGAAATTCCCCCTGATCCTCCCTCAAGCCAAAACAGTCAACACGGATACCTCCCAAGGACTTTGTCCCACCCAGAAGTGTTAGTCGCTCAGTCGTGTCCAACTCTTTGTGGCCCCATGGAGTGGGTACCCATTCCCTCCTGCAGGGGATCTTCCTGACTCAGGAATCAAACCCAGGTCTCCTGCATTGCAAGCAGATTCTTTCCTGTCTGAGCCACCTTCCTCTGGAGGATCAGCTAAACCCATAGAAAGCCCTGGACTCTTAACCACGTGGTACTTGAGAATCCCTGAATTCTGAAATGCCTCTCTGCATTAGCAGCTGACTTTATTTTCAGGTCCGTTTGTCACAGAGACATTCCGATTTCGTGATTTCACACGAGTCCTGTGCATTGACCACCGTTGAGTCAGCACTGCCTCTTTCCCTGATGACATCTGAGGCCCCATCAGCTGCTCCCTCCAATGCAGCGGGCCTCACTCAGGGTCCCTGTCTCAGCCAAGCCTTTCCCGGCCAACCCATCCTCGACTGTCCAAACCACTGCCCCCGCCCCAACCCATCCCCGCCCAGCTTGCTTTTTCTCCATTGTGCTCCTTTGTATCTGACATCAGTTCAGTTCAGTTCAGTCGCTCAGTCATGTCCGACTCTTTGTGACCCCTTGAATCACAGCACGCCAGGCCTCCCTGTCCCTCAGTATCTCCTGGAGTTTGCTCAAACTCATGCCACTGAGTCAGTGATGCCATCCAACCATCTCATCCTCTGTCACCCCCTTCTCCTCTTGCCTTCAATCTTTCCCAGCATCAGGGTCTTTTCCAATGAGTCAGTTCTTCCCATCAGGTGGCCAAAGTATTGGAGCTTCAGCTTTAGCATCAGTCCTTCCAATGAATATTCAGGACTGATCTCTTTTAGGATGGACTGGTTTGATCCCCTTGAAGTCCAAGGGACTCTCAAGAGTCTTTTCCAGCACCACAATTAAAAAGCATGAATTCTTTGATGCCCAGCTTTCTTTATAGTCCAACTCTTACATCTATCTGTACATGACCACTGGAAAAACCATAACTTTGACTAGATGGGCTTTGTCGGCAAAGTGATGTCTGCTTTTTAATAGACTGACTAGGTTTGTTATAGCTTATCATCCAAGGAGCAATTGTCTTTTAATTTCATGGCTGCAGTCACCATCCATGGGGATTTTGAAGCTCAAGAAAATGAAGTCTGTCACTGTTTCCATTGTTTCACCATCTATTTGTCATGAAGTGATGGGACTGGATGCCATGATCTTCATTTTTCAAATGTTGAGTTTCACTCTCCTCTTTCACTTTCATCAAAAGGCTCTTTAGTTCCTCTTTGCTTTCTTCCATTAATGTAGTATTATCTGCATATCTGAGGTTGTTGATATTTCTCCCGGCAATCTTGATTCCAGCTTGTGCTTCATCCAGCCCAGCATTTCCCATGATGTACTCTGCATATAAGTTAAATGAGCAGGGTGGCCTTTCCCAATTTGAACCAGTTCTATGTCCAGTTCTAACTGTTGACCTTCATATAGGTTTCTCAGGAGGCAAGTAAGGTGGCCTGAACTCTCCTCAGTTACTGTAATTCCTCAACACTAGAAGCAACTCTGGAACCTACTATATCTTCTGAAGGAGTAATTATATAGAAGTTCAACAGTCCGTTCATTTTCACTGCATTTTCTTCTCTCAACTTCTATGAAATGAAAATTGATATTTAACCAGAAAAGAGCATGTCTAGTGTGACTCACTTTTTATACAATGAAGTCGTATGTATTTGCGTTTATATCCACATCCGAGGATCCTTCCATCTGTAGGTTTCACAGAGACTGACGCCTGGAGTAAGGCGTACACCCGAAGTGATGCTGGCGTTTGTGGGTGGTGAGATGCAGGGTGATTTTTCTCTTCTTCTTTGTGCTTTTCTCTAGTAGTTGAATGTTTTATAACAAGGAGACATCGTGTTCACCGAAAAACCAGTCTTTACTTAGAGAGAAAGTGAAAGTATTAGTCACAGTCGGGTCCGACTGGACTCTAGCCCACCAGGTTCCTCTGTCCATGGAATTTTCCAGGCAAGAATACTAGAGTGGGTAACGATTCCCTTCTCCAGGGCATCTTCCCAACCCAGGGATTGAACCTGGGTCTCCTGCATCATGGGCAGATTCTTTACCATCTGAGCCACCATCGTGAAGAGAGAACCCCACCAGAAACCTTTGGCCAGAGGCCAGCCTCGTGCAGAGGTCCTGGGGCTCTTGTGAAGGGCGGGTGGCACAGTGCTGCCCACGTGAGGAGACCCTGGCGGTAGAGAAGCTGACCCTGTTCAAGGTTCTGTTACAACGGAATGGTCTTCTGGTCACTTGAAGGTGTCTAAACGGGTCTGATTGGTGAGTTAACCGTGACCGGGACAGAGGAGGGTGGTTCACCGTCCAGACCAGGCAATGGTTCCTGAGGGCTTCCTGCCTTCCTCTCTGAGTGGGCAAGTCTCTGCAGGTTCTCAGGCCACAGAACCTCCTTCCATTGCTGAATTTCCTTCCTGGTTGCCTTGCTCATTAATATTCATTAGCTGTAGTTACTAGTGGTTTATCCTACTATGGGCACATGAGCTACATTATCTGCATGTGGTCCAGAGAACGGAATCCCTACCTACCTATTACAGCTTAGATGTGAACATTTTAAATAAAGAATCATAAATACCACTTTAACCACAAACTGAGACATACCCACTACAATCAGTTTTTGATCTCATTAATTTGACGCTCTATTAGTACTGAGAAATCTGTAAGTTTAGCATATTACACTATAGCAAAATTGATAACATAAATCACATTTGATGTCAAAGGAATAAATGTTCATTATGATTGAACAGCATTTAACTAGAAATTGAAGGATGCTTTCTAAACCTGGTAAAGAGCATGACTCACGAGTGGAACATAACAGTCATGTCCGTGAAGTTAAATTCTTTTTAAGAAAAGAAAGTTTGCAGTGACCACTATCGGCTATTCGCCAGCATCCACAATCCCTCTTTTGCCCAAGAGACTTCGATTTTCTTGGGTTATCCACTCTCCTTTCAGCCACACGCCTCAAGGGAAGATGACCAACCACATTACAAAGAAATAAAAGCATGTATCCAGACAAATGGAGCAGGAAATGGCAACCCAGTCCAGTATTCTTGCCTGGAGAACCCCATGGACAGAGGAGCCTGGTGGGCTGCAGTCCATGGGGTCGCAAAGAGTCGGACACGACTGTGCGACTAACACTTTGAAGGAGCACGAGGAGAGGGCAGGACGCACAGTTCAGGCCACAGCATCTGTCCCTGCGTTCAGGAGGTGTGGGTGTGACGAGAGCCCGGTGACTGCCCTCCTACTATTCTTACTTCCAGCCTCCGTGTGTGTGTAAGCATGTGTGGGGGGCGGGGGGTTGGGGGTTATATTGTATTATTTTTAAACAATGAAGCCCGAAAAACCCAAATCAGCTACTCAGCTGGTCCTCAGCCAGATAAGCAGTCTTTTATTTCAGCCCTGGAAGAAACATCGTTGTATTGGACTTAATTGAGAAATCCACTGGTCTCCAGAACAGCCGTCCCCTCGTAGGGGATTTTAAAGGGGTAGCATCAGTGACACCCACTCCAGTACTCTTGCCTGGAAAATCCCATGGACGGAGGAGCCTGGTGGGCTGCAGTCCATGGGGTCGCTAGGAGTCAGACACGACTGAGTGCCTTCACTTTCACTTTTCACTTTCATGCATTGGAGAAGGAAATGGCAACCCACTCCAGTGTTCTTGCCTGGAGAATCCCAGGGACGGGGGAGCCTGGTGGGCTGCCATCTATGGGGTCGCACAGAGTCGGACACGACTGAAGCGACTTAGCAGCAGCAGCAGCAGTGACATAGTCCCCTTTGCCAAGTTCTCAGGCCTGGGAACGAACCAGGTGCCAGCATCGATGCCTCGGTCGCTCCCCTATCTCCTGGTGGACAGTGCCACTCTCCACCATCTTCTTGGCAGAGGCCCTGCTGGCTTCTTCCTGGACAGGCACAGGTTCGCCCCCATGCCCCTTCTGACTTGAGCACCTCTGACCTGTTCCTTTGGATGTCTTCTCCTTCTGGAATCCAGGAAAAGGAGAAACATCCTTCACTTGTACTGCTCTGTATTGCAACAATTTGTTGCATCTCTAATGTAACAATTTGATCAACAGCTAGACATGAGGGTGAAATTCTCGCCCCCACTGCTTCTTTTGTTACCCATCTCTCTGTTTCTGTCTCGCTTTTCCTTCTTCTTTATTTCTTTAATTTCAGCTTTGCTTCAAGCCACTCTCTACCGGCCACTGTGCAGGAGCCTCAAATGTACAGGAGAGTCCCTTTGTAGCTCGGAGCCCAGCAGCACAAACCCAAGGGAACAGACAAGATGTGACAAGATGCACAAATCCACAGAAGCCAGGGTTGGAGGTAAACATTTTGGGAATTCTCCACCCTGAAGAAATCAGTTGCTCCAGTTGCTCACAACTGAATGAGTTCTGGTACACCACTTGCCAACATGTGACCCTTTTAAAGACATTCACAGACAGCAGGTTTGCTATGATTCTGACTTGACATAGAATTAATGCAGCGACATAGCGTTTGCTTTCAGATACGAGTATATTCGCTAGCACATGGAACTCTGCTCAGTGCTATGTGGCAGCTTGGATGGGAAGGGAGTTTGGGGAGAGAATGGATACATGTATATATACGACTGAGTCCCCTCACTGCTCACCCGAAACTGTCACAACATTGCTAATCGGCTATACTCCAATACAAGATTAGAAGGTTTTGTTTTTTTTTTAATAGAATTTTTATACCTGTCACCAATCAGGTGTTAATAAATGTGTCTTGAGTGACTGCTTGAGTCAATCAGTACCTTTTCCCCAGAGGAACATAAATACCTATATCTCATAAGTCTTGTCTTGCATTCTAATGTAGTCAAGCCAGAAACAGAAGAAAATGTATAAGCTGTAAGACCCTGCTCTCAAAACTGCACAGAGATCACAGAACAAGGAAATGGGTCTTCTCTTCACTTTGAGGAAGCAGGTATTGAGACCTTCCTGGTTCTTTCTTGCTTTTTTTAATGGAAAGACCCACATGTACCTTTATGAATGTTCCTCTTACTTTAAAACAGCAACAACATCTGCTTACAGTTGGTAGTACTAATAGCAATCATGTATATTCCCCAGGTACACTGCTAAGAATATCACAGGCACAATCTCATTTTGCTTTTCTCTTCTTGCCCTCTGAATAAGCTGCCTTCATCTGACCCAGGAAGAGAGAGATCCTTGAAGAAATGGACCTGCTCAAGGTTGCCCAGCTGGCAAGTGGCCTCCTTGGAGCCTGGGCTTGGGGTTCTGGACCTCTTTTCTGAACTGCCCTTTCTTCAGGGATGCAGAAATTTGTTTCATTTGTATCCTTAACCTCAACATGAGCAGAGCATTCCAGGTAGAGAACAGTTTATGCTGCAGGATTATTTGCTCATCCAATTAATCAAGTTCAGTCCACTGGCTCTAACTCAGAGTTTAAAAAATACGTCAGAAGCCAACATTGTGACCCGCTATGGGTGCACTAAAGCAAACACGTGAAAGACATCAGTGACCAAGAGACTGAGTTTCAAAGACACCAGCTGATGTTGTCAACAATTTCCCTTCCCTAACTTATCTTGACTTCCATGGTGGTTCAGTAGTAAAGAATCCACCTGCAATGCAGGAGACATGGGTTTGATCCCTGGGTTGGGAAGATCCCCTGGAGTAGGAAATGGCAACCCACTCCAGTATTCTTGCCTAGGAAATCCAAGGACAGAGGAGCCTGGTGGGCTACAGTCCATGGGGATCACAGAGTCAGACACGGCTTAGCAACTAAGTAACAAAGCTTTTCTCTAATTTCAGTGTTGTCCCTCCACACTGGGGCCAGCACAATACGCCTTTCATCCAAGTAGCTGACAATTTTACTGGTTGTCATCTTACTTGTCCAAGGTTAGGATAGTTCTAACTAATGTTTTGTCACTTCCTTTAAGAAATCTATCATTGGGCTGCATAGTAAGGCAGAGTAATGCAGTTTATAAAATAACTAAAATATGTCCCTAAATTCCACCATTTTAACAATAACTCTACTGCCAAACTAATAGATACTAATATTAATGTCATCCATGTCTTTTATATCCTGTAGGAAATTATTCACTGATATAATAAGGAAGAACTATTTGGGTATTTCTCTGTGACCCCACCACCACCATTGTTGTTCAGGGTGATATTTGAAAGACTATTGAGCAAGAGGTAATACTGTGAATTTAGACAAAGAGAATCTGTGTAAAGGAAACACATAGCAAAGAAAATCTATAGTTTGCAAACCAAATACAATTGGAGCACCTGCCCAGAGCTAGCAGATCACCTCCCCTGATGTAATGAACAA
The DNA here is from genome assembly GCF_003369695.1 of Bos indicus x Bos taurus. Classification (NCBI taxonomy): domain Eukaryota; kingdom Metazoa; phylum Chordata; class Mammalia; order Artiodactyla; family Bovidae; genus Bos; species Bos indicus x Bos taurus. The sequence goes on along the minus strand of NC_040084.1, from coordinate 97,278,964 downwards.
TGATCTCTTCACATCAGATGTCCTCTGGAAGGAACGCAGCCCCTGCCTGGACACTAGGCAATTGTCTGGGAGCCAGCTCGTTCCTGGAAGAGAGAAGGGGACTTGGATCCCTGAGCAGAGCAACAAGAGCCAGTCCAGATGTGAAATAGTGAGGCTTTCTTTCTTCACGCCACGTGGGTGGCGCTGGGTAGATGGCAAAGCACGGAGAAGCTGGGCACAGGGTGGAAGAGTACTGGGAGCCGGAGAAGGATTCCCAGATTCATCCTCACCCTCAAGAGTCAAGTTTCAGTCTTTCAAACAAATTGGTCAGGAGAGGAGACCAAAATGAAAAAGAGAATTTCCTCCATGGCTTGTGCTTCTGAAGTGCAGTAATATTCATCTGAAGTCTATCAGATGCAATTAGAACCCAGGTACCCTTGTTTATGACTTCCCTGGTGGCTCAAATGGTAAAGTGCCTGCCCACAATGCAGGAGACCCAGGTTTGATCCCTGGGTTGGGAAGATCCCCTGGAGGAGGGCATGGCAACCCACTCCAGTATTCTTGCCTGGAAAATCCCACAGAGGAGCCTGGCGGGCTACAGTCCACGGGGTCACAAAGAATTGGACACGACTGGAGCGACTTCAATTTCACTTTCTTTGTTCCCCCTTGTTTAGAGCACACAGTAGGGTAATCGCTTTGATGCACCCATGGGACATATTTAACGATAACTCTCTGCTGAGATTTCATGTAGAACTTGGGATGCCTGCAGGCTTAAAAGGACACATAGGAAATGTGGGGGGCAGGAAGCAAAATTATAAGCTGTCAGAATGGAGAGACAGAGACTGAAGCTCAGCTCCCTTAAGTTCCGATGAAGAGTAGGCATAATTCTGAACTCTGTCTACCTGCTGCCCTAGAGAGGATGTCCCTGCCACAGGTGCCGGCAAGAGGGGGACACAGGATGGGGGCACCTGTCATGTCACTGCCCCCCACCTCGCACCCATTCTCCTGTGGAAGGGGCACTCTTTACGTAGTGTTTCACGCTGGGCCTATTTGATACCAAATACGAGTAGACAATTTCCCTCAAATGTGAGAGAGGAAAGTCTGCCACACGGAACGCTGTGCCCTGGGCAATGAATGTGCTGTCAGTGTCCACAAAAGCCTCTTTGTGGCCGATGGCCGACACCACGCATGCCATCGCAGCCGAGGCTCTGCCCTTTTCTGCTGCCGAATATGAAATCCTGCACCGCGAAGCTGCACCTCCTTCTGCTTTCTATCTGACGGTGCTCGTTTGCATTCTCAGTAGCTGAAAGCGGTGCTGAAGCCTGTGTGCTGGTAGGATGTATGAGGGGCGATTAACAGAGATGCCGATATGTTTCACTTTGAACAGGTTTGCCAACTTCCAGATCCTCCCTCTAAGCATCAGCAACTTAAATATCACCCAGCTAATGACCAAAAAAACCACAGTTGCAAAATATGTATCCCGTCAGGTGTAGGGTTTTTGCCAAGATCAATAAGAGCTTTGAAGGTCGTGTAATTCCCACAGGGAGTTCACGCACTGTGCTCAGTCGCACCCTTTTTCAAGTCTGAAAACACATCGAAAGGACTTTTCATTTATTCACCCCTGTCTTCATTCGTTCAACTAACATTTATTTAGGGACCCTTGCATGTGTCATCTTGTGCTAGATCCTGAATGGTGTTAAGAGGGGTAAAAGAGTGGATTCAAGGCGTAAAACTTCATCATCTCTAAAAAAAAACAAAAACTATAGAAACATTGTATTAGATCATAAGGTTGAAATAATGTTAAATTCCTGAATATTGTCATTATGTTGCAATACAGAAAAAGACAAAATGTTGCAAAATAATAACAAGTGGTGAATTTAGGTGAAGAGTAAAGGAATGTTCATTACATTTATCTTTTACCTTTTCTATAGCTTTAAATTTTTTCACAATACAAATTTAGAGGAAAGGTTTTCATCTCTAATTTTAAGAAGCTCACAATCTAGAGATTTTTTTTTTCTAATAAAAGAGAAAAGAGGAGAAGATTACATTTAAAACATAGGATCAGAAGCCACTTGAAGGATGTTGAAACTATGAAGGCAAGGCTGGAAGTCTTTGGGGAAGAGGTCCTGGGGGCCCGTGTCAGCCACACCCAGGGACTCAACTACAGAGAAGGAAGCCCCGTGGCAGAGGAGGTTGGGTGCAGTTGAGCCCCAGCTGACACACAGGAGTCCAGCCAGGCTACAGCCCAGACTGGGTTTCATCAAAGGAGCAAACACTGCAGGGCTCCATGGAGACCCCCAGCACGCAAAGAGAGGCCCCAGCTGTAGACTCAGGGCCTTGGAGAAGACGACCGTGACCAAGCATCTGGGGCCAGTCTGCCCTTCACGCTCCAGGTGCTTTTGGTCCCTACAGAAGTGATGACCAAACAACACCTGAACAGATAGTTCAGTTCAGTTGAGTCGCTCAGTCCTGTCTAACTCTTTGCAACCCCAGGGACTGCAGCACGCCAGGCTTCCCTGTCCATCACCAATTCCTGGAGCTTGCTCAAAGTCCTGTCCATCAAGTCGGTGATGTCATCCAACCTACTCACCCTCTGTCATCCCCTTCTCCTGCCGTCAATCTTTCCTAGCAGCAGGGTCTTTTCCAATGAGTCAACTCTTCCCACCAGGTGGACAAAGTATTGGAGCTAAAACATCAGTCCTTCCAATGAACATTCATGACTGATTTCCTTTAGAATGGACTGGTTGGATCTCCTTGCAGTCCAAGGGACTCTCTTAGGAATGAGGAAAGCAGAGAGGTTGTTTATGAACGTAAGTCAGAAAGGAGATGGAACACCCTGGCTCTGTCCTTGTTCAGAAGGACTTCACAGAAGGTGATGGAAATGGACCCAGGGATGCAGTGGGCAGCCAAACCTGCCTGGACCAGGGGCCCTGGGGCTCTTCCCAGCTGCTGTGCAAGGTTCTGCCCTCCTGCGGGACCAGGAGAGGACTGAACTTCTTGGCTAAGGTGAGACGGGGAGGAGAGGGAGAGCAGCCACGGGACTCCCACGGATGGGAGTGGAGGGCACTGCAGGCTGGGGAGCAGGATTCAGGCTCTGATGACCTCATGGCCAGGCTGGTGTTGACTTGGCTCAGAAAGGTCCTCCTGCAACCCCCGAGTCACCCAGGACAGGATGAGAGCCTAACCTTCTCCCCAGGGGCAAAGGGCCACCTGGCAAAGTGCAAGCCTCAAACCTCCTTCTTCTCCACCATATTATCATTTCTGGGGGCAAATGGCAACATCGGCTGTCACCACTGGCAGGTCACCTCCACAAAAAAACAAGTACCAGCATCAGAAAAGTCAGGGACTGACTCTCAGGAGTGGAGAGGAGCATGACTGGCCCTCAGCACAAACGGTGATCTCTCCCACCACCAACCAGATACAGACCCAGGACCCAGACCGTGGTCTGCTCCACGCAGAGCCCAGCCTTTCTGGACCCACCACGAATCTGCAGAACCAAGGATGCTCTCTCAGCCACGGACCCTGAGCAAACACTTCATCTTCATCCAGTCACGGTCAGAGATCTTAACGCCTACAAGGGCCTTTCTGATGCCCCCACTTCAGCATTCTTTGAGCTTCTAATGCTGTGGGGCCAAGGTCATCTTAGCTGGCGGTCCTGGGCCAGCACCCAGTGTCCCGTCCCTCCCACAGCCCCGTTTGACAGCTTGGCTCTCAATCTCAGAATTCTCTGTTGGCTCTGCACCACTTCAGACTCGTACTCTAAAACTCCATCTGGGGCCTCACTCTTTTTTTTGTTTAATCTATTTCTTTTTGGCTGTGCTCGGTCTTTGTTGCCTTTGTACAGGCTTTTCTCTAGTTGCAACGAGTGGGGCCTGCTCTCTAGTTGGCATGAACCGACTTCTCATTGCAGAGGCTTCTCTAGTTATGAAACAGGCGCTCTAGGGCACTCAGGCTTTAGCAGTCATGGCGCACAAGCTTAGTGGCTCCAGGGACATGTGGAATCTTCTCAAAACAGGGATTGAACCTATGTCCCCTCCATTGGCAGGCGGATTCTTACCTACTGCATGGGGCCTCACTCTTACTTGAAATGACTTCTCTTTCATTTTCAGTCTCAGCTCCATGTAAAGTGCTGCAGATGATCCTCAAGGTCCCTTTTACCCACAACCCCCCATATTTCTCCCACCCCACCACCACCCCTGCCCCTGCTCCCATGCGCCAGGCAGCTTGAAGGATCTTAGTTCCCTGACCAGGAGTTGAACCCCATCCTGGCAGTGAAAGCGTCGAGTTGTAACCACTGGAGAGGAAAGTGAAGTCGCTCAGTCATGTCCAACTCTTTGCAACCCCTGGTAGGACTGTAGCCTACCAGGCTCCTCTGTCCATGGAATTTTCCAAGCAAGAGTACTGGAGTGGTTTGCCGTTTCCTTCTGCAGAGGATCTTCCCAACCCAGGGATTGAACTCGGGTCTCCTGCATTGCAGGCAGATGCTTTACCATCTAAGCCACCAGCGAAGCCCCAGTGCTGTAACCACTGGACGACCAGGTAATTCTCCCTTTTATTCTTTCATTTTTTCCACATCTGGAAGTTACCAGGCCTTGGATGTGGAGGGTCACAGCCTTGGATGAAGAATCAAAGCGGGGGCTTCCACACCAGCTGCCTGGCAGCACGTTTCTGCTTTCCACTCAACTCCTACCACACCTCCACTCGAACATCTTTAGAAGGAAGAACTGGAACTAGCTGGTCTCTATGGACCCTTTTGTACTAAAATTCTATGGTTTTGATTCAGAATGATGATTCATGATGAGTCAACAAGAAAAAGGTTAAATTATGTTCTGAATATTCTAGTTAAAAAAAAACAGGCAAGCGTGTGCTCTACTGTCTAAATGTCTCCATCGGTTATTGGAACTTGAAAGCCATTTTGCCGTTTCAAGATGTAAACGTGGAGGAATTTCAGTGGGGCTTTTCATCCTCGGCAGTGCTGGAGGGGTCCGGCTGTGCCTGCCTTGTAGCATACTCCTTCAGAACCTTCTTGGCACAAGGAGCTCATGTGTCCTGCATGTCTGAGGTCAGACATTTCCATGGTCTGAAACAGCATGAAGTGAAGTGAAGTCGCTCAGTTGTGTCCGACTTTGCCACCCCATGGACTGTAGCCTACCAGGCTTCTCTGTCCGTGGGATTTTCCAGGCAAGAGTACTGGAGTGGGTTGTCATTTCCTTCTCCAGGGGATCTTCCCAACCCAGGGATCGAACCCAGGTCTCCTGCATTGCAAGCAAACGCTTTACCCTCTGAGCCGCCAGGGAAACAGCATATATTAGTGTATATAACAGCATAATAGCACTTAAAGCTGACCCACCACATATAATTCTGGTTCTCTTTCACAAGTAGGGTTATCCAAGGAAACAAAACTTGGGTTTTTTAATAATGCAGTTAGCATTTTCCTTCCTAAGAAGTTATGGTTTCCAAATATCAAGAATCTATAGATATATTGATATAGCCAGCTTACATTTATTTTAAAATTGTAGTTGTTTCAAAGCTAAAACAAAGGGATTTGAAGATTTATTTCTGCCTCTTTCCTCTTAGCAAAAGCCTCATTTATTTCTTGTTTAAGTATTTGCAAGAATAACTTCTCAATGTTCACAGAGCCCATTGGCTCCATCTGCTCGCAGGGTGCAGAACAGACCCCAGAATGGGAAGAAACATGCCCTCTTCAACCTGGCTTCCATCCACTTCCACCGCACTTTTCATCACTGCTCTGGATCCCAGGGCCTCCTTTCCTGTGTTTATTGGTTCCAGTTTCGTGATTTGTTGATTCCTTTTCATTCTTTGATGACTGTTCTCACTTTAAAGGGAAAAATGATTCTCTCAGTCTGAACTGTTTGGAGCCTGGAAAGTATGTTAGTCGCTCAGTCATGTCAGACTCTTTGTGACCCCATGGACTATAGCCCACCAGGCTCCTCTCTCCATGGAATTCTCTAGGCAAGAATACTGGGGTGGGTTGCCACTGGAGCCTGGAACCTCTGCTTTTATCTGGGATTTTCTGCCAGTAAGGAGATACCCTCCAACATCCTGCCCAGAGCCATGCATGTCCCCCTCGCCCTCAAACGGAAGCCATTCACTCTACCTGTTTTCCCGTGACAGAACACAAACACTTATGTTTCCAATTACTCATTCAACAAAGCTTTGTCAGAGGCTTTTCATGTTTAGGTAGACTCATAGGAAACTGGAATTCCAAGGGATTTTAACAATAAGCTGGACCAATGCCTTCATTTTGGGGTGAGAAAAGCAACGCTCCAAGACAAGTGACTTGCCCAATACAGAGGTTATGAAATCTACTAGCGACGGACAGGACTGGAAGCCAGTCCTGGCCCAGGCATGTTAGACCTGATTTCTTTTTCTCTGGCTGTGGCTTCTGGAAGGGCCTGAGGGGAGTGTGGTGCTGCTGCAGACCTCTGTGCCTAAACTGCTCCTCAATCAGCGGGTGGCTCAGATGGTAAAGAATCTTCCTACAATGCAGGAGACATGGGTTCAGTTCCTGGGTGGGGAAGATCCCCTGGAGAAGGAAATGACAACCCACTCCAGTATTCTTGCGTGGGAAACCCCATGGACAGAGGAGCCTGGCGGGCTACAGTCCATGGGGTTGCAAAGAGTCAGACACGACTTAAGCAACTAACACACTAAGTCTAATGAATGCCCTAGGCCTGGACTGACCTGACCTTCCTTCATTGTGTTGTTTCTCAGCTGTAAAGGGGGAGCTGGGCTCAGATGCTCTTTGGGGTCCCTGCTTGGTGCACCCTGGAGACCTTCCTTACAGATGGACCACCCTTCTCCAGCCCAGCAGCACTGGCTTCACCTGGGAACTGCGTAGAGGGGTGAGATCTCAGGCTCCGCCCAGACCTACTGGATCAGAAACTGGGGTGGGGGGTGGGGCCCAGAACTCTGTGACGTAACCAGCCCCACAGACAATCCTGGGGTACGCTGAAGCTTGGGAACTGCTGCTCTAATGTAAATAAAAAGTTGAGCTGGCAGCCTGTGTGCCGATCCGGCGCATCACTTCACTGCGGGGAAGATGATAATGAGCACGTATTCAAAAATCATTAGATGTTAGAAATGGAGGAGGACATGGCAACCCACCCCAGTATTCCTGCCCGGAGAATCACGTGGACAGAGGAGCCTGGTGGGGCTACAGTCCATGGGGTTGCAAAGAGTCAGACACACTTAGTGACTAAACCACCAAACCACCAGCAGCAGATGTCAGAAAGAATATATTAGACACATTAGATTTAGGAACCAGCTGCACCAAAATAAGTGTATTTTCATAGTATATAAGTACGAAGTGTTTCTCATCTATTTTACTGCAATCTTTATTTCTTCGTGTCTATTATTTGTTTTATTTTGCTTGCTCTGGGTCTCCGTTACTGTGTGCAGGCTTTCTCTGGCTGCGGAGCGTGGGGGCTACGCTCTAGTCGTGGCACGTGGGCTTCTCATTGTGGCAGCTTCTGTTGTGGCAGAGCACAGGCTGTAGGCGTGTGGGCTTCAGTGGCTGCGGCACAACTCATTTTTATTTATTTAAAATTAATTTCCACTGGAGTCTAGTTGCTTTATTGTCTTGATTAATTTTGAAAAGAACAGCAGTGCAATTAACCAGACCTCCCTATCTGATTAAATGTACAATACACGAAAAGCTTTCAGAGATAGTCACGCAATAACTTACAGAGATCTGTGCAAGTTATTTTTCAAAGCTGTGTCACTGAGTTTCTTGGGGGAGATGACTTATAAAAACAAAATGAATTTAGATTTAAGTAGATAGATTATATACTCAGTCACACTGTTGTGAGAGTAAATACTGTCTTTTTAATTTAATTTTTTAAATTGAAATACAGTTGACATAATATTTCAGGTGTACAGCAAAGTGATTCATATGTACATACACACACTCACTCACACACACACACACATATATATATACTTCTTCAGATTCTTTTCTATTATAGTTTATTACAAGGCTTCCCAGATGGCACTAGTGGTAAAGAATCCGCCTGCAATACAGGAGACAGCCGAGACTTGGATTTGATCTCTGAATCAGGAAGATCCCCTGGAGAAGGAAATGGCAACACACTCCAGTATTCTTGCCTGGAGAATCCCATGAACAGAGGAGCCTGGCGGGCTACAGTCCATGGGGTCACAAAGAGTCAGACACGACTGAAGCATCTTAGCACACACTTAGGTTATTACAAGATATTGAATATAGTTCCCTTTGCTATCCAGCAGGACCGTGTTGTTCATTTCACATACAGTAGTGTGTATCTGTTGATCCCAAATCCCTAATTTATCCCCCCTTTCCCTTTCAGTAACCAGAAATTTGTTTTCTATGCCTGTGAGTCTATTTCTGTTTTGTAAATAAGTTCCTTTGTGTCTTTTTTTTTTTAAGATTCCACATAGAAGTGATATCGTGTGATATCTGTCTCTCTCTTTCTGACTTCACTTAGTATGATAATCTCTAGGTCCGTCTTTGTTGCTGCAAACAGCGCCATTTCATTCTTTTTTATGGCTAAATAAATATTGTCTTTAAAGAAAATAATCAAGTAGAACACCGCTAACTGTTGGCAGTCGTGAGCAGTCGTATTCTGTAGCTCATTTCCTGATATCAAAGGCTGACTGGGGTTCCCAGTCATGATGTCATTTGGATGGAGATGAGCTCCGGGCTGTGAAAAGGGAGGAGGGTGTTCCTTTGAGCTGCAGCCCTGGGTTCTGTTGAAGCTGGAGATGCCTTGTGTCCGGGCGACACTGGATGAAAATCCTCTCGCCTCCCACGTTCAGGGCTATTTTCAGATTTCAGCGCAGTGATGGTCAAGCTGTGTATCGAACGTTTGTCTTTGTCCATTTCTTTTGGATTTTGACTCTAAGAAAGAAGTCCTGCTCCGGGAATGTGACCCAGTGCCTGCACCTCATTGCTTTCAGTTGGGGGAAAAAAAAAAATGCTGGTTTTTCTTCAATGAAGGGACTCAGCAAAAGTGGTAACAACCCCATTGTAAGAGAATGAAGGGTTCAAGCGGTACCACTGCTGCTTTTTCTCCCAGGGGGAAAAAGGGTCTGAACTTTGAGCTTTGGAAAGTGGCCCCATGTGCGGTGGGTACCCAGCTACCCTCTCTCATGCGTCGTTGTGGTTCCCCGCTGAGTTGCTGTCTGGCTTCCCTGAGCTCCTTCGAAACGAAGCTGGGTGGGACAGGTCAGCCCTGGGGTCCTTTCCCCGGGCAGGCAGCCTCCCTGTTCTCACAGCGCGCATCCCTGCTCATCACTAGCGACTCCATGTCCGCAAACAGGTCACCTTTGCCAAGGGAGGTGTCCAGTGAACCTGCCGAAAACCCCGCTCTGTGGTCCTCAAGGGCATATTCCGGGTAGGAGGAGTCTCCGGCGCACAAAGGTCAATGTCATCAGCCCAGCGCCCTGACCTCACGGCCGGCATTCAGGCCCCATCAGACGAACAGCCCTAATCTGTAACCACTGGTCACACAGCGTCACAAAATGCTTGTGTGCTTGAAGGTGGCTGCTGTCAGGCTGCCCGCAGCTTCCCCATCACCAAATCCAGCGCCCCGTCCTTGTCTTCCTGGAGGGCAGCGGAGCCTCCAGGCTCCAGGACCCCGCACCCTCAGGTGGTTCCCTTCCTGCCTCGTCTGTCTCTCTTTGTCCTGTTCCCTGTCCCTTCCCTTCTCCCAGCCTCTTACAGCTTCAGGCCCAGGGCTTAGTCCCCACCCCACCCCCACCCTCCCTGCTATTGCTCCCCGTGAAGCACGGCCGAACTCAGCAAACCGCAGGAAGAACTCCCAGTTCAATCTGAATCTGATGAACAACTCATAATTCTAGAATAAATATGTCCCAAATATTGCATGGTGCCAAAAATTTACTTTACTTGGTCAACAAGTAAATGGTGCATGAAGCATATGCTCAAAGCTCTTTGAAAGTGAAGGTGAAAGTAACTCTTTGTGACCCCAGGGACTATACAGTCCATGGGATTCTCCAGGCCAGAACACTGGATTGGGCAGCCTTTCCATTCTCCAGGGGATCTTCCAAACCAGGGATGGAACCCAGGTCTCCCACATTGCACACGGGTTCTTCACCAGCTGAGCCACCAGGGAAGCCCCAGAGCTCTTTACCTGCATTCAAATTTAATTAGGCCTCCCATGTTCCATAGGACTTCCCTGGTGGCGCAGGTGGTCAAGCATCTTGCTTACAATGCAGGAGATCTGGGTCCGATCTCTGGGTCAGGAAGATTCTCTGGAGAAGGAAATGGCAACCCACTCCAGTACTCTTGCCTGGAAAAGTCCCATGGACGGAAGAGCCTGGTAGGCTACAGTCCATGAGGTCGCAAGGAGTCAGACATGACTGAGTGACTTCACTTTCACTTTCTTTTCTGGTGGGCTTTCTTTCCATGGGCTTCCCAGGTGGCGCACTGGTAAAGGATCAGCCTGCCTAGGCAGGAGACATGGGTTATATTCCTGGGTTGGGAAGATCCTCTGGTGTAGGAAATGGCAGCTCGCTCCAGTATTCTTGCCCAATAATTCTTGTCCACGTCTAAGGGGTAACGACCCACAAGGTGACCCAGGATAGCAATAGAATGTGTCAAAATGAGTCTCACTGCAAATGGGGCTGTTAAGTATCACCACTTGGAGCCCAATAATTACTTTCCTGGGTGAGGCTGTCAATGTTAGTTCAGGAACGTTTTAGGGGATGAGATCAAGGAAGAAATGAAGGCAGTTGCTTGCTGAAGTGACTTACTCATCCTGACGAAAATCACAGGCCCTTGCCACCCTCCCATAACAGCCTCCGGGAATGATCCTAGGCGGAACGACAGGGTGGCAAGCCCAGGCTTCACTCCGGCTGACTGATGACAGTCCAGCTCGGCTTCCCTCTGGGAAATTCTCCGCTTCCCTGAGCCTCAGTCTCCTTTTCTATAAAATAGGCATGCTTTGCCAAAGGGGTGTTGAAAACATACATGAAATACAAATGTAATGTACGTAGAATGGTGCCCGGAGTGCAGTGAGTACACAATCAATTGTAGGCACTTTCATCCTTCAGGAAGAAAGTGACTGATGCAGGCTGCTGGGTCTTAAGAAAACAGTTCAGCTGGAACTAGATTTCCCAGGCAAGGTGGAGCTCATTTGCCTTGGGAGCAGTTTTGCTTCAGTGAAAGTTTAGGAATCAGGAGTTTACACGTGAAACATCGCTACCTTGGCTAGGTAACGCTGTTGCCACAATGACAACACAGGAACAGCCTGTAACCTTAAAGCGACAAACACTTCGGGCAACGTACTGTTCAGTCCAGGTTGTGTGAACGGAAGACACAACCTCTTCCCAGAACCAGACTGGATTCTGCAATTGGCCTTCAAAGCGGAGAAAGTGAAACTGAAGTCGCTCAGTCATGTCCGACTCTTTGTGACCCCGTGGACTGTAGCCCACCAGGCTCCTCCGTCCATGGGATTCTCCAGTCCAGAAGACTAGAGTGGGTTGCCATTTCCTTCTCCAGGGGATCTTCCCTACCAGGGATGGAACCCAGGTCTCCCGCATTGCAGGCAGACGCTTTAACCTCTGAGCCACCAGGGAAGCCAAGGAAACAGCAACTCACTCTAGTATTCTGGCCCAGGAAATCTCAGGGGCACAGGAGCCTGGTGGGCTACAGTCCATGGTGTTGCCAAGAGTTGGACACAACTAAGTCCACAAGTACACGCACCTTCAAAGGGTTGGTGTTTGTAGCAGAGACATGATAATACGTATATTTCTGTTGTTGCTATAAATAGTAAACTATCGGACACATCCTTACAATAAAGGAAGGAGTCAAAACATGAGAAAAACAACTAATTACAAGGCATCTCCCAACAAAGACAAACTACTGTAGTCTATAGAGATCACATTCAGCCATGCTTACCTATGATACTTTTGCTGAAGCCCTTTTCATAAACCACATTAAGAATCAGTTCCATTCCTGGGTACCTTGAACAGATTAATATGGGGCTGCAAGAGCATAAACTCTGTGACTTTTGAGAGGCAATCTCAAGTTTTCTTTTGGATAACAGGTGGACAAATTGGGGTGAATAGTTTTTTTTCGGCTTTTTAAAAAATCTCCCTACAAATGGAGAAGGGCATCAAATCTAAGTGTATACACGTCAGTGAACTTCTCCTAAGTGAATCCACCCATATGACTACAGAACAAGAAACAGCATCACCAGTACTCAGGAGCCCCCTTCTCGTTCCCCCCTTCTCCAGAGGTCCCCTCCCACAGCGCCAAAGAAACCACATAGGCTCAGAACACATCTTGACCTACAGCATGGAGGCTAGTTTCCCCGGTTTTGAACTTATCAGTGAAATTACAGAGTAGGTCATCTCTGGTTTCTAGCTTCTGTGGTCAGATTGTATTTGCGGTATCTTTTCATGTGGTTGCATTCAGCTGAGTTCCATTCATGTCCTTTGCTGAACGGTATCTTAGAGTCTGAGCGTGCCACGCTTCCTATGCACATTCTCCATATGTTCGGTTCTGCTGTGCATCAGGTTGCTGCTCACTACCACACATAAAGCCGCCGTGAAGACTATTGAATGTTGTGTGTGCGTTTCCCCTGAGCTTTCCCCTAAGGGTAGAATTGCTGGATCGCAGGGGCTGAACATCTTCGACTTTATTAGGACCCGTGACACCACTTGCCAAAGTGGCTGTGTTTCTTTATCTCCCTCCAGGAGTGTTTGTGCCCTGGCTTCACGGTCTTGTCAACAACAGGTAGATTTCACCCTTTGTTTGGTAGTCATTCTGACGGGTGTGTAGTAGCGAGGTTGATGATCTTTTCAAGTTTGTGTTGATTTGAACATTCTCTTTCGTGAAATCCCGATTCATATTCTTCACACTTTTTCTATGAGGTTGACTTTTTCTTACTGGTTTGAAGAATATTTTAGCCCATTCTGGATAAGGGCCCTTTGTTAATCATTTATATAATGAACACCTTCTTGTTTTTGTAGCTTGTCTTTTGACTCTCTTAATCCTAACTTTTGAAAACAGAGCTTTGTTTGGGGTCATCCAGCTTCTTAGTCTTTTCCTTTTTGAGTCCTGTTTAGGAGAATTTTCCCTCTCCCAAGGTAAATCTTGATGCACCCGGGAATGACATCTGTGTATGGTATGAAGAAAGAGTCGAGTTTTAGTTTTTGTGCGGTTTTTCTAACTGACTCAGCAAATTAATACCTTATTAATTTCTTACTGACTATTCTTTTCCTGCTGCCCCGTGATGCCGCCATCATCATAAATCAAGTGCCCAGAAATGCAGAGGTCTATTTCTGGGCTTTCTGTTTGGTTTCCTTGGTCAGTTTTCTATTCTTGCACTGCTTCAATCAGTGCAGCTATATAATACGTGCCCCAAGCTCTGGGGTCTGAAGACCGGGTCCTCTTTCCTTATTCTCCTTGACTCTTTGCATTTCCATACAAGGGTTAGAAACACCCTCACATCTGCTGACTTTGAAAGGATTGCATCAAACTACAGATCAGGTTAGAGAAAATTTGCACATTTTATATGAATACTTGAATCTGTGTCTATGGTACAGTCCTTTATTCACTTAAACCTTCTCTGCTTTCTCTATGTAGAGTTTTATGGGGCTTCCCTGGAAGCTCAGTTGGGAAAGAATTTGCCTGCAAAGCAGGAGACCTGGGTTTGATCCCTGGTTAGGGAAGATCCCCTGGAGAAGGAAATGGCAACCCACTCCAGTATTCTTGCCTGGAGAATCCCATGGACAGAGGAGACTGGTGGGCTACAGTCCACGGAGCTGCAACTCAGACACAACTTAGCAACTAAACTTCCCGTGTAAAATCTTACACATCTGTCATTAGATTCATCCTTAATTATTTGAGTTTTTAAAGCTATTGTAGATACTTTTGTTTTGAGCATCATTTTTCTAACGGTTCACGATTAGTGTGTGTTTTGATCCTCCTGAGCTGTGTGACAAACCACCTAAGCTTCACGTTGTGAAATGGCAGCACTTCTGTGATGCCCGTGGCGTCTGTGAATGAGCAAGTGGGACAAGGCACCAGGAGAGTGTCACCCCTCTGTCCCTGGGTGTGAAAGTGGGGGTGGCTCAAATGGCTGGGGGAAGCATCTGGAAGCTTCTCTGCTCACATATGGGGTGCTGGGCCACCTCGGGGACGGGTCATAGACCCCTTCACGAGCCGTCTCACAGCTCGGCGTCGGTTCTGAGAGGGAGAGCCCCGAGGCCCACCCTGCAGAGCCAGCCCTTCCAGAAGCTCTCCGCCTCCCCGCACTGAAGCTTGGAGGTACGCAGCACCACTTCTGCGTACCCTTCTACAGCACCCTTCTTTGGGTCACTCAGGTTGAGGGGATGGGAAGGAAGCCCCATCCCTTGAGAGGGGAGGGGTAAGGTCACACTGCAGAGGACTGTGTGGGCAGAAGAGGTTGCTGTGGGAGTCTTTGGAAAATACCTCTGTCACGTGACACGCAGCACCATGGGTGTCAGCACGGTGACCTTGCAAAACTCATTAATTCGAACGTTGTATTAGACCCTTCTGGAATTTGATTTCTACACGTTGCCAGAGGAGAAAGGTGAGCAGGGGACTCTGGGTTCCAGGAGCTCCGGAGATACCAGACTCCCAAGATACCCAAGTCTCTTACATAAGATGGCAAAGTGCAGTCAACCCTCTGCTCGGCTGAGTCTGAGGCTATGGAAGCTGCACCCACCAGGGCCGATGCTTTGCAGATTTCATTTCTCCTTTGTGGCTCAGACAATAAAGAATCTGCCTGCAATGCAGGAGACCTGGGTTCGATCCCCACCTTGGGAAGATCCCCTGGAGAAGGGAATGGCAACCCATTCCAGTGTGCTTCTCTGGAAAGAATTTTCTCATGGAAAATCCTATGAACAGAGGAGCCTGGAGGGCTGCAGTCCATGGGGGTCACAAAGAGTCGGACACGACTGAAGCGACTGACACTTTTCCAATCCTCGTACTCTCTGCTCCTTGTTCAGTACTTGGTCTCTTCGTCGACCCATTAGTGAATCTGTTATGTTGTTGAGTTTCTTCTCTTTCCATTCACAGGATGCAATCGTTTTGAAAAATATTCTATAAAAAGACAGACAGTGCTAAGTTCACAAAGAAAAGCTGGGAGGGAGCGGATAGTGACAGGTGTGGGGATAGGGAAGGATACAGCTTCTTCCTAAACAGAATTTTCGCAGCCCTGGATTAATTTTTTAGGCCCCAAACTATACAATTGGTTTGAAAAGGTTTATCTCAAAATTTAACTAAACCTTAGTTAAGATCCCCACTCAGAGGTTGCTCTTAGAAACAAATAACTCAGACCCTCCATTTCATGTCAGCAAAGAATCGGTTTTCAAAGCCTTTGGGATATTCCTCTTGCCCTCGATGCTGGGACCAGCTCAGGGTGGGGGCACGAGAAAACCCACCTCCTACGCAGTCAGCGCTTGGAGCCTGGAGGTCCACGCAGAAGAAATGCACGAAGGTAACTGAACACCAGCTCGTGGGAAATACAGCATGAGTAAACCACAGGCCGCAGACTTCAGGGAAGGGATGCGAGCACTCGGAGACCTGCTCTCACACGATTCACGTGCTGGTCAAAGGCGAAACCTGGCTCTCTCCGAGGACAAGGACTAAGCTCCTCGGTCACTCAGTGGGGACCCAGCATCGCTGAGTGAGTCGGTCCCAAGAACTCCAGGGCTGGCAGTGCAGGCACCCAGACCCAGGATGAGGGATAAAGCCATTCTGCCCGAGTCAATGGAACAACCTCCTGAGCAGGATTTGGAAAATCTGAGGCAAAGCACAGCAACTGGAGGAAAACATCCCCAAGGCCTGCTTCTCGGTGGCCAGCCAGGAAAAACACAGTTGGTGGGAGCGGAGCCAAGACTACCGAGGAGAGAAGCAGCAGCTGCGGGTTTAGGGGCAGGTGTTGCCAATGCCTGGGTCACTGCAGGAGGTGCCTGGGTCCCTGCACAGCGAAGGGTGTGGGGGTGGGGGGGTCACTCACAGCAAACCTCGGGGGACAAACGCAGCTCGGCTAGAAGCAGAGCGGTGTCGGAGTGGCAGGCGGACACGCAGGGCGGGCAGCCCCACGCGGGCATCGCTCTCTTCCCTGAGGCATGCCCGTTTCTCTTCCACTTTGGCTGTGTTGAGTCCCCTGCCCCCCTCCTCCCCTTTTTCCTCTGGCAAAGGTCCCTGCTCAGCCAGCTGCCCCAGATCTGCCTCTGGGCACCGGCCACGTCCACTGCCCTGGGCCACAGGGTCCTTTGGGAGCCGTCTGGCTGGAGTGCCTGGCAGCTTCAACTTGGAGCGAGGCTCAAGTCCTCCAGACTTTCCCGCCCTGGTGTGGGATGTGGGTGGGTCTGTGGGGTAAGGCAGGCAGGGCGTGCTTCCGTCTTCCTGATTGTCTCGAGGGGTCCCCTACCTCTCAGCTCTCCTCCTCGGGAAAGGCTGCATGCAGCTGCAACAGGATTAAATCTCCTCCGCCAGGGTCCTGACCCAGCTGTGTTTTCTCCAAAAGCCCACCCTCTTTCCATGTCAGCACACTCAGAACATGGAGAAGGAAATGGCAACCCACTCCAGTACTCTTGCCTAGAGAATTCCTTTGACAGAGGAGCCTGGTGGGCTGCTGTCCATGGGGTTGCACAGAGTCGGACACGACTGAAGTGACTTAGCATGCACTGGAGAAGGAGATGGCAACCCACTGCAGTGTTCTTGCCTAGAGAATCCCAGGGACGGAGGAGCCTGGTGGGCTACTATCTATGGGGTCGCACAGTCAGACACGACTGAAGTGACTTAGCAGCAGCAGCAGCAGCAGCACACTCGGAACAAGGGGAGACGTGTTCAATTACATGGCAGGAGACAGTGGCCAGGCTTCCCAGGTGGCTCAGTGGTGAAGAATCCACCTGCCAATGGAGGAGACATGGGTGTGATCCCTGACCCAGGAAGATCCCACGTGCCTTGGAACAGCTAAGCCCTTGCGCCCCAACTCCTGAACCTGTCCTCTAGAGCCCAAGAATTGCAACTGCTGAGCTCCTGGGTTACAACTCCTGTGGGTCCGAGAGCCCATGCTCTGCAACAAGAGAAACCACTGCCGTGAGAAGCCCTGGCGCTGCAGTGATAGCCCCCGCTTGCTGCTGGAAAAAAGTCTGCACATCGATGAAGACCCAGCACGGCCACAAATCAATACAATACAGAATTTTCCAGAAAAGAAATCTGTTTAGGATGCGTGAAACAAAAATGTGATGGAAGTTTCTTCACTGGTACGACACAGGGAAATAAACTATGCCTACCCTGATAGCTCAGTTGATAAAGAATCCGCCTGCAGCGCAGGAGACCTGGGTTCAATCCCTGGGTTGGGAAGATGCCCTGGAGAAGGGAAAGGCTACCCACTCCAGTATTCTGGCCTGGAGAATTCCATGGACTGTATAGTCCACGGGGTCCCAAAGAGTTGGACACGACTGAGTGACTTTTACTTTGAAACTACGCCTGCATACGAACAAAAACTGAAAAGAGCACAATATGTGAAAACGAGGGAGGTGACTCTGTAGAGTCAAAGCTTTCTCTTGAATGTATTTCTAACATACGAAAATAAGGATAAAAAGGATTGCTCAAAAGAAACTACTTTGAGTTACAGAAGTGGAAACAGAGTCCCAGCTACCCCTTGGAAAAAGGAGACCTGGTGATGATGTCTCCGATGCAGTGAGTATTTACAAAGGCCTTTGACATGTCAGCTCTTTGAAAACAAAGATCCTAACCTCACAAGCTAGGCAAGAATAAACCTATAGAAACAACAGCCAATTGGATGTCATTTCGTAAAGGGCATTAATACAGATACACTCGGACTGGTTTTCCTTTTAAAGAGTTGAGGGCTTCCTGGAGGAGGTAGTCAATAAGTCTTGGAGGCTTGAGAGAGTGAAGTCAGCTGGTGAACGGTGAAAGAAGGGTGATCCTTGGAGGGGTACGGAAAGAGAGGAGATTGAAGGGAGACGCGAGATTGGAGGGAGAGTAGGGCCGGATCATAAAGGGCATTGCATGTAACCCAAAGGAGTTAAAGTTTTACACAGTAAGTCCCCTACTACGAACCAGTTTCATTTCAAGACTGTGTTCGTAAGTCCAACAAAGTTAGCCAAGGCACCCACCTAACACAATTGGCTGTATAGTACTGCACTGTAATAGGTTTATAATAATTTTTACACAAACAATACGCAAAAAAATAGAGAAAACATTTCTAATCTTACAGTACAGACCTTGAAAAGTACAGTGGGACCAGCTACACTGCTGCTGCTTTTATGCTTGCTTCCAAACATCCTGGGCTTGAACTAAAGACACTGTACTAATGTACTCTATACAGTGTGTGTGTGTGTGTGTGTGTGTGTGTGTGTGTGTACGTGTGTGTGTGTGTACACGCTCAGTCCTTCAGTCGTGTCCAGCTCTTTGCAACCCCCGAGAACTGTAGCCCGCCAGGTTGCTCTGTCCATGGAATTCTCCAGGCAAGAATTCAGGAGCGGGTTGCCATCTCCTCCTTCAGGGGATCTTCCTGACTGGGGATTGAACCCAAGTCTCCTGCAACTGCTGCCTTGGGAGGTGGATTCTTTCCCACTGTGCTGAACAGCGAAGTGCGGCCCCCTGCAGAGGATGTGTGCATGTGACCGTGTGCACCAGACACGTGAAGAAATATGTGACTGGATGTGCAAAGGCATGTTTGCATCTTTGAAAGTTTGCAACTTGAATGTTCCTATGTGGGGACTTGGTGTACTGAAAAAATCTGAAGCGGGTTTTTTTTTTTTTTTTGGCAGACAACCAGGAGAGAAGTCCTGAGCAGCACCAGGGGAGAGGGCTATTGGTAAACGTCTTTGAGAAGAGGATTAACAGGATGGTGTGGGCATGGTGTGGGGAGAAAGATTACAAGAGGAATTGGAAAGAATCAGGTAACTCTGGCGTCACCTTTCACCACAATAGGGAACCAGAAACTTGCCGAAAGGACTGCAGAACGCTGGCTAGCTTGGGGTCAAAAGTTTTCGGAAGCGTTCAATTGCAGAAGCCTTTAGGATGGCTAGCTTCCCTGAGGTGTCTCAGTGTGGAAGAATCTGCCTGCCAATGCAGGAGACGTCAGAGACATGTGTTCAATCCCTGGGTCAGAAAGATGCCCCTGGAGAAGAAACGGCAACTCACTCTAGTATTTTTTGCCTGGAGACTCCCATGGAACCTGGTGGGCTGCAGTCCATGGGGTCGAAAAGAGTCGGACACAACTGAGCGACTGAGCACTTGGCATTTTAGTATGTCTTCCTGGAGATATTCATCAGCTAATTAGGTAAATGGGTCTGAGGTTTAGAAGACAGAGGCCAACCGAATATATGGATCTGAAAGTCATCTGTATTTTAATGAATGAGGCGTGTGCATGTCTGCTAAGTTATTTCAGCCGTGTCTGACTCTTCGTGACTCTACAGACTGTAGCCACCAGGCTCCTCTGTTCATGGGATTCTCCAGGCCAGAATACTGCAGTGGGTTGCCAAGCCCTCCTCCAGGGGATCTTCCCGACCTAGGGATCCAACTCCTGTCTCTTATGTGTCTTGCACGGGCAGGCAGGTTCTTTACCATTAGCGCCACCTGGGAAATCCAGTGAATCGGGTAGGACAGAGAAAAGCATGACAGTGGTTTTGGAGGTTCTACGATATTTTAGGTACTCCACATACACTGTCTCATGTAAACATCACAGTCACTCCATGAATTGGACGTAGGAGGAAGCTGAGGCTCCAAAAAGTTAAATGAAGAATTACGAGTCTATTGTAAGTAACTCAAAGGAAAACTTATACAGGGGATGCTCATGCGCCCAAGGACAGAGATGGGAGAGGGGAGAGCCACATTCTCTTATTTTTATTTGCAAAGCTCCCTTTGGCAAAGGTAGCTGGATGAGGAACAAGCAGACTGGAAAGTGGCGAAGCAGAAACAAGGGGGCCTGTGGAGCCCATTTTCCTTTCTGTCGCCTCTTACAAATCAGTCGTGGAGCTAGGTTTTATTCAACTAGACTTGGCTTTGGCCTGAAACCAAGATGAAATGAGTGATCATGGAGAAAAGATGTCACTTGCTCTTTTGCCAACTTTCCTCTGATAGTTGCCAAATTCCAAGATTAATTTTCTTTGGGTAAAACTAAGCACAAACTCAAATGTATGGAGTATAGATGGACGTTTAATAACTACACTTAGAATAATGAACATGAGTTCAAGTAGAAATTCTCTTTTTAACATTTTGATGCCAATAGGTTTTCTTTCAGACCTGCTTTTCTTCTGAAAGCCGGAGAAATACGGCAGAAAGAATCCCGAGGTGGGGAATCACTAAAAACTGCGGCTTTGTTTCAGTTCTGTTTCCTGTTTGCTGGTGAACCCAGGGCAAGCAGACTCAGCCTTCCTGGACCTGAAGTGTCTTCTGTAAAATGAGAGATTGGGACTCAGACGAGTACTTCTCAAGCTCTCATGTGCATGTGCGTTTCCTGGGGATGCTGTGAAAACGCAGTTTCTAATTTACTGGGTCTGGGGCGGGGCCCTGGACTCTGCATTTCTAAAAAGCTCCCACCCTCATGGTCCAGGATCAGGCCATACTTGAATTAGATCACCCTCCAAGGTGCCCCTGGGCTTCCCTGGTGGCTCAGAGGGTAAAGAATCTGCCTGCCATATCCCCTAGAGAAGGGTATGGCAACCCACTGCAATATTCTGCCTGGAGAATCCCATGGACAGAGGAGCCTGGTGGCCTATAGTCCATGGGGTCATAAGGAGTCAGACACGACTCAGCGACTAACACACACCAAGGTGCCACTAGGCTATAACTTGCCAAATAAAGAAAAGCGTTATCGAGGGACTTTCCTGGTAGTCCAGTGGCTAAGACTCTGCACTTCCAATGCAGGGGCCCAGGTTCAATCCCTGGCTGGGGAACTAGATCCCACATGCGGCAACTGAGTTCAAATGCTACAGCTAAAAAATCCAACCCAAATAAATAAATAAAAATAAATATTAAAAAAAGAAAAGCATTATGTCATCAGGTGAGAACAATATTTATTTTAAAAAAATGCTTCAGTTCTCTGTTTATAAAGGTAACCCATACTTATCAAAATTTAAAAAAAAATCACACAATATGGTGACCTCCCTGGTGGTTCAGTGATTTAAGAATCCGCTGGGCCAGGCAGCACACGTGGGCTCGATTTCTGGCCAGGAAACTAAGAGCCCACATTCCTCAGAGCAGCTAAGCCCGAGCGTGGGAACTGTAGAGTTCACAGGCCACAATGAAAGATCCTGCGTGATGCAATGACTATCAGGAAGCAGACAAAAAATTAATGAATTAAAAAAAACCACACAACATATACAGTACAAGGGCTGAAAATCACCCAGAGTGGAACACCGCTTGAAGTGCTGTGCTTTCTTTCTACTCGGCTGCAAAGAATGGGAGGGCTAAGTCTTAGTATTCTTTGTATGACATCCTTTAAAACTGGGCTTCCCTGGTGGCTTAGACAGTAAAACATCTGCCTGAAATGCAGAAAAACTGGGTTCAATCTCTTTTCAGGAAGATCCCCTGAGAAGGAAATGGCAACCTACTCCAGTGGTCTAGCCTGGGGAATCCCATGGGCAGAGGAGCCTGGCGAGCTACAGTCCACGGGATTGCAGACTCCACTAACTGAGTGACTAACACTTCCTTCCTTTAAAATCAGATTGTGAAGCTGGGATCTTTTTCCATTTGCTGCCCGTGAGTTGAGCATTAACTGATTTGAATTCAGCTCCTACTGTTGTGGTAGATTTGCTCCCACATCATTTGATTTCCAGTAGTTCAGTGCCTGGATACAGGAGGAGGGAATGAATGACTTCCCAGGATCATCTCTGCCAGGCTGAACAGACTCTGAGCGATCCAAACAGAAAGGAGCTGAGATCAATTTGTAAGAGATTTCAAGAAAAATTCTGAGTTAAGATACAATGAGAGCTGGTCAATGGACCTCAGTATTTGAGGAATGCCTTAGGTTGTAATCAGGCTTCCCTGGTGGCTCAGAGGTTAAAGCGTCTGCCTGCAATGGGGGAGACCCTAGAGAAGGAAATGGCAACCCACTTCAGTATTCTTGCCTGGAGAATCCCATGGACGGAGGAGCCTGGTGGGCTACAGTCCACGGGGTCGCAAAGGGTCAGACACGACTGAGCAAATTCACTTCACTTAGGTTGTAATCATTATTGATCAGGAAGGAATCTTGCCTAATTCTCCGTGCTTTCCTCATGCATGTGTGCTCAGTCATTCAGTCGTGTCCAACTCTTTGCGACCCTGAGGACTGTAGCCCGCCAGGCTCCTCTCTCTGTCCAAGAGGATTCTCCAGGCAAGAATACTGGAGTGGGTTGCCATCCCCTCCTCCAGGGGATCTTCCCGACCCAGCGATTGAACCCATGCCTCTTATGTCTCCTGCATCAGTAGGCAGGTTCTTTATTTACCATTAACACCACCAGTGATAGGCAAAGTTAGAGTTATTTGAATGTACTTAAAATGATTGTAATAATAGCAACATAACCGTAAGAGATTGCTGGTTGGTTGTGATCTATGTGACATATTTGTAAGACTCAATTAGAAATGCTTAAAATATGCAACTATAAATGTAAGATTAAAGACCCCAATTTCAAATTGAATTTATTATTTACATCTTTTCTTTGTTGCGTCAAAACAGTAGCAATTCCTAACACAGCATACAATAAGGTCATTACAATCACAAGTCTGTAATACGTTTGTATTTTATAACTGTGGAAATTTTTAAACTGTGTATACAGATTTATATGGATATAGCTACTGTGTTCATGTTTATAGCATAAGCCAAATGAAAAGAAAGAAAAATGTTGTCAGTGTGTTAAGAGAAAAGGCTATTTGAAATAATGTCATTGATAACCACCTAGCATGGTAGGTAAGTTAACACTTTATATACATGATATTTATCATTCTAAGTACCAGAATTTAGGTTAAAAGAAACTTTTCTAAAACACGTGATATTCAACCTTTAACAAAGGGTTCTGAAGATACTTCTTTTTGGGGATTAAACATGTTATAATCATCATCGATTATCCTTTGCTTCTGTCCTAAATTGTTCTAGAACACTAAGACTTTAGAAACCTTGAGTCTTCTGTTTTTTAATCATAATCATTTTTAATATAAAAGTTGTAAATACTCATTGTAGAAAAATTTCAAAATGCAATAAAATACAAAAAGCAAATAAAAACGACCCTCAATCTCACAGTTCTGAAAAAAAAATCATTAGCAGTTCAGTGACCTTTTTGCACAGTGTGTGTTTCCTAGGACACCAGTCATTGGATTAAGGTCTCATCCTCGTCCAGCACAACACAGCTTAGCTAATTACATTACCCAATAAGGTCACATTCTGAGATCTTGTGTGGATGTAAATTTAGGGAGGAGCGGGAATGCTATTCAACTCACTACACACCTAGGAGAATGTATTTGCTTGTTGTTCTAGTTGCTCTGACTCTATAACCTGCCAGGCTCCTCTGTCCATGGAATTCTCCAGCGGATCTTCCAGACACAGGGATCAGGGATCGAACCCAGGTCTCCCGCGTTGTAGGCAGACGCTTTACAGTCTAAGCCAGGAGGGAAGTCCTTGTTACATTGTATCTTAACTGTTTACAGTCCTTTCTTTCCTAAGACTGAGCCCCTTGGGGCAATGCCCATGTCTTGTCTGTGTTTTTGTATTTTCAGCAACTAGCACAGATACTGAAAAAGTATTTGTTGAACTGAATTGTTAGATTGTGATCTGGAAATTTTCACAATTCTTTGTTCAGATAGAAATAGCTAAATCAGGATGTCTAAAATGAGGACAGTCTCTAAAAGGGACCCTGAGTAAAGCTTATAGGATTTAATTCTAGAAGGTTGTATTTCCACTTTAAATTTTTAGACGTAGTCTTTTTTCTCCCATATATTCCAGCTATATCTACTGAGTCTATTGTGAGTGACATCACCTAAATAGGCAGTGTGAAAGTAGCAAAAATAATCATCATAATAATGATAATCTTAATGGAATAAAGATATAAAAGTATTATGATCAGAATAAGACTTGCAACCGTCAAAAACTTTAATTTCAAATGGTTTCTGTTGAAATCACTGGCTGCACTGGTAGTTGTGTGTGTGTGTGTTTGTGTGCACACATTCAAGCACACTCAGTTGTGTCTGATTTTTTGCGACCCCATGGACTGTACCTCACCAGTCTCCTCTGTCCATGGATTCTCCAGGCAAGAATACTGGAGTGGGCTGCCATTTCCTTCTGCAGGGGATCTTCCCCACCCAGGGATCAAACCCACGTCTCTTGCCTCTCCTACATTAGCAGGCGGGTTCTTTACGAGCTGAGCCACTTAATATAGCACAGATTTTGAAATATATCCCCATTCAGAATTTGAATATGGAAAACCATCAGTCTAATTCTACTTGAGAAGGGCTTTGAAAAACTGGAAACAAATGGATTTTAAAACATAATCTGAGAAGTCATGAGAACTCTTTAAATTGCATTGGCTGCAAGAACTTCTTGCAAACATCTTTTATAAACATGTCTACATGGTCAAATTTATTTACACATAAATATTAAAATAAACCATTGACACAAATGGGTTTCCTGTTCTGGTCCTTGTTTATGCCTCCAATGGCCTTCATCCCTCTCAATCTTCCTGTTCATCCCCACTCATTTCTTTCCCTCTTTCAATCACAGACCATCAAAACACAGCACACCCTGTAGGACCCAGTCCAAACCACGGTTTGCTGAATTATGAATGCTTTTTTTTTCCCTCAGCATAACCAAAAAGAGCTCTTTCCCTTTCTGTTTTATCATGGCACGCTGTTTTTAGCACTTTGGTAGCTCTTAGTAATTCTGCAATATGGTCTAGTTATTTGTGAACATTTTATTTTTTTTTCCCCTGTGGATTGTAAACATCTAAAGAACGGGGGTGAACACAGGAATCGTACTTTAATACCCAATATTATTTGTGCCGATGGTTCTAATAGAGAGCATTTGAAGGGCACACACCTTAACTCTTTGGAGGCTGAAAGAGTGTTGAAGGCATGTTGGGGACCTGGCATTTCCGAGGATCCAACAGCCCCGCCCTCTTTCAAAGTTACGAGGGCACTATTCTGCTGTTAAGGTCTGCCCAGACCCTAACTCTGGGCGCCAATGCCACGTGCATGCGTTCCGGGGTGCGCGCGCGCGCAGGCAATCGACCCTGGCGGCTGCTTTGCGGGGAGAAAATTCATCGACCTCCAAGCCTCTTTTCCCCAGTTCTTAACACCTCAGATCGCTGGAGTTTTCAGTATAATTTGGTCGAAGGTGCTTTGGGGCTCCTCCGAGTGGAATGCAATGTCCTTCCCGCACCGCGTACCAGTGAGAGGTGAGGGGGGCATTACAGAGTGCGGGTCTTTTACCAAACACAAGAGGAGGCAGTTTCCAGGTCTCAGCCCAGCCGGGGCCGGCTCGGTCCGAGCTGAGGTTGGAGGAGCCATGTCGGCACAAGGATGCAACAGGATTTGTGAGGCGCGGGCGAGAAAGAAAAAGGCCACCTAGCGGGCTTTGTTTCCGATTCTGGCAGGTTCTCCGGCCAGAGATCGAAAACGTGAAGCCTACCGAAGCACTTCCTTACATTAATTGCAAGGGGAGGGGGAGGGACTCATTTTACAGCAGCTCGTCTCTCCCTCCTTGTAACTGCTAAATTGTAGCTTTAAAAGGAAGTGACATGGGGTGGGGAGAGACGTCAGCTGAGGACCACTTTTTTTTTTTTTTCTTTCCCGAAGGGTCCACCCCATGGGTGGAGTCTCGCTTTTTTCTTTCCAGTGTTGGCTGTCTTACAGCGCCTGTAAACTAGTGGCAATTTCTGCACCCCAGCCTGCTCCCTTTCAGTGTCCGATCTCTAAGTCCATGTGTCCAGGGCTGCCAGAAAGGAGGGATCTGCGGTTCGTGCTGTTTGCAGGCGGCTTCACCTCTGGGCGTGGCGGATGTGTGCGCCCCTCTGTCTCTCCCTCGTTATTTCTCTCCTTGGCTGGATTTCCCTAAAACCTCTGGAAGGGGTAGGTAAGCGAGAGGAGGCGAGGAAGGCGGAGAAGGAAGTGAGGCGACCGCGGGAACGTGGAGGGGCTTTGCCGCCGCACAAGGACCATCTCTTTGTGCTCAGCCGGGGGGAGCGTGTCTGTGCGCCTTGGGATGCCGAGCTGCTGCGCTGGGGTTCATTTCCCCACCCTTGTCCAGCCACCCTCCCCCACCCCCCTCCACCTCCCCGCCTCGGGTGAAAGAATTTTCTCTGCAATAGATGAAGCCGGTGCGAAGGTTCCTGTTACCGATCGGTCTCTTTTTGTGTCAGGCAACATGTTCTTCCGTCTCTGGCGTTTCTATGGCAACCACAAAAAGACTACACCAAATGCATCCCCTCTACCCATCGCTTTATTTGTGTTTGCTCCGCGTCGGTGGCTCTCCGCGCGCGGGTTCTCGCCCGGGGCTGCTCAGAGGCAGCCTGGCTTCGTGGCTACCCCTCCTCACCCCCGTTTTGGTTTTTCCCTATTACCGGCGGGCTGGGGGAGGGGAGTTGTCAAGGAAACAGGCTTTTATACTTACGTCTTTATTTACTTAATTTTCAGCCTATGAAATTTTTTTCATCATATCTGGGAATTAGAAAAACAGTGATTTGATGTTTATGTAAGTCTTCCGTTTCTGGTCTTTCTGGAAAACCTAAACTGTTCTCAAGACGTGATGTTAAATCCGTGATCTAACTAAAGAAGTTGGGGGTGGGTGGGTAGCACTTACTTCTTTAGTAGAGGAGATGAGATCCTGGAGAAAAGTTTTAGAGGGTGTTTGCGAATCCACTGACAGATGTGTTATTTTCTGCCCAGGTTTGCTTAAGAGTCTAAATGTTTAAAAGAGTGGTCTTTGTTCTAGTCTGAACTTACGTAGCACACCATCTAAGTTCAACAAGTAAAAGTAACAATCAGGTAACTACCAGCAGGGTTCCCAGTTTTTTTGGTATCCTTCTCATAGGGATTAGAGGCTGTCCCCTCCCCTTAAGGTGAGAGTCCTCTTTTTCAAAGCTGGAAAAGAATGAACTCATCTGTGACTGTTAGTTAAGCATTCTCAGTTGGAAAAAAAAAGTATCTATCGTGAGTTAAGGGAGAAAGTGTCTGTGGTGTGTGTGTGATGTGTGTGATTGTGTGTGGGGTAAGCAGGGCAGGGACATCAGGGGCAAGTCAAGCCCTAAGTTAGAACTGCTAAATCTTCTTAATGTCCTCTATGGAGGGAAAAAGAGTTGATTTTCAAGAAAAATATAAAACAGAGAGAAAAAAGTATCATCTACCTAGTAACAGGCAAAGTTAAATATAATTAAAATCAAGTGACCCATCTGTGGAACAGACATAGTCCAGATCGGCTTATTAACAGGTAGGAGTCAAGTTGACAGTCTTCATTCAGTGCATCTGAGATATTTGATAACCGACACTATTCTTTTAAGGGGTGTCCTGAATTACCAAATTAGGATTTATAGAAAGGATCAACAGTAATATCACCCTTGAGTCTTAAAATTATCTGTAGTTTTGGATAAAGATGAGTGAAGGTGGCTTAGCCCTCACAATGCCTTCCGGCTAGAAAGCCTAAAGCATCACTTGGAAACCCCCAGTACTCCCCCTCCCCTCCCCCGCCTCCCCGGGGGAAGCTGGAAGAAGGGGTGGTTTAATGAGGTTCTGCTTGCCAAGATCCTTATCTCAACATGCTCTTTTCTATGACTTATAAAACTTATAGGGCAAGAGGTCTTAAGTATTACAGATACAAAAGTTATCTGAAATATAGCATGGCACAAAACTAGAGGAATTCAATAAAGAGGGCAGGTTTCAAGACATAAAGCACACAAAAGTGTCGTTAAAAATTAGATGATCGTTTTGAAAAGCCCAGGCTAATCTATATAAATAGTTGGAGTGTAGGTTTGCAAAGAGTGTGGGAAGCAGTCAGGCTCTGTTACTGTTTGCCAGCCTGAAGATGTCCTCACGGAGCTCGGACATAGATTGACCACATCAGATGGACCACGTGACCCTGCAGGATAGATGGACAGTGTGCGAGTCAAGTGTGATGCAGGCACTCCTGAGCTTCCAAATCTAGGAGTTGCACAGCAAAAAGCCTTGTAGGATGGGGTTCAAAGGAAAAGTAGCAAGAATTGTTTGTCACTTCAGCCAAAAAAAGAGAAGGAATCACTGTCCTGTAATTGGACTGAGTAGAACTTGAAAACTTGATTAACACTCTTGACCTGGGTAGGGTCAACGAAGGATCAGTGGAGTGGGTCCATGGAGCAAACACTCTTGACCTGGGGAAGGTCAATGGAGCTGTGGATGCAGAGCAAATTCGGGGTCCCCTGAGAGGCGGGATGGAGGCGATGCTGAGGAGATAACTGGTGAAGTTGGGGCTAGTCATTCACTGTCGTTGGGATTGCATGGCTCTGAACTGGACGCTGCCAAATTTGTGAAGAAAATAGAAGTGGTGGTCTGTGGTCTCAAGTTTAAAAGTTGTCAAACTGGTGACAACGTGCGTAGGTGGGCACACAATTGGAGAAAAGGAGGCGGGGCAAGAGAAGTGGATGCAGTAAGTCTGGGAAGAATGTTACGGGGATGTTGACGTTGAAGGTTTGAAGGAGAGGAGACAGATGTTTCTAGGGGAGGAGGCAAAGGTGTCCCAGGTAACAAGGATGGTGGTGGGTGATGGGTCCTGGGTCAAGGTTCTTGTCCGAAGCAGGGAGAAGTCCATCTTTAGTCTGGAAATGGGCCAGGTGGAGAGAACTGGTGTGGAGAGAACCGGTAGTGACTCAGGGACAGGATTTTGTTTAACTCAGAATAAGACTGGTAGAAAAAGTGAGAAAGTGTTAATCACTTGGTTGTGTCCAACTCTTTGCGACACTATAGACTGTAACCTGCCAGGTTCCTCTGTCCATGGATTTCTCCAGGCAAAAATACTGGATAGGGTAGTCATTCCCTTCTACAGGGGATCTTCCTGGCCAAGAGATTGAACCTGGGTCTTCAGCATTGCAGGCAGATTCTTTACCATCTGAGTCCCTGTAAGTAAAATGCAGAATCCTTCCTAATCCAGTTATTGTTGAGTTGAAACTCCAAGAAGTGAAGGCTAGACTTAAATCAGACTTAAAAGAAGTGAGAAATTTGGGAAAGGAAGCCCCCACACACCCACAACGTCATTCTAATAATACTAACCATTGCTGTTGCTTTCAATTGTGGGGTGCTCAAGTGAGCACTGGGCAGACTTAACTATATTTTGTTCGATCTGCTGTATTCTGAAAAAGAGGTCTCATGGGCATGGGAATACAGTGTATTCATAGTTCTGAATGGTTTTGGACACCTCAATGTTTAAATGTAGTCAAGCCTGGCTTAAAAACCGTCTACATCCCATAGAGTTTGTGCATCGCTAATTCAAGAAGCTTCGTCCCAGGGCAGAATCCATTTGTGAAGCTTTGTAACTTGGACATTTGGCTTCATGTAGGAACCAAGGAGGATCACTGCTAAGCTGGTGGGAAAGAGAAAGCTTAAATCATGAACTTGCTCTTTTCACAGTATTTATGTGCATTTATTATGCGTAAATAGCTTGTTGTTCAGACACTGTATCAGACTCTTTGCAACTCCACGGACTGTAGCACGCAAGGCTTGCCTGTCTTTCACTATCTCCCAGAGCTTGCTCAAACTCATGTCCATCGAGTCGGTGATGCCATCCAACCATCTCATTCTCTGTCGTCCCCTTCTCCTCCTGCCTTGAATCTTTCCCAGCATCAGGGTCTTTTATAATGAGTCCGCTCTTCGCATCAGGTGGCCAAAGTATTGGAGTTTCAGCTTTAACATCAGTCCTTCCAATGAATATTCAGGACTGATCTCCTTTAGGATGGACTGGTTGGAGCTCCTTGAAGTCCAAGGGACTCTCAAGAGTCTTCTCCAACACCACAGTTCAAAAGCATCAGTTCTTCGGCGCTCAGCTTTCTTTATAGTCCAACTCTCACATCCATACGTGACTATTTGAAAAACCATAGTCTTGACTAGACGGACCTTTGTCCACAGTCATGTCTCTGCTTTTGAATATGCTGTCTAGGTTGATCATAACTTTCCTTCCAAGGAGTGAGCGTCTTGTAATTTAGTGATTGCAGTCACCGTCCACAGTGATTTTGGAGCCCAAGATGGTGACTCCGTTTTCCCTGAGTGCCTGAATATCTTAAAATAAGTGCAATATTTGGGAAAGCTATGATGGAACAGTCTCTCTAACCTGTTTTCCTTTATTTTTAAAGGCTTTCTCTACAAAGATTTTCTACTTGTGTTTGTTTTTGTTCCTCCTCTGATTTGCTTTACTTCTTCCTTTAACCTTAGGTTCTACCTTTCAGTCATCACTCATTCATTCCTATATCATCCATCCATTTATTCATTCACTCAAAAATGAGATTTGTATCATGTGTCAGACATTATATATTACGGATGTGGCCATAAATAGGCAACTATTTCTTCCTTGAAGAAGCTCAGAAACTAGCAGGGGGAAAGATGGAGAAACAGTCCCTTCAACCAGCGAGTATTCATTTTATTACTATTATTAACCCATAGTTGATTTACAATATTGTGTTAGTTTCAAGTGTACAACTTCAGATTGTTTTCCATTACGGATTATTGTAAATTGAACTTATTGAAAACAGTTCCACAGGCTATACAGCAAATCCTTACTCTTTGTCTTTGTATGGAGAGCAGTGTATATCTATGAATCTCATGTTCCTAGTTTATCCCCCCTCTTCCCCTTTCCTTTTGGTAGCTATAAGTTTGTTTTCTATGCCCGTGAGTCTTGTTTCTGTTTTGTAAATAAATTGATTTGTATGATTCATTTTTTAGATTCCAGATATAAGTGATGTGATATAATATTTGTCTAACTCTACCTGATTTACTTCACTCAGTATGATGATCTCTAGGTCTGTCGTGTTGCTGCAGATGGCAACATTTCATTCTTTTGAATGGCTGAGTAATATTCCGTTTTTCTTCTCTGATAGCTCAGTTGGTAAAGGATCCATCTGCAATGCAGGAGACCCCAGTTCGATTCCTGGGTCGGGAAGATCCGCTGGAGAAGGGATAGGCTACCCACTCCAGTATTCTTGGGCTTACTTTGTGGCTCAGCTGGTAAAGAGTCCGTCTGCAATGCTGGAGACCTGGATTCGATCCCTGGGTTGGGAGGATCCCCTGGAGAAGGGAAAGGCTATCCACTCCAGTATCCTGGCCTGAAGAATGCCAATGACTGTATAGACCATGGGGTTGCAAAGAGTTGGACACAACTGAGCAACTTTCAGTTCACATATATATACACACATACATACAGGGACAGGGACTGGGATGGATTGAAGGCAGGAAGAGAAGGGAACGACAGAGGATGAGATGGTTGGATGGCATCACCGACTTAATGGACATGAGTTTGAGCAGGCTCTGGGAGTTGGTGGTAGACAGGGAAACCTGGCGTGCTGCAGTCCATGGGGGAGCAAAGAGTTGGACACGACTGAGCGACTGAACTGATACATACAGGGGGTATTGTTTTTGATTTAAGCATTTATTGGCTAATGGCACCAGATGTTTCTTTCATTGAACAGTTCTATACATAGACTGTTCTGGGCAGAGAGGTAGAGTGCTTAGCAGTTGACTGTTCATCTTATAATTTTCTTGTGTCTTCCTCACTGGTTGGGCGTATGTCTGATGTCAGTAAACATTTGTTGGCTAACTAAACGGGAGAAGCGAGGTTTTGACCCTGCAGACACAGAGATACAATGTGCAGCAGGCTTGTAAATTCTCTTTCTGCAAAGCACAAGCTGAGTGAGATCACCTCTCAAAGTTCCCTAGGAGTGAGTTCCTTGTAGACTTCCATGGGACTACGGCTCCCTCCAGATGGACTCAAAATAGGACATTTTTAAAGGACAAGCTCCCAACTGCATTGAAATTATATGCTCATCACTTTACTAGATAATCCCTGGTCATTAGATTTCCCATAAGGCATGGCAAACCTGTCTCTCATTCTACAAAAGCAAGTGGGTTTCAACACCTTAAACCCAAATATCCCCAATACATTATGTTAAATAAGTATTTAAACTTGTTGCAGCGCTTCCTGTTTGTATTTCCTGCTGTCATGGAGCTCCTCTCAGCAGGATTGTTTGGCCCCTTGTAATTTCTACCTTCAGCAGGAAATTATATGGGCAGCCTAACACAGTTCATCCGGAACACCCCCTCTGGTGCCGCCTGACCTTCAGAGCGAACACTTAGCA
This sequence comes from Bos indicus x Bos taurus, assembly GCF_003369695.1. Classification (NCBI taxonomy): domain Eukaryota; kingdom Metazoa; phylum Chordata; class Mammalia; order Artiodactyla; family Bovidae; genus Bos; species Bos indicus x Bos taurus. Next base: position 97,246,678 of record NC_040084.1, on the reverse strand, counting down.
GATCCCCCTTCTTTGTTATTCTGTTTGCAGATGAGGTCAGCTTCTCCCTTTGGCAGGAAGTTGTTCCAGGTAACTGGTCGGCAGAGGTCTCTTCCCTCTGACCTTGGGTCATACCGAATGGCTGTTTCATGGTCATTTCTACGTAGGAGCCGCAGGAGAAGAGGCACATTGTGACCTTTGCGGTCGGAAGGACACTTCCTGACACTGAACTTCCTGCAGGAGATTATTCCTTAGTCTGGGGGCTGAAGGGTAACCTACAGAAGCGGTCAGAGACGCTGAGGTGACCCGCCAACCTGTAGGGTGTATGTGAGAATCATAGCAGCCCACCTGGCTGAGGGCACCTCGTGGGCTAGTCAGTTACACAGACCTCACACTTCGTCATTCCCTTTATCCTCGTAAGAAACAGAGCAGGGCAAAACTGTTACCACTCTCCGTTTTATAGAGAGAGTAAAGATGAGAGCATGTTGGTTACCACTCTCCGTCTTATAGAGAGAAAGTAAAGATGAGAGCATGTTGCTCACCTAACATCCTAATAAGTAACCAAAACAGAACTGAGATTGGACTCAAGACTATGGTACCGCTCTTCCTGCCAATCCCCCATTTCAGTGGCATCATGTTCTTGCATCTGTGCTCAGGCCCAGCCCAGTGCCTGGGATGCACACACACACTGTTCCTGCAGTTCTCAACAGCTCTCTGCCATGTGGACCTTCCCATGCATGCCTTTCATCCTAGGTTTTAGGAGCTGCAGAAATTCTGAAAGAGTAGTAATTTAGAACTTGAGGCGGGAGGGAACTTATAGCAGTACTTCTAAGACAAGCTACTTTAATAGTTTTCAGGGAGCTTTGTTGTTTTGTTGTGGTTTAGCCATAGAGGTGGTTAAAGGAGAAAAGGAAAGATATACGCATCTGAACGCAGAGTTCCAAAGAATAGCAAGGAGACATAAGAAACCTTCCTCAGTGATCAATGCAAAGAAATAGAGGAAAACAATAGAATGGGAAAGACTAGAGATCTCTTCAAGAAAATTAGAGACACCAAGGGAACATTTCATGCAAAGATGGGTACAATGAAGGACAGAAATGGTGTGGACCTAACAGAAGCAGACGATATTAAGAAGAGGTGGCAGGAATACACAGAAGAACTGTACAAAAAAGATCTTCATGTCCCATATAACCATGATGGTGTGATCACTGACCTAGAGCCAGACATCCTGGAATGTGAAGTCAAGCGGGCCTTAGGAAGCATCACTACGAACAAAGCTAGTGAAGGTGATGGAATCCAGTTGAGCTATTTCAAATCCTAAAAGATGATGCTGTGAAAGTGCTGCACTCAATATGCCAGCAAATTTGGAAAACTCAGCAGTGGCCACAGGACTGGAAAAGGTCCATTTTCATTCCAATCCCTAAGAAAGGCAATGCCAAAGAACGTTCAAACTGTTGCACAATTGCCCTTATCTCACCCAATAGCAAAAAAATTTATTCATTTTTAATTGAAGGATAATTGCTTTATCAGATCAGATCAGATAGATCAGTTGCTCAGTCGTGTCCAACTCTTTGCGACCCCATGAATCGCAGCACGCCAGGCCTCCCTGTCTCTCACCAACTCCTGGAGTTCACTCAGACTCACGTCCATCAAGTCAGTGATGCCATCCAGCCATCTCATCCTCTGTCGTCCCCTTCTCCTCCTGCCCCCAATCCCTCCCAGCATCAGAGTCTTTTCCAATGAGTCAACTCTTCACATGAGGTGGCCAGAGTACTGGAGTTTCAGCTTTAGCATCATTCCTTCCAAAGAAATCGCAGGGCTGATCTCCTTCAGAATGGACTGGTTGGATCTCCTTGCAGTCCAAGGGGCTTTATAGTGGTTCACAATAGCGCAAAATTCTCCAAGCGAGGTTTCAATAGTATGTGAACCAAGAACTTCCAGATGATCAAGCTGGATGTAGAAAAGGAAGAGGAATCAGAGAACAAATTGCCAACATCAGTTGGATCATCGAAAAACCAAGAGAGTTCCAGAAAAACATCTGCTTTATTGACTATGCTAAAGCCTTTGACTGTATGGATCACAGCAAACTGTGGAAAATTCTGAAAGAGATGGGAATACCAGACCACCTGACCTGCCTCTTGAGAAACCTGTATGCAAGTCAGGAAACAACAGTTAGAACTGGGCATGGAACAACAGACTGGTTCCAAATAGGGAAAGGAGTACATCAAGGCTGTATATTGTCACCCTGTTTATTTAACTTATGTGCAGAGTACATCATGAGAAACACTGGGCTGGAAGAAGCACAAGCTGAAATCAAGATTGCTGGAAGAAATATCAATAATCTCACATATGCAGATGATACCACCCTTATGGCAGAAAGCCAAGAGGAACTAAGAGCCTCTTGACAAAAGTGAAAGAGGAGAGTGAAAAACTGGCTTAAAACTCAGCATTAAAAAAATTAAGATCATGGCATCTGGTCCCATCACTTCATGCCAAATAGATGGGGAAACAATGGAAACAGTGTCAGACTTTATTTTTTTGGGCTCCAAAATCACTGCAGATGGTGATTGCAGCCATGAAATTAAAAGATGCTTGCTCCTTGGAAAAAAAGCTATAACCAACCTAGACAGCATATTAAAAAGCAGAGATTTTATTTACTTTGCCAACAAAAATCTGTTTAGTCAAAGCTACGGTTTTTCCAGTAGTCATGTATGGATGTGAGGGTTGGACCATAAAGAAAGGTGAGCACCAAACAATTGATGCTTCTCAACTGTGGTTTTGGAGAAGACTCTTGAGAGTCCCTTGGACTGCAAGGAGATCAAACCAGTCCATCATAAAGGAGATGAATCCTGATTATTCATTGGAAGCACTCATGCTGAAACTGACACTGCAATCCTTTGGCCACCTGATGTGAAGAGCCGACTCATTGGAAAAGCCCCTCATGCTGGGAAAGACTGAAGGCAGGAGGAGAAGGGGACGACAGAGGATTAGATGGTTGGATGACATCACCGACTCAATGGACATGAGTTTGAGCAAGCTCTGGGAGTGTGATGGACAGGGAAGCCTGGCGTGCTGCAGTCCATGGGGTCGCAAAGAGTCAGACATGACTGAGCAACTGAACTGACTGACTGAGGGAGCTTTCTTGTTTTGTTGTGGTTTAGCCACAGAGGTGGTACAGTGGAGGAAGGGAACAGGCCCTATGATTAAAATATCTGAGTGACAGTGCAGTTCATACTTTAAATATGAACTGTGCTCAGAACCAGTTTAAAAATTTTTTTATACATGACTGAACTGAACTCAACATATAATCAACTTAAGCATTATTATTATTATAAATGTGTTTATTTATTTAGTTGTGGCTAGCAGAATCTTTTAATTGTGGCACATGGGATCTAGTTTCCTGACCAGGGATGGAACCTGGGTCCCTGCATTGGGAGAGGTGAGTCTGAATCAGTGGACCACCAAGGAAGTCTAAATATTATTAATTTATTCATTTTTAATGGAAGGATAATTGCTTTACAATATACTGTTGGTTTCTGCCATACATCAACATGAATCAGCCATAGAACTCCAATGTTCTTGCCTGGAGAATCCCAGGGACGGGGGAGCCTGGTGGGCTGCCGTCTATGGGGTCGCACAGAGTCGGACACGACTGAGCGACTTCGCTTTCACTTTTCACTTTCATGCATTGGAGAAGGAAATGGCAGCCCACTCCAGTGTTCTTGCTGGAGAATCCCAGGGACGGGGGAGCCTGGTGGGCTGCCATCTATGGGGTCGCACTGAGTCAGACACGACTGAAGCAACTTAGCAGCAGCAGCATACATATGTCTCCTCCCTCTTGAACCTCCGTCCCAACTCCCACCCCATTCCACCCCTCTGGATTGTCAGAGCCCTGGTTTGAGCTCCTGGCATTATTCTCAATGGTGAATAACTGAGAGTATCTCCTCTAAGATGAGGAACAAAGACGAGGGCGCCCACTTTCGCCACTATCATTCCACATAATTCTGGAAGTCATAGGTATGGCAGTCAGAGAAGAAAAAGAAATAAAAGGAATCCAGATTGGAAAAGAAGTAAATCTCTCTTTGCAGGTGACATGACGCTATACATAGAAAACCCTAAAGATAGTATCAGAATCAATTTTTAATCAAGAATTGAACTTTGCCACGAAGTTGCTCTTAAAATACCTGCTATGCCTGCCCTTGGTGATTCCCAAGGCTGTGGGTAGATGGAGTCAGCTCTTCTTATCTGTTTTTGATTGTCAACAAATCTATTAGCGAGTCTAAAGGCAGAGAATTATCTGCAAAGATACTGCCAGCGCTTATCTTGGACAATGAGAATGAGAGAAATGAATTGAGTGAAGGTTGGTCTTTTTCCCATCTCCCTCCTGAGCTGTCCCCTCTCTGTGGGCAGAGGTTAACCCAGGCTGATGAAATTTTAAAGAGTCTGTCCTTCCCTAGCGCTTCCTCCCAGGATGCAGAAGCCGTCCACACACCAGCAAAAGCAACATCTGAAACCTCCTACTGGGCACCTGCTTGTTCCTCCCCTTCCCTCTCTCTTACTGGAAAGATTGATGGGAAAGACTGATGCTGGGAAAGCTTGAAGCAGGAGGAGAAGGGGGCGACAGAAGATGAGATGGTGGGATGGCATCACCGACTCAATGGACATGAGTTTGAGTAAACTTCAGAAGATGGTGATGGACAGGGAGGCCTGGCGTGCTGCAGCCCATGGGGTCGCAGAGTCGGACACGATGATCAACTAGATTGTCATAGAGCACTGGTTTGAGCTCCCTGTCATTATTCTCCATGGTGAATGACAGCATCTCCTCATGGTTGAGGTTGAAAACAAAAACAACCTCTCCTGCTGTGGGGAAGAGTAAGCTGAAAGGAGGTGTGGTGAGCAGCTGCCTTCCCAAATGTTATCACTCTTTGAGGCCCATCTCCAGAATCTCTTGCTGTGTTATCCTGACCTTCTTACTTAATCACGTTACTGCTTCATAGCAGTCGCTCTTTTCAGTTCAGTTCAGTTTCAGTCGTGTCCGACTCTTTGCGACCCCATGAATAGCAGCACGCCAGGCCTCCCTGTCCATCACCAACTCCAGAGTTCACTCAAACTCATTCCATCTAGTCGGTGATGCCATCTAGCCATCTCATCCTCTGTCGCCCCTTCTCCTCCTGCCCCCAATCCCTCCCAGCATCAGTGTCTTTTCCAATGAGTCAACTCTTCGCATCAGGTAGCCAAAGTATTGGAGTTTCAGCTTTAGGATCAGTCCTTCCAAGGAACACCCAGGACTGATCTCCTTCAGGATGGATTGGTTGGATCTCCTTGCAGTCCAAGGGACTCTCAAGAGTCTTCTCCAACACCACAGTTCAAAAGCCTCAATTCTTCAGTGCTCAGCTTTCTTCACAGTCCAACTCTCACATCCATCCATGACCACTAGAAAAACCATAGCCTTGACTAGACGGACCTTTGTTGGCAAAGTAATGTCTCTGCTTTTGAATATACTATCTAGGTTGGTCATAACTTTCCTTCCAAGGAGTAAGCGTCTTTTAATTTCATGGCTGCAATCACCATCTGCAGTGATTCTGGAGCCCCAAAAAATAAAGTCTGACACTGTTTCCACTCTTTCTCCGTCTATTTCCCATGAAGTGATGGGACCAGATGCCATAATCTTCATTTTCTGAATGTTGAGCTTTAAGCCAACTTTTTCACTCTCCTCCTTCACTTTCATCAAGAGGCTTTTGAGTTCCTCTTCACTTTCTGCCATAAGGGTGGTGTCATCTGCATATCTGAGGTTATTGATATTTCTCCTGGCAATCTTGATTCCAGCTTGTGCTTCTTCCAGCCCAGCGTTTCTCGTGATGTACTCTGCATAGAAGTTAAATAAACAGGGTGACAACATACAGCCTTGACGTACTCCTTTCCCTATTTGGAACCAGTCTGTTGTTCCATGCCCAGTTCTAACTGTTGTTTCCTGACCTGCATACAGGTTTCTCAAGAGGCAGATCAGGTGCTCTGGTATTCCCATCTCTCAGAATTTTCCACAGTTTGTTGTGATCCACACAGCCAAAGGCTTTGGTATAGTCAATAAAGCAGAAATAGATGTTTTTCTGGAACTCTCTTGCTTTTTCCATGATCCAGCGGATGTTGGCAATTTGATCTCTGGTTCCTCTGCCCTTTCTAAAACTGGCTTGAACATCTGGAAGTTCATGTATTGCTGAAGCCTGGCTTAGAGAATTTTGAGCATTACTTTACTAGCGTGTGGGATGAGTGCAATTGTGTGGTAGTTTGAGCATTCTTTGGCATTGCCTTTCTTTGGAATTAGAATGAAAACTGACCTTTTCCAGTCCTGTGGCCACTGCTGAGTGTTCCAAATTTGCTGGCATATCGAGTGCAGCACTTTCACAGCATCATCTTTCAGGATTTGAAATAGCTCAGCTGGAATTCCATAACCTCCACTAGCTTTGTTCATAGTGATGCTTTCTAAGGCCCACTTTACTTCACATTCCAGAATGTCTGGCTCTAGGTCAGTGATCACACCATCATGATTATCTGGGTCGTGAAAATCTTTTTTGTACAGTTCTGTGTATTCTTGCCATCTTTTCTTAATATCTTCTGCTTCTGTTAGGTCCACACCATTTCTGTCCTTTATCGAGCCCATCTTTGCATGAAATGTTCCCTTGATATCTCTAATTTTCTTGAAGAGATCTCTAGTCTTTCCCATTCTGTTGTTTTTCTCTATTTCTTTGCATTGATCACTGAGGAAGGTTTTCTTATCTCTCCTTGCTCTTCTTTGGAACTTTGCATTCAGATGCTTATATCTTTCCTTTTCTCCTTTGCTTTTTGCTTCTCTTCTTTTCAGTGCTATTTGTAAGGCCTCCTCAGACAGCCATTTTGCTTTTTTGCATGTCTTTTCCTTGGGGATGGTCTTGATCCCTGTCTCCTGTACAATGTCACGAACCTCATTCCATAGTTCATCAGGCACTCTGTCTATCAGATCTAGGCCCTTAAATCTATTTCTCACTTCCACTGTATAATCATAAGGGATTTGATTTAGGTCATACCTGAATGGTCTAGTGGTTTTCCCTACTTTCTTCAATTTCAGTCTGAATTTGGCAATAAGGAGTTCATGATCTGAGCCACAGTCAGCTCCCGGTCTTGTTTTTGCTGACTGTATAGAGCTTCTCCATCTTTGGCTGCAAAGAATATAATCAATCTGATTTCGGTGTTGATCATCTGGTGATGTCCATGTGTAGAGTCTTCTCTTGTGTTGTTGGAAGAGGGTGTTTGTTATGACCAGTGCATTCTCTTGGCAAAACTCTATTAGCCTTTGCCCTGCTTCATTCCCTACTCCAAGGCCAAATTTGCCTGTTACTCCAGGTGTTTCTTGACTTCCTACTTTTGCATTCCAGGCCCCTATAATGAAATATTTTTTGGGTTTAGTTCTAAAAGGTCTTGTAGGCCTTCATAGAACCGTTCAACTTCAGCTTCTTCAGTGTTACTGGTTGGGGCATAGACTTGGATTACCCTGTTATTGAATGGTTTGCCTTGGAAATGAACAGAGATCATTCTGTCATTTTCGAGATTGCATCCAAGTACTGCATTTTGGACTCTTTTGATCATGATGGCTACTCCATTTCTTCTAAGGGATTCCTGCCTACAGTAGTAGATATAATGGTCATCTGAATTAAATTCATCCATTCCAGTCCATTTCAGTTCGCTGATTCCTAGAATGTCTACGTTCACTCTTGCCATCTCCTTTTTGACCACTTCCAATTTGCCTTCATTCATGGACCTGACATTCCAGGTTCCTATGCAATATTGCTCTTTACAGCATCGGACCTTGCTTCTATCACCAGTCACATCCACAGCTGGGTATTGTTTTTGCTTTGGCTCCATCCCTTCATTCTTTCTGGAGTTATTTCTCCACTGATCTCCAGTAGCATATTGGGCACCTACTGACCTGGGGAGTTCCTCTTTCAGTATCCTATCATTTTGCCTCTTCATACTGTTCATGGGGTTCTCAAGGCAGGAATACGGAAGTGGTTTGCCATTCCCTTCTCCAGGGGACCACATTCTGTCAGACCTCTCCACCATGACCCGCCCGTCTTGGGTGGCCCCACGGGCATGGCTTAGTTTCATTGAGTTAGACAAGGCTGTGGTCCTAGTGTGATTAGATTGACTAGTTTTCTGTGAGTATGGTTTCAGTGTGTCTGCCCTCTTGCAACACCCACCGTCGTACTTGGGTTTCTCTTACCTCTTTTCAGCTGCTGTTATGTTATAGGCAATTCATTGCAGATCCATTGCCGGTGAATTTGAGGCTCTTTCTTTGTTGTGAAGGAATTCAGAGACAAAGCGGGGAGGTTAAGAGAGGAAAGGGAGAGTTTATTTTAACGAGGATCCACTCTCCCTCTGAGAGCTGACCAGTGAGGAGCTGCTGCACCAGGTGTCTTTGGGAAGCGGGTTATGAGGGGTGTTCACATGAAGGGGTGGAAGTCACTGGGGAGGGAGGAGGGATTTTATTCCCGTGTGATCAGAAGTGTCGTGGCCTCGGTGTTCGACTAGTTCTTATCGGAAGGCTCTCTTACTGTAATACCACACTGAACAAAAAGTTTTTGGACTCAAGATATTCTGGCCTCTCCCCACCTTTCTTTGCCTGCTACCGGGACCCTTATCACCGAAAATGTGTGGTTTATCAGTCTGAAGGTTTCTGCTTTCCTCTGTCCGCTTATGGACCGCTGCTGTTTACAAGATGCATGATTTCCTGCCACCTGGCCCCTGCCCCTATTTCTCTGCTCGTACCTAGCTCCCTGCCTGCGGTAGCAGTTCTAGCCTTGTGACCGCACTGGGGGCTTCTCATCAAAGTTTCTAGCACCGACTGAGTGGATGCCGTAGCCTAGAGAAAGAGGTGGTCACAAGAGACCTGGCATTAGACTTGCCTAATCTGATGCCTTCCAGCCAGGTCCTCCCAGCTTGAGTTCTTCATCGCAGCAAAAGAGGCAAAAGTCACCAACTCAACGGACATGAGTTTGAGCAAAGTCTGGAAGACAATGAAGAACAGGGAGGCCTGGCCCGCTGCAGTCCGTGGGGTCACAAAGAGTTGGACGTGACTTAATAACTGAACACGTACACTTCATCTCAGCACTGTTGACGTTTTGGGCCAACGTGTGCCTTGTAGGATGTTCAGCAGCGTTCCTGGCCTCCACCCTCTAGCTGCTGCCCCTTCCCTAGTTGTGACAGCTGGAAATACCCCAGACTTTGCCAGATGTCCCCTGGAGGGGTGAAGGCACCTGCAGTTAAGAACCACTGCTTTAGGAAGTTCCCACATTTGACCCACATGGTTGACTTCCCAGTGCAAGCATTCCTGCCCCTCTGGGCTAACCTGTACTTCCCAGGTTTACCAGGATGAGTCCAAACAGAGGTGCAATTCATTCACTGAAATTAACAGATATGAATTGGAAAATAATAATAGAATAGTGAAAGGCTTCCCTGGTGGCAGAGTTCGCCTGCCAATGCAGGAGACACGGGTTTTATCCCTTGGTTGGGAAGATCCCCTGGGGGAGGAAATGGCAACCCACTCCAGTATTCTTGCCTGGAGAATCCCATGGGCGGAGGAGCCTGGCGGGCTACAGTCCTTGGGGTCGCAAGAGTCAGACATGACTGAGTGCACACGCACGCCAAGTAAGAGGCAGCCGAGTAGCTGGAAGTATTCCAGGTTTACTGTCTTTTCTCTGACACAACCAGCGGAATCAGCTTGTAATCCCTGGCTGCCGGGAGGCAGCTGGGCGGGGCTGGGTGGGCCGATAGCACTTCTCAGAACTCTGTGTAGGGAGATCCTAGGGCTTCCCTGGTGGTTCAGAAAATAAAGAATCTTCCCGCAATACAGGAGACCCGGGTTCAATCCCTGTTTCAGGAAGATCCCCTAGAGAAGGAAACGGCAACCTACACCAGTACTGGGAAATCCCACAGACAGAGCTGCCTGGTGGGTGACAGTCCATGGGCTTGCAAATAGCGACCTTAGTGACTAACACACAGCCCTGGGCTGGGTGGCCTGAACTCTGTGTGGGATGGATTAACGTATCTGTAGAAAGAATTTTGAGCTGCTCAGCATAAGTGAGCTCACCTCTGCTGGGATCTGCCCTTTTGCCTCATTTCCTGGGACTTCAGATGCTCCACGCCCTGGTCTCTCTAGCGATCCCTGCTCTCTGAGCACCCTCAGTGGCAGTGGGTGTTTCAAACCCCTTCCGTCCTTCTAGTCTTTGGTCTCTGGCCTCCCCCAGGATTGGAGACCACCGTCCCTGCCCTTCCCAGACCTGCCCTGCTTCAGGTAAGGCCCGCTCCCCAGCCCCACGCCTGGGGCTCACGAGGTGTCCGGTCACTACCCTGTCACTTGTGTCTGCCCTTCTCCCTCCTCCCCTCTGGGACCAGAAAGATGGACGGGAGTTGCGGGGGGAAGTCTTACTCCCGCACCCCAGGTAATTCCAGAATCGTCCTGAATCCACGTGTCCAGCCTGCTGTGGGCGGGGGGCTGCGGGTGCACAGAGGCACCAGACAGGGTCACTGCCTGGAGGACAAGACAGAAAGCCAAGTGGGTCGTTGTTAACACTGGCAGGAGGGTGGGAACACAGAAAGGGGAGCCCCTGACCACCCCCCCCTCCCCGGCCTGGGGCCTCAGGAATGCTTCCTGGAGAAGTCTAGAACCCCTCCATCAGGTCTGGGGAGTGGGGTGCTAGTGCTTGGGTGCTCCACTTGCAGGAGGCAGATTGTGAGTCAGAAGTGACCTGTCATGAGAGGAGCGTTCCATGTGGGGTAGTGTGCGGACTGCGAGGTGGGGTCACCACGTCCCTCGGACCCTGAACTGATCTGGGCGGGAGCAGGCAGGGAGGGCCCGCTCAGGCCCGAGGTGGAGGCCAGGCCTGGGTGGGGGATACAGAAGGAGCTGGGCTCCGAATGGTGGGACACGGAGCCCCAGGGTTTTGCAAAGTGTTGTGCAGAGAGCTGTTGCTATGGGGCTTTGTCAGTTCCAGAGAGTTTTGTCCTCTGATCTTGGTGTGGGGCTCCACCCCGTGGGTGTAGGGCTTCACAAGGGCCTTTGACACTCTGAGATAGCAAACGCAGTAGGAAACCTTTCCTGGAATGCTCTTCTCGAAGGCCTCTTCTATTTTGTCTTCTAATGTAGTCATTTATGCCCCTTAATAATCCTTGGTTGAGTGCTGTGTGCTCCGCCTGCCTGATCCCATTTCATCCTTTATCCAGTCTCGTGGATTGTGAACTCGTCTCTGGTCCGACTTGAAATCGAGGCACAGATTGGTTAACTGGTTTTCCTGAGTCAAAGAGCCAGGAATCGCTGTTGGTAGAGCAAACACTGTGACTTTTGATCTACAAATAATTAAAAAGCATCGCGTTTACCTGTGTAATGGATTCTTTCCCCCCAAGTTTCCTGGATCTTTTTTGTGGGGAAAGGGTTTTCACAGCATCATGATGTGCAGAAATTCCTCTTCACCTCCCAAATCAGGAGGAAATTTAAGAAGTTACTAGAGACTGGACAACATAATGAAGACAGTATAATCTCAGGTCACTGAGATCATTATCTGACCTCCATTTCTAGAGGAATAAGAGGGCTAACATTTAAGGGAAATGTTTCTAGGGGCATAAGAGGGCTAATGTTTAGGGGAAACAGAGCCAGGAGCACAGAGAGATTTCAGATGTGCCTGATTATTTTAATTATTTATATTGGTTCCAATTTTAGCCAGGTTGGCACTTCCTTCCCTCTTTCTCCCACTCCTTCTGTGTTCTGAAAAGGCTGAAACTGTGATTTGTCTTTTAGAACAGTCTGGTTTCAAAAGCTTCTCTCCAGCTGACTCCCCAAAGGAGATGGACCTTCTCGAGTGTGTGCTTTGCAAAGCGAGGAGTTTGCTGTGTCCTGTGGGTGCTGGGCAGGCCTTGAGCCGTCCTAATTTTTTCTAATAGCCTAATTTTCCCCCTAATAACCCCATGACCTAACCCTGCCTGCCTCTGGGCAGGGAGAGGATTATCCTGGCGGTCAAGGTGTCCTGCCCTTGTTGAAGGCCCCAGGAACATTTCATTAGTGAGAGTCTGGAAACCGTCTGCCCCCTTCTCTAGGCACTCTCTGCTGGGTCCTGGGGGCTCTTTAGGATCACGGGGGGTGGCATGGCATAAGTGGGGGGGCAGGGCTAGGTCCAGAGCCCAGGTCTGGCCCAAGCTGCAGCCACCTGCTTACTCTCTGTGGAACCCTGGGCTCCTTGAAACCAGGGGCTGTCTGGGTCTGTGCTGTGCCCTGGCAGTGGGAAGTGGGCTGGCACACCCTGGGCTCCCATTTCTTGGTCTCGTCCTGGAGGAATCCAGGGAAGATGCAGATTCTTCAGCTGCCACATCCTGGCCATCTGTGTCCTGTGCCAGCTGCTGGGAAAACGCGGTCCAGCTCACTCAAGCATCTGTGTTGCCAGAAGGTCCCAGGAATGGAGATTTAAGAAAGGAAACAAACATGGACATGCCGTGATCTAACACAAAATTTATATAACCTTTTTAAAGACAAAATGAAGACTTTTCAGGCCGGGTTGTTTGGATGGCATTAGGCCATTGCTCCCAGACCCTTCAGAGTTAGTTTCCTCTGCTGAAGGGAGTATTTCTGTGTATTTCTGTGGACATATTTTTGTTTTTTTGTAAAGAAGATAGAGGTGGGGTATTTTTTTGGTTGTTATTAATGTATTTCCAACCAGTCCACCCTAAAGGAAATCAGTCCTGAATATTCGTTGGAAGGACTGATGCTGAAGCTGAAGCTGAAGCTCCAGTACTTTGGCCACCTGATGGGAAGAACTGACACATTGGAAAAGACCCTGATGCTGGGAAAGATTGAAGACGGGAGGAAAAGGGGATGACAAGGGATGAGATGGCTGGATGGCATCACTGACTCGATGGACATGAGTTTGAGGAAGCTCCGGGAGCTGGTGATGGACAGGGAGGCCTGGCGTGCTGCGGTTCATGGGGTCTCAGAGTCGGACACGACTGAGCGACTGCACTGACTGCTGGTGGCTGCCCTGGGTCTTCGTTGTTTCTCAGGCTGTGGTGGGAGGGGCTACTCTGCTGTGGTGCTCGGGCTCCTCACCACGCTGGCTTCTGTTGTTGAGAACACAGGCTCTGGGCACATGGGCACCAGCAGTCGTGGAGCACAGACTTAGTTGCCCTGTGCACTGTGGGATCTTCCCAGACCGGGGATTGAACCTATGTCCCCTGGATTGGCAGGCGGACTCTTATCCACTGCACCACCAGGGAAGCCTTGTGGACATTTTTGAGAGGACAGCTGAGCTGGATGACTTTCTTCCCCTCCCTCCTGCCCCCAGTGCTGAGTCTTGGGGACGGGGTGGGATGTGGCCTGCCTGAGTCCTGCCCGAGAAGTTGCCCTCCTGACTGTTTTCTCCTCTGTGTCTGCTGCAGACAGGCGGGCTGATGGAAGTGTGCTTGGGTCTTTCCCTTTGTCTCTGATCACCCTGTGGCTCCTCCCTCCCTTGTTACTGGAATAGTCTCTTCTCTGGAGGAGCCCGGCCCTACTTTTTTCTTTCGGATCTCTCTTCTTCTCCCAATACCTCAGCTATCTCTTGGATAAGGAATCAACTCTTACTGCTGGCTAGTATCTGTTATCTTATCACCATTTTGTGGTATTATAGTAAGTTATGGGAGTAGGGTATCTCTTCACGGCTGCTCCAGCAAAGCACAGCCATTGCTCACCGCCGCCCTTCCTGACCTTCAACGTGGGATAGCTCCTCCTTTTCATTATAGGGGACTGGAATGCAAAAGCAGAAAGTCAAGAAACACCTGGAGTAACAGGCAAATTTGGCCTTGGAATACGGAATGAAGCAGGGCAAAGACGAATAGCGTTTTGCCAAGAAAATGCACTGGTCATAACAAACACCCTCTTCCAACAACACAAGAGAAGACTCTATACATGGACATCACCAGATGGTCAACACCGAAATCAGATTGATTATATTCTTTGCAGCCAAAGATGGAGAAGCTCTATACAGTCAGCAAAAACAAGACCAGGAGCTGACTGTGGCTCAGACTATGAACTCCTTATTGCCAAATTCAGACTGAAATTGAAGAAAGTAGGGAAAACCACTAGACCATTCAGGTATGACCTCAATCAAATCCCTTATGATTATACAGTGGAAGTGAGAAATAGATTTAAGGGCCTAGATCTGATAGATAGAGTGCCTGATGAACTATGGAATGAGGTTCGTGACATTGTACATGAGACAGGGATCAAGACCATCCCCATGGAAAAGAAATGCAAAAAAAAGCAAAATGGCTGTCTGGGGAGGCCTTACAAATAGCTGTGAAAAGAAGAGAAGCGAAAAGCAAAGGAGAAAAGGAAAGATATAAACATCTGAATGCAGAGTTCCAAAGAATAGCAAGAAGAGATAAGAAAGCCTTCTTCAGTGATCAATGCAAAGAAATAGAGGAAAACAACAGAATGGGAAAGACTAGAGATCTCTTCAAGAAAATTAGAGATATCAAGGGAACATTTCATGCAAAGATGGGCTCGATAAAGGACAGAAATGGTATGGACCTAACAGAAGCAGAAGATATTAAGAAGAGATGGCAAGAATACACAGAAGAACTGTACAAAAAAGATTTTCACGACCCAGATAATCACGATGGTGTGATCACTGACCTAGAGCCAGACATCCTGGAATGTGAAGTCAAGTGGGGCTTAGAAAGCATCACTACGAACAAAGCTAGTAGAGGTGATAGAATTCCAGTTGAGCTATTCCAAATCCTGAAAGATGATGCTGTGAAAGTGCTACACTCAATATGCCAGCAAATTTGGAACACTCAGCAGTGGCCACAGGACTGGAAAAGGTCAGTTTTCATTCCAATCCCAAAGAAAGGCAATGCCAAAGAATGCTCAAACTACTGCACAATTGCACTCATCTCACACTCTAGCAAAGTAATGCTCAAAATTCTCCAAGCCAGACTTAAGCAACATGTGAACCGTGAACTTCCTGATGTTCAAGCTGGTTTTTGAAAAGGCAGAGGAACCAGAGATCAAATTGCCAACATCGGCTGGATCATGGAAAAAGCAAGAGAGTTCCAGAAAAACATCTATTTCTGCTTTATTGATTATGCCAAAGCCTTTGACTGTGTGGATCACAATAAACTGTGGAAAATTCTGAAAGAGATGGGAATACCAGGCCACCTGATCTGCCTCTTGAGAAATTTGTATGCAGGTCAGGAAGCAACAGTTAGAACTGGGCATGGAACAACAGACTGGTTCCAAATAGGGAAAGGAGTACGTCAAGGCTGTATATTGTCACCCTGTTTATTTAACTTCTATGCAGAGTACATCATGAGAAACGCTGGACTGGAAGAAACACAAGCTGGAATCAAGATTTCCGGGAGAAATGTCAATAACCTCAGATATGCATATGACACCACCCTTATGGCAGAAAGTGAAGAGGAACTCAAAAGCCTCTTGATGAAAGTGAAAGTGGAGAGTAAAAAAGTTGGCTTAAAGCTCAACATTCAGAAAACAAAGATCATGGCACCCGGTCCCATCACTTCATGGGAAATAGATGGGGAAACAGTGGAAACAGTGTCAGACTTTATTTTTCTGGGCTCCAAAATCACTGCAGATGGTGACTGCAGCCATGAAATTAAAAGTCGCTTACTCTTTGGAAGCAAAGTTATGACCAACCTAGATAGCATATTCAAAAGCAGAGACATTACTTTGCCAACAAAGGTCCGTCTAGTCAAGGCTATGGTTTTTCCAGTGGTCATGTATGGATGTGAGAGTTGGACTGTGAAGAAGGCTGAGCGCCGAAGAATTGATGCTTTTGAACTGTGGTGTTGGAGAAGACTCTTGAGAGTCCCTTGGACTGCAGGGAGATCCAGCCAGTCCATTCTGAAGGAGATCAGCCCTGGGATTTCTTTGGAAGGAATGATGCTAAAGCTGAAACTCCAGTACTTTGGCCACCTCATGTGAAGAGTTGACTCATTGGAAAAGACTCTGATGCTGGGAGGGATTGGGGGCAGGAGGAGAAGGGGATGACAGAGGATGAGATGGCTGGATGGCATCACTGACTTGATGGACGTGAGTCTGAGTGAACTCTGGGTGTTGGTGATAGACAGGGAGGCCTGGCGTGCTTCGATTCATGGGGTCGCAAAGAGTCAGACACGACTGAGTGATTGATCTGATCTGATCTGAGTAAGTTATGGGTCTTCCCAGGTGACGCAGTGGTAAAGAATCGGCCTGCCATTGCGGGAGACGCAGGAGACTTGGGTTCAATCCTGGATCGGGAAGATCCCCTGGAGAAGGAAATGGCAACCCGCTCTAGTATGCTTGTCTGGGAAATGCCATGAACAGAGGAGCCTGGTGGGCTACTGCTCCTGGCGCCACCAAGGGTCAGACATGATGGAACACACACACACACACACACACACACACACACACACACACACATACACACAATAAATTATCCTCCTATTCTCATCAAGCCTTTTTTCATAGGATTATATTTTAAAATCTCAGCAGTCGGGCAGGTGAAATTTGCCAGTTCAGGTACTAACAGTTCAGTCCAGTTCAGTCACTCAGTCGTGTCCGACTCTTCAGCTGTCATAAAGGTACCTGCCACTCAAATGGTCTCATATTCTCCAGGGGGATTGGAGAATAACCTCACCCAAACCTGCTGTGTGAAATGAGAACCCTGGGTAGACCTCATTGTAAGGCATTGAAAGAACCCAGTACCTCACCACCCCAAGTAGAGAACTCTTTTCCTTTTTTTTTTTTTCCCCTTTACAATAAGACATTGGAGGAGAAAAACCTAAGCAGCTGTGGATGGATTTTTTTGCCCAGGCATAAAGTGTTTTTTTTTTTAATGTATTAGAGAATAATAAGGAAGAAGGGTGGGCTTCTCTTATATGTGTGTGTGTGTACCCTTTTTATTTTTTCATTTTTTAAAATGTTTATTTATTTGGCTGTGCCAAATAGTTGAGGTATGTGAACTCTTAGTTGTGGCATTCGGAATCTAGTTCTCTGAGCAGGGTTGGAACCTGGGCCCCCTGCACTGAGAGTGTGGGAGTCTTAGCCGCTGGACCACCAGGGAAGTCCCACTATGCCCTCTTTAAAACCAGGTTATTAAGCACAGATACGAAGTGTCACTTAACCCAACATTTCCTAGTAATCATTTGAAAATAGAAATAATGCTGTCGAATTATCGAGGTGCTTTGGGCTTCCCGAGTGGCTCAGGCAGTAAAAAACTGCCTGCAATGCGGGAGACCTGTGTTCAGTCTCTGGGTCGGGAAGATCCCCTGGAGAAGGGCATGGCAACCCACTCCAGTATTCTCGCCTGGAAAATTCCCTGGACAGAGGGGCCTGGGGGGCTCCAGTCCATGGGGTGGCAAAGAGACAGGACTGATTGACTAACACACACACACACACACACACACACACACACACACAGGGTCTTTGGCTTAGAAGTACTATCATCCGCTGGAATGTTTGACACAGATGACGGGATTGGCATTCTGGGGGGAATATGGAGAAAAGCAGCTCTCTGAGCACAGGGAGTTTATCTAATTCAAGTTAAACTGACAAGTCTGCTGAATTACATTCCATTGAAGAGATGGGTACATATCCAGTTGGGGACAGACTCAACCATGAGGAAAGCAGCTCTAGATCTAAAGTACAGAGTGAGAAACGTTGCTGTCAAAAGCCTGTGCGCTTCATTAGGCTTAATCTGATTTTACCCGGAATCTACTTAACACGCAAATGCCGAAATGACTGGCTTAACAAGCTTGGTTATCTGTTTTCCTGGGTAAATGTTGGAAAAGCAGTAATCGTCAGGGTAGGGAAAGAAACGGAGAATGAACTAAAAAGATGATTGCTGGTTGAGACTCGCTGATGAACAGCAGCCCATGGTCTGTGCTGTCCCCCATGTATTTCACTTACGAAGCCTGGAGAGTCCTGGTGACGCTGGAAAGACCGTCACCAAAACAAAAGTTCTGTCATGCGTTTACGCTAAGTTGCTTCTGTCGTGTCTGACTCTTTGCGACTCCATGGACCATAGCCATAGCCCACCAGGCTCCTCTGTCCATTGGATTCGCCGGGCAAGAGTACTGGAGTGGGTGGCCGTGCCCTCTTCCAGGGGATCTTCCTGATGCAGGGATCAGTTTATCTTTTGGCAATTCTAGTTGGACATCTTCGCTTTCCAGAAAGTTCTTTCACTGAGAACAGGTCTCTGGCTGATTCGGGTGAGGTGATTGCTGTGTGGGGTAGGGGTGGGGGGTCCAGTGGCCTGCTCCTGGTCTGGCCCTCCTTCCTGAAGCGGCACTCTTCAGGAAGACCTGAAGTGGCGGGTCTTCCAAGCATGACATTAAGACAGGAGGAGGAGCGGCTGATCAAAGCCAGGGGGATGAGCTGAAGTGGAGCTACGGGCGGAGGCCTTGGCGGCCTGCACTGACACGGGGGCTTTGCTGCAGTCAGAGGACCAGCTGTGGATCCTGTGAAAGGAGAACGCGCTGCCTTGGCCAAAGGGCTGCAGACTCAGGTCTCAGTGGCAGAGTCTCAGCTGTGGGCTCCACCTAGGCCCACGTGAATCAGATGATCAACCTTCTGCTTCCTTGCTTTTGTTCTTAAGTTTTCTAGATGTTTCTAGAAATACTTGGGGAGAACTGGGCCACTGATGAGAGAAGCGTGACCAGCAGGAAAGTGATGGGGCAGAAAGGAAGCCGGAGCCTGGACACAGGCCGTGGTTATGGTGATGATGACAGTAATTGTGATGATGGCAGTGGTGGTGGTGATGGTGACGATGACGGTGATGATGCCAATGAGGGTGATGATGGTCATGTTGATGATAGTGACGATGATGATGGTCATGAAGGCAGTGATGATGATGATGGCGATGATGGTGATGGTGATAATGATCGTAATAATTATGATGGTGATGGTGATGATGATCGTAATAATGATGATGGTGTTGATGATGATGGCGATGATGGTGATGAAGGCAGTGATGATGATGGTGATGATGATGATGATGGTGATGGTGATGATGATGATGATGGTGATGGTGATGATGATGATGGCGATGATGGTGATGAAGGCAGTAATGGTGATGATGGTGATGTTGATGATAGTGACAATGATGATTGTGATGGAGGCAGTGATGACGATGATGATGACAATGACGGTGATGATGATGGTGATGTTGATGATGCCAATGAGGGTGATGGTGATGATGATCGTAATAATGATGATGGTGATGCTGATGATGGCGATGATGACGGTGATGATGATAGTGGCGATGATGATGGTGATGAAGGCAATGATGGTGATGGTGATGATGCTGATGATGGTGATGGTGATGATGATGGCGATGATGGTGATGAAGGCAGTGATGGTGATGATGGTGATGGTGATGATAGTGACAATGATGATGGTGATGGAGGCGGTGATGGTGATGATGGTGTTGATGATGGTGTTCTTTACGATGATGGTGATGGTGATTATGATGGTGATGGTGGTGATGATGATGGTAATGTTGATGACAATGGTAGCTACCTTTCAGATTACCATGTACCAGTCAGGGTTCTAGAAACAGCTAATCCTTACCACAACCCCATGAGGCAGGAAATATTACTTGTCTCCATTTCACAAGTGAAGACACTGAGGTTAAGTAATTTGCCCAGGGTTGAACAGCCTGTGAAGGCACACCAGCTCTTGGCTCGTGAACCGCTGCTCAGGTGTGCAGACTGCTGCCTTTATACTGTGGAGCCCCTAGGATGCTCAGTGGGTTCAAGGCCACCTGTTGTAACAAGGCAATGTGAAGCAGCCAGCCTCCTTCACAATTATAGACAAAGGACGTAAAGAAGATAGAGCCAATGGCAGAGAACCTCCTTATCCCTGATTTTGTTTTGTTTTTCCTGACATTCTTGGATTTTACTTTAATGGTGTGGTGGAAAGTTATGGTAGAAAGAGTCTAGAAGTTTCTGTTATCTCTGACCAACATATATTTCTGGAAGAGGTGGAGTTAAATTACTGAGTTTTCCCACATCAAATATAGCTTGGTCCTGTTGCAGTATTAGCTGGATTTAGGGAAAGTAAACTATCCCACCTGCCTGCTTGCTTTGCTGATGATGATCTGGGTGCAGGACAGCAGCTGTAGTCCCCTGACACTGTAGTCAGGTCACAAGTACGCCCTAAGCTGGGCATTTTTATTCAGCAGCATGCTGGGTGTGACTGACTGTGCAAGTCGTTCATATTAAGAATATTTATTAAACACTTGTCATGGCCAAGTCCCTGCCAGACTCTGTGGGTACCAAATGAGAGTCGCTTTAGTGCCTAAGGAATTCAGGCTTGTGGGAAGGCAGACACACCAGGAGGGAAATGTCGTTTGCTGATGTTACATAGTGGCCTCAGTACTGTGCTGAGCCTTTCACTTCGTTAACTCAGGCCATTGAGTGCTCACGAGCACACTATGGTTTTAAGTTCTCTAATGGTGAACCTAGCAGCGAGTGTAGAAGGGACGGTCGGATGCATCTCTCCACTTGTGTGAGAGAAGCAGGATGGTACGGGCCAGGGCAGTTTTGAAGGATGTACACACACTTGTCCAGTCAGCAGTGGGAGGGGAGGCAGGGGGAGGACATCAAGCAGATGGGATGGAAGATGCAGGAACTCAGAAGCATGAATGGGAACTGTCCAGAAAGTTCCAGGAGCTGGGTATGGTGGACACTCACTGAAGCGGGCCCTTCTGTGCAAAGGTTGTCCTGACCCAGCCTCCCCTCCCCGCCCCTGCCCCAGGCACCAGGTACACTCATTTGGCTTTTTATCCTGAAGACACACGGCGCCTCGCAGGAGAGTAGCTGCTGCCCTTCCACCTCACAATTTAAATTTTCTTGTTGTTTTTCCCGTGGCATAGAAAGTTCCTGAGGCTACTTTGTGCCTCCACTCCCGGAGGATGGTACCTCAGTAAATATTTGTTCCTGGAGTGAGAGGCACCCTCTGAGAAAGGGGCTAAGAGACGGGGATACTTCGTGGGGAGTGGCTGCCATCCCTGAGGCTTGGTGCTTTGAGGTCTGTCCCCACGTTTCGCCGGTCAGTGCACACTTCTGCTCTGCTGATCGCTGTTCTGTTGTACGGATAGACCGTGTCTTGTTCATTTGCTCACCTGGGATTGTTCACTTGTCCACCTGGTAATGGGCATTTGGATTGTTTTTAGCCTTCATCTAAATTTAAGTTTACTATTTTTATTCCTGATCCAAAGCAGGAGTTAGAAATAAGTTCCATTTTCCACTGGGGGATGGGGGTGGGGGGTGGGATACACAGACCTCCTTAGCAAGGGCTTGACTTAAAAAACAATCGCAACCTAAAAGTCGAGAAAGTGTAGACAGTGTTAGTTGATCCATCTTGTCTGATTCTTTTCAACTGCACGGACTGTAGCCTGCCAGGCTCCTCTGTCCATGGAATTCTCCAGGCAAGAGTACTAGAGTGGGTTGCCATTCCCTTCTCCAGGGGATCTTCCTGACCCAGGGGTCAAACCAGATCTCCCACATTGCAGCCAGATTCTTTACCGTCTGAGCCACCAGGGAAGCCTCTGGTTGGCATTGGAGGGCAGCTGATCTGTGGCTCTAGTGGTATTTCTTCTGCATATCGGAACCCTGAAATTTCATCTGAATTTCATCGCAGTGATTCTGCTAGAGCATATATCGCCTACTCCTGACTTGAGTGTAGGCTTCCCTGGTGGGCTCAATGGTAAAGAATCTGCCTGCCAATGCAGGAGACAACAGGTTGGATCCCTGGCTTGGGACGACCTCCTGGAGAAGGAAATGGCAACCCCCTCCAGTATTCTTGCCTGGAGAATTCCATGGAAGGAGGAGCCTGGGGGGCTACAGTCCATGGGGTTGCAAAGAGTCGGACACAACCGAACATGAGCTCGAGTCTTAGCTGAGCCCGACTTGAGTGGGTGGCATCGGTAGTAATGAATAGAGGCAGTCTTCAGCCTCAGGTATTCAGAGCAGCCCTGCCTGAAGGGGAAAACACCTTTGCTCTACTGCTGTACTTTCCTCTGGCTCTTAAGCCAAAGCCTCGATTGTGGCAATAGTTAACTGTGTGCGTCTGGGAGTGCATTCCTTCTGCTCTTTGAGGTTCCTGGACAATGCTGGGGTGATAAACAGCTTCCAGTCTTTCCCACAGACTACACTCAGGATCTGAGGTGAGGTCCCACCTCCCTCATTTGTGGCCCAGGCTCACAAAGATCACACCAGTGTAGGAGGACCCCCTTTACACCCCAGCAGCACTCAGACTGGCACTGTGGCATCAGCCAACAGGGCCATCTTTCCCTACTGAAGGGGAAGTGCCTTTTTCCTGCAGGCTAGACCTTCCCCCGGCCCCATTTGGTCCTTCATTCAAACAGTACTGGGACATGCGTGTGTACATCGCACGTGGACTGAAAGCTGGCTGTGCTTAGGTGTTGTCTTCTGTAGGGCCAGGGTTTGTCTTGTGTTTTTAAACAATGGTGGTAATTCACATGCCATAAAAGTTATCCATTTTAAGTGTATGATTCAGTGGCTTGCAATATATTGTAAGATACTCAGAGTTGTGCAACCCTCACCACCACCTACTCTTAGAACATTTTCGTCATCTCAAAAAAAACCCCTTTGCCATGGGCATTCCCTATGCCCCTGTGCCCTCCAGCCCTGGACAGTCATTAGGCTACTTTTTGTCTCTGTAAATTTGCCTTTTCTGGATATTTCATATAAACAAACTCACACAATGTGTAAGGCCTTCTCTTTCATTTAGTGTAATGGTTTTGAAGTTCATCCGTGTTGTAACATGTATCAATAGTTATTCTTTTCTCTGTAACTGAATAATATTGTGGACTTCCCAAGGTGGCTCAGTGGTAAAGAATCCTCATACCAATGCAGGAGACACAGGTTTGATCCCTGGGTCGGGAAGATCCCCTGGAGGAGGAAATGGCAACCCACTCTAGTGTTCTTGCCTGGAGAATCCCATGGATAGAGGAGACTGGCGGCTACAGTCTGTGGGGTCGCAGAAGATTGGGACTCAGCTTAAACAACAACAGTATTCCATTGTGGAGGAGCCACGGGTCCATCTCTTGTTTATCTGTGTGTCAGTTGATGGTCACTGGAGGTTTTTTTTGCGAGGACTTAACGTTTTCATTGGGCTTCCCTGGTGGCTCAGCTGGTAAAGAATCTGCCTGCAATGCAGGAGACCCCGGTTCGATTGCTTGCTTTTACCTATGAGTGGAATTTCTGGGTCCTATGGCAGATCAGTTTAACATCTGAGGGACTAGAGCTGGGTGTTTTCCCTTCACTTCCTCAAGTTTTCTCTGAAGCTAAGGAAGCATACTACTTTGCAAAGATATCTCAGATTTTTGAATCCCAGTCCCTTTGGTATTTAGATCCACGTCAAATTGTTACCATGGAATTACTGCACGAAAACTTGATCTGTGAAATAGCACAGGAAAGGAATGAAGAAGTGACTGTCCCAAGGGCTCTGCTCACGTCCTGGCGCTTGCATGGGGTATTGTGGAAAATGTAATTGCTGTGCAGGGCAGCTGGCCCCGTACTGCCCTCAGACAGTGCAGATGGTTCGCTGCGTGCATGCAGCAGTTTCTGCCTTTTCCTCAACAGTTCTTGGGCACAAGCTCTTTGAGTCCCGCTGTTGTGTTTCCCGAGCTCTCTGCTCTGCCAGGGTTTGCTTTCTTAGAAACTAGGAAGCTGTCTGCAGAGTGTTGTCCGAGACCAGAAAGCACTTGCTTTTAGTTCTGAAGCCATTTTCTGTTCTGTCATTTGAGCCACTATTTCCTCATCTTTCAGAGTTAAGTTCCGATCAGAATAAAGCTCAGACCGAGGATCAGGGAGTTGGTTAGTCTCCTAGCCGTAAACCACTGGCTAATGCATACTTCTTTCCGTGGGAAGGGCCAGTTGAAATGGTACCTGAGGTTTTGTAAGAAAGTACTTTCCCCCATATTCCTAGGTACTTAGTTATTTCTTACTAGGTACAGAAGAGGGACAGAGATGTAAAGAACATAATCGTGAAAAAATAGCCAGTGGATTATATATATTTATAAATCACTTGAAAGTTTTTTTGGTACTTTAAGTCAGCGGTCTTATTTTCCACTCCCAGTAGATTTGTGGGGTAGGCCGGTGGAAGAGATAAAGAGGAAACTGAGGCTCAGAGAAGGTATGGGGCAGTTTACTGACCAAACAAAATAAGTCATACAGCTCTCCTGAGCCTCCATTCCTTATGTGTAAAATGGGTACACTAAGAAATCAGAGAGCAGTGTCAGAGGGCTGTATCAAGCAGTTTGTGTCAACATGCGTAAGTAATCTGAAAATGTAGCATAAAAATTTGAACTTTTTTTTTTAACTTTAATATATTACCCAAGTGGTTAATACTGTTGGTTGAATAGTTGGAATATACAGGAAAACATAAAGCAGAAGTCTTATTTCCCATTCTCTCTAGCCCCAAACATCTTCCCAGAATATTATTTGTCCAACCATTTTGAAAAGAAATTTGTTAATATTTGTTAATACCTAAAGAATCCCAGGAACGGCGGAGCCTGGTGGGCTGTCGTCTATGGGGTCGCACAGAGTCGGACACGACTAAAGTGACTTAGCAGCAGCAGCAGCAGCAGCAATGAAGCTGAGGGGCTTCCCTGATGGCTCAGATGGTAAAGAATCTGCCTACAATGCAGAAAACCTGGGTTTGACCCCTGGGTCGGGAAGATTCCCCGGAGGAGGGAATGGCAACCCACTCCAGTATTCTTGCCTGGAGAATTCCATGGACAGAGGAGCCTGGTGGGCCACAGTCCATGGGGTCACAGAGTCGGACACGACCGAGTGACTAACACACACACACAGCGAAGCTCAAGGACGTCAGTCGCATCAGAATGACGCAGCAATTCCAATTCCAGTGCTCATTCATGCACTGTGTTAGAGAAAACAACTGGAAACACCCGAATGTCCATCCATGTGGTAATAGATTAATTTTCCATGTGTAGGTGTACAAAAGAATATTCTTGCACAATTGAAATGACTAAACTGAATGCATAACATTTTAAAAACAAGTGTTGAGTATAGAAAGGAAATCCCATACATCTTTACAACACAAAATTTATATGTTGTAATTCATATACAGTAAAAGAGTAAGAACACTGATGGAAACACTCATTTCAAGCTCAAATGGCAGAGGTGGCTTCAATATCTATGTCTTACTTCCTAAAAAAGTGAAGTAAATGTGGCTAAATATCAATGTAGTAAAATGTTTTGTGTATTTGAAATATTTCTGATATTAGAAAAATGTTTGACTTATCAACCAACTACTATACTTCTGAAGCACAGAGATGCACTGGGGGTTTTGGCTTTACAGTTTATGTCATAGGGTGCATGTTTTAACTGACTCTGTATATTGTAAAAACCTTTTCGTCATTAAATATACTTCCCTCATTGTTTGTCCTGACCCTCCCAAGACTTCCTGTTCCAATTAATTTTTTTCAGAAATAATTTTTGGAAGTAGTAACTGCTGGGGCTTCCTGTTAATATCTTATAATTATTTTCTATTATTCATTTGTAATTGTTCATAATTATTTCTGGGCTTCCCTGGTGGCTCAGCTGGTGAAGACTCCGCCTGCAGCGTGGGAGACCTGGGTTCAATCCCTGGGTTGGGAAGATCCCCTCGAGAAGGGAAAGGCTGCCCACTCCAGTGTTCCAGCCTGGAGAATTCCATGGACTGTATAGTCCACGGGGTCGCAATTATTTCTAGTTCACTTATGATGTATTTGGTCTGTGATACTGGAGGCACTCAGAACCTAAAAGCAGAGAAGTTCAAGTCTGGTTTAGCTAGCACACAAACAATCCATTGAGGAGTTAGGGAATTTGCAACTGGAGCTTTTATATACTATTGCCAAAAATACCAAACATACCTCTGGGTTGGAAAGGATTCTCTTCATCCCTGTTTCCAGAACTCAGTCCCCACTGTGTCCGGGGCTTCCTGCAGTATCCCTGTGTCCTAGGCTGTTGGTCCCTTAGCAGAAAGTGTTTCAGGGGCCTCGTGAGGCTTTGCCATCCTCTCTATTCCTGTGAAATTCTCTTTTTATTTTTTATACTTTTTATTTTGTATTGAGGTAGAGCCGATTAGCAAACAGCGTTGTGACAGTTTCAGGCGGAGAGCAAAGGGCCTCAGCCATACATGTACATGCGTCCGCTCTCCCCCAAACTCCCCTCCCCACCACTTAACATTGAGCTGAGTTCTCTGTGCTATACAGTAGGTCCTTGTTGTTGATCCATTTTAAATACAGCAGTGTGTACACGTCCACCCCAAGCTCCCTAACTGTCCCGTTGTCCATCCTTCCCTTGGGCAGCCACAAGCTCCTTCTCTAAGTCTGTGAATCCGTTTCTGTTTTCTTGTGGAATTCTTGCTCTGGGTTCCTGAGATGCACCAGAAAGTGAAGTGTCAAGGTATTCGTCGTGTCTGACTCTTTGCAACCCCACGGACCGTAGCCTGCCAGGCTCCTCTGTCCATGGGATTCTCCAGGCAAGGATACTGGATTTGAGTTGCCATGCCCTCCTCCGGGGGATCTTCCTGACCAAGGATTGAACCCGAGTCTCCAGCATAGCAGGCAGATTTTTTATTGTCTGAGCCACCCCAAGATGCACAGTGAAGGCAGCCTAAGCGTCCTCCCTGCTCTGACTTCCATTCCCCAATCACTTGTTGGTGAGGAACCCCTTTTAAAACTCTGAAGTACTTTTCCTGTCTGCTTTTCTTTTTTCTCCTGCACAAACCCTCCCATGGGTAGACTGGTACAGCGTCAGAACTAGTAGTCCCCGTAGAAGTATCAAGAATCATTCTGGTCTTCGAATGGGAAGAGTACAGCCCAGGAAGTGGCTTCCACGTCCAGCTTGGTTTCCCTCATTCCCATCTGAGATTATGTTGGCGTGAATGGAGTTCTAAGGTCTGGCTTCCTGATTTGCTACAGACATTTAACCAGTGCTCGGGGAACGCTGATCTGTCATGCAACGTAATGTTTTACTGTCTCTAAGAGATGAAGTGATGGAAATGGTAACCCACTCCAGTATTCTTACCTGGGAAATCCCTTGGACAGAGGAGCCTGGCGGGCTACAGTTGATGGGGCCACAAAGAGTTGGACATGGCTGAGCGGCTAAGTGATAAGAACAAAGGGAGGAGATGTTAGGTGGGCAGGAAGGCAAGCCACAAGGGGAGGAAGAATGCTCAGAGCTTCGTCCCTCCTGCCCGAGGGGTGGGGCTGGTCACTGCCAGTGCTTCATCTGTTTAACGAACGGTTAGTGTATTGATCCCTACGGTTCATTTCTTCTGTTTATGGTATTTAATGTGTGCAGTTGTAGTGTGAATTAATGAAGGAGGGAAGGATCTCTGAGTAAATGCCTTGGATATAGCTCACTAAAGATTTGAAAATAAGCCCATTTAGATTCTAACGGAGCATCATAGCCAAAAATAAACGTCAGGTCTAAGAGTTAAAAATCGTGGAAAAATGAGGTGAAACAAGCAAATGTGTGTCAGTTCTCTGCAGGACAAGAATTAAGGGTGGAAGGAAGGCCTTTCTAAGCTTAAACTTTCTGAAAGAAATCCCAGTTCTTACTCCATAATAATTTAAGGCTCTAATAAGCCAAAACACCGGGCTTCCCTGGTGACTCAGTGGTAAAGAATCTGTCTGCAATGTGGGAGACTCAGGCTCAGTCCCTGGGTTGAGAAGATCCCCTGGAGAAGGGAATGGCAACCGCTCCAGTATTCTTGCCTGGAGAACTCCATGGACAGAGGAGCCTGGTGGGTTACAGAGCCTGGGATCTCAGAGAGTCAGCGAATTGCTTTGACCTTTGACCTTTTGGACTGGAAAATTGGTCACTCTACATGAAAGGGGTAAGATGTGTGTTCTGTTTAATATATGACGAGCTCGTGCAAGTCAACATACAAGAGATAGATGAATAAAAAATCCACTTCACTTGTGGCCCCCAAAATACACATTAAAACGGTGAGACGTAACTTTTAAAGCATGAAATGTTAGTCTGGTTTTTGTTGCTTTTAAATGAGAATTCTTATTGTTGACAAACGTGGTGGAATGGGTACTTTTGTAAATTGTTGGTAAGAACATAAATACCTATAAACTTTTTGGAAATCAATTTGGCAAAATTCACCAGATGCCATTAGATGTTTGTTCCTTGAGCCCAGAAATCCTGTGTCTAGGAATTTATTCTAAAGAAATTATCCAAAATTCAGGGGAAAAAAACCTTTATAACTGGACTTGCTATTAAATAATTGGTGTGTTCATTCAGTTCAGTTCTGTCTCTCAGTTGTGTTCGACTCTTTGCGACCCCATGGACTGCAGCACGCCAGGCCTCCCTGTCCATCACCAACTCCCGGAGTTTGCTCAAACTCATGTCCGTTGAATCCGTGATGCCATCCAACCATCTCATCCTCTGTTGTCCCCTTCTCCTCCCGCCTTCAATCTTTCCCGGCTACAGGGTCTTTTCCAATGAGTCATTTCTTTGCATCAAGTGGCCAAAGTATTGGAGCTTCAGCTTCAGCATCAGTCCTTCCAATGAATACTCAGGACTGACTTTTTTTATCATTGACTGGTTTGATCTCCTTGCAGTCCAAGGGACCCTCAAGAGTCTTCTCCAGCACCGTTCAAAAGCATCAACTCTTTGACGCCCAGCTTTCTTTGTTACTTACTAATAAAAAGACAAAAGAACAGTAAATAAACAACAATGAGGTGATAAATTAACAATTATGGTATGTCCAGTGCAGCTACTAGATTATTTGTATTGTGATAAAGACATTGAAAATGATCTCATTGAAGGTTAATAAAAGGGCATATAAAATTGATTTAATGTTAAGACCTCAGCTATATTTAAAAACTAAAAGCCTCTGCAACGGTTTTATCTAGCAGAGAAAAAAAAAGCCAGTGCATTCACCAAGGACTAGGAGAAAGTAAACCCAAAACGTCAATAGCTGTGACAGGTGGTAAAGCTTTTACCTTTGAGAACTACAGATTTTTTTATAATGAATGTGAATTACTGTTATAATAGGAGAAATTGCCTTTAAAAAATTTCATCACTTAAGTGGCTTACTCAGTGAGAGTAATTTCCTTTAGTTTTGTCAGATTTTATTTTAATAGAAGATTCTTTGCTTAAAAAGAGTCAACTCTTCTCAACCAACATCTGAACTCCCCTACTGGGGTTTAAGTAGGTAATTTGCTTTCATTTTAGTTATTTTCTTGTCAATTTGGTACATTGCTTCATGCAATTTCAGTGTTTTAGAAGAAGAGGATTCTATGCTTGGTTACAGGATATAATGGTTTAGAAAGAAATTCTATGGGTTTATCTGCATGGCTTCTGTAGGGAGAATAAATTGTTGGGTCATCAGCTCTACTCTTATGGTAATGGGAAAGAAACATAGGACTTTCTCGTTTCTGCTATCCTTTGGTACATTGTTTTTGACAATTCAGGGTTATTGGTATGGAGACTAAATCAAATTAGATCATCTAGAGATTTGGGTTGAACCAACATCTACTAAGCATCTATTTATTTTGTAAGAAGTGCAAGAGTGGGGATTCATCCAAGGCCTAGAAATAATTACTCAGTAAGTGCTTTAGTTTATTTAACCTGGTCAGTCAGTTTAGTCGCTCAGTCATGTCTGACTGTTTGCGACCCCATGGACTGCAGCACGCCAGGCCTGCCTGTCCGTCACCAACTCCTGGAGCCTACTCAAACTCATGTCCATCGAGTCAGTGATGCCATCCAACCATCTCATCCTCTCTCATCCCCTTCTCCTGCCTTCAGTCTTTCCCAGCATCAGTGTCATTTCCAATGAGTCAGTTCTTCACATCAGGTGGCCAAAGTTTTGGAGTTTCAGCTTCAGCATCAGTCCTTCCAAAGAACACCCAGGACTGATCTCCTTCAGAATGGACTGGTTGGATCTCCTTGCAGTCCAAGGGACTCTCAAGAGTCTCCTCCAACACCACAGTTCAAAAGCATCAATTCTTCGGTGCTCAGCTTTCTTTAGAGTCCAACTCATATCCATACATGACTACTGGAAAAACCATAGCTGTGACTAGACAGACCTTTGTTGGCAAAGTAATGTCTCTGCTTTTTAATATGCTGTCTAGGTTGGTCATAGCTTTTCTTCCAAGGAGCAAGCGTCTTTTAATTTCATGGCTGCAGTCACCATGATCCTGACCCACATAAAACATGGAGCAGGGCTCTGTAAGAATCCGCTGTGCTTGCTTTCAGAAGTCTAACGCAGTGATGTAAACAAAGCCACAACAATAAATATGAAGCAGTGACTTTTTGATGTATGGATGAATGGATAGCTTGGTGGACAGATGATCTAAAGAATGAATTAAGTTGTTAGTTGATGAATGAATGCTTGCCTGAATCCCAGAAAACCTGTCCAGATGCTGCTTAACAGACGCTGGAAAGAAAGTCACTGCTTTCACTGCTCATCCTCTGCTCCTGAGCTTTGTGACTAAAGAACATAGAAAAAGAAGAGGAGAGAGACAGGGCCCTGCTCTGTGTTCTATCACTGCTGTTATTAATGAAACTTTTCGAGGAACAGCCAGTCCGTAATGACCCCAAAAGCATCATTCACCGCTGAGTACTTCAATATTCTGTGGTCGTATTTCAGATCTATTGAGAAACAAGGATACTGTAAGTCAACTTATTTTGGGCGCTCACAGCCAGCAGTTCTGACTTCAATAAATGATTCATGTCAGGAAAGCGTCTAAGTGCATTTGTTTTCTAGTAAGTCTCACTTCGGGTCCATTATGCATGAATCAAGTCAGAGGAATTGCCTGGGCTCATTGACATCCCTCTATGAAAATCAGAGAAATGGAAGATTTAAAATCCAGCCTTTTCGATCACCCACCACCCCACCCTCCCTACCAGAGCAGGGTGTGCGACTGCACGGTCTCCAAGAATTCGAGGGTCAAGTGTGCTTAATGACGATGGAGAGGGGCCCGCTGAGAGAAGGAGCCCGTTTGCTAGTGTCTGTGATGCAGAAGAAAAAGAAGGCCAAGATTTCTTTTCTTTCTTTTTGTTGACTTCCCCTCCCTCAAGTTAGCTCTTCCGAGGCCCCACCTACAGAGAGATCTCTGCTGGTCATGACAGAGTCAGCAGGGTGCTTCTTCCCAACCCTACTCTCTGGTAAGGACCCAGGGTATGAAGGCCGTGTGGACTTCCATAAATCAGAAGCGTTCCAGTTGAGGGCGCCTGGCTGAATGGCCCCATTTCCCATTTTCTGAGCCATAACATCAAGAGTGGCTGCAGGTACCTAAGCACCCCCAGGAGAACCCCTGCATGTCCTTATGTCTTTGAAGTCTCCCACCACTCGTGTGGGTTCAGTGTGTCTGCCAGATTCCCCCGTTAACAGAGGAGGGAGGTGAGATTTCTAGAGGCCAAGTCACCAAGGTGATATGGACACAAAGATAGATGCTCAGGGGTCAGACTCAGCCCCCTGACTCAATCCTGCTGCCTCCACTTCCGCATTTGTTTCTTTGATCACTAGTAGAGTCACCATTTCTGGGTTCCCAAGGAGAGCCCTAGTCCAGTGGCCGTGTCCCAGTGCAGAGTACCTTCCCGGACATTTAATACCCTTGACTTGCATTTGCACCTTTAACTGCCATGCATAGCTTCCCGTGGGCTTCCCTGGTGGTTCAACAGTCAGGAGGCCACCTGCAATGCAGGAGACATGGGTTCGATCCCTAGGTTGGAAGATTCCCCTCGAGAAGGAAATGGCAACCCACTCCAGTATTCTTGCCTGGAGAATCCCATGGACAGAGGAGCCTGATGGGTAACAGTCCATGGGGTCCCACGAGTTGGACACTATTTAGCGACTGCACCATAGCTTCCTGTACCCTCGTGGTTTTGTGACCTGGTTTTCAAGCTCTGGCTACTGTCACGACACATCTGCTTGGCTTTCTGAGATGGCCGCTCTCTGGGGACCTCTGCTGGTAGCAAGCCCTGCTCATGTGGCCATGGGCGGTGTTTCAGCGTGTGCGTGATGATGAAGAGTTACTGCTCCTGCTGAAGCGGGTGACCCAGAGAGACCAGGCGGGCTAGGCCAGATGGAGTGGAGGGATTTGGGCCATAGTCTCATCTTTCCTGGAAAACGATGCCAGAGGCTGTGCTTGGTTGTGTCTGTTTGGTGGCATCCCCACAGTGTCCTGACCTGGCCACCCACAAACCACGTGCAGTCGTGTGTCCATATGGGGGCCTGCTTAAAGGTTAGAGCTTCTCAGTACTGGAAAGGTTAAAGTTGTAACCCTTCCTGCAATACATATTGAACATGAAAATTATAAGTGTAAGGAAATTTCCAACAAAGTTTAGAACTTGCTGTAAGCCTTTATTTCATTTAATGTTTATTTCTATACATATTTTTACTGATTAATTTATTTGGCTGCACTGGGTCTTAGTTTTGGCATGCGGGATCTTTTAGTTCTGGCATGGGGGACCTGGTTCCCAGGCCAGGAATCAAACCTGGGCCCCCAGCTTTGGGAGCTTGAAGTCTCAGCCAGTGGACCACCAGGGAAGTCTCACAAGTCTTTAATTTTAAAGGCTTTTATTTTTATTGGTTTTCAGTTTATTCTGAAATATTAAAGAGCAGATTTAATGGAAAAAAAAATGGAGGTGCTATGATTTGCTGGGGACCCAAGCACGTGTCTGTCTGCGATAGTAACCAGCTCCGGGTTCACATTGCCCACCCCAATCTGCTCCCTCGGTGATGCAGACACAGCTTGTATCTGCTTATCCTTTACATCGTCCATCTTGTCTGGCCAGAGCTGTGTCCTCAGCTCTTTATTGTAAGGCTCTCTGAGGTCAGGGAAATAACTGGTTTATTCACAGGGCAGCAAAGTGATGAGGGTCTGGGTCTTGTCAATGCCAGTTTTTATTTCTCCTCCACGAGGTTAGAAAAAGGTTCATCTTTATTGTATGTTCAACTCATTTCTTTTCAATTTATCTTATGGCAGTATAGTTGATTCACAATGCTGTGTTCATTTCTACTGCAGCGTGAGGTGGTTCGGTTATACATGTACATACGTGCTTTTTTATGTTCTTCCCCATTTTGGTTTATCACAGGATATTGAATCTAGTTCCCTGTGCTGTACAGGAGGACCTCGTTTATCCATCCTGTACAAGACAGTTTGCATCTGCCAACCCCAAACTCCCAGCCCATCCTTCCCCACTCCCCCTCCTCCCGACCCCCTGGCAACCCCAAGTCTGTTCTCTGTGGCCTGCGTCTGTTTCTGTTTCCCAGAGATGTTCATCTGTGTCACCGCTTAGATTCCGCATACAGGCGGTAGCGTCTGGTATGTGTCTTTCTCTCTCTGACTTCCTTGGTCTGATCATCTCTAGGTACATCCATGTTGTTGCAAATGGCATTATTTCACTCCTTTTTATGGCTGAGTAGTATTCCATTATATCAGTTCAGTTCAGTTGCTCAGCCATGTCTGACTCGTTGCGACCCCACGAACTGCAGCACGGCAGGCTTCCCTGTCCATCACCAGCTCCCAAGGCTGGCACAAACTCATGTCCATTGAGCTGGTGATGCCATCCAACCATCTCATCCTCTGTCATCCCCTTCTCCTGCCTTCAATCTTTCCCACCATCAGGGTTTTGTCTAATGAGTCAGTTCTTCACATCAGGTGGCCAAATATTGGAGCTCCAGCATCAGTTGTTTCAATGAATATTCAGGACTGATTCCCTTTAGGATGGATTAGTTTGATCTCCTTGCCGTCCAAGGGACTCTCATAAGTCTTCTCCAACACCACAGTTCAGAAGCATCAATTCTTTGGTCCTCAGCTTTCCTTATGGTCCAACTCTCAGATCCATACATGACTACTGGAAAAACTATAGCTTTGACTATATGGACCTTTGTCAGCAAAGTAACATCTCTGCTTTTCAGTATGCTGTCTAGGTTTGTCATAGCTTTTCTTCCAAGGAGCAAGGATCTTTTGATTTCATGGCTGCAGTCACCATCTGTACTGATTTTGGAACCCAAGAAAGTAAAGTCTGTCACTGTTTCCATTGTTTCCCCATCTATTTGCCATGAAGTGATGGGACCGGATGCAATGATCTTAGTTTCTTGAATATTGAGTTTTAAGCCAGCTTTTTCACTCTCATCTTTCATTGTCATCAAGAGGCTCTTAGTTCCTCTTCACTTTCTGCTGTAAGTGTGGTGTCATCTGCATATCTGAGGTTATTGACATTTCTCCCAGCAATCATGATTCCAACTGTGCTTTATCCTGCCCATCATTTCTCGTGATGTACTCTGCATATAAGTTAAATAAGCAGGGTGACAATATACAGTCTTGACGTACTCCTTTCCCAATTTGGAACCAGTCCGTTGTTCCATGTCCGGTTCTAACTGTTGCTTCCTGACCTGCATACAGATTTCTCAGGAGGCAGGTAAGGTGGTCTGGTATTCCCGTCTCTTTAAGAATTTTCCACAGTTTGTTGGGATCCACACAGTCAAAGGCTTTAACATAGTCAATAAAGCAAAAGTAGATGTTTTTTTCTGGAACTCTCTTGCTTTTCCGATGATCCAATGGATGTTGGCAATTTAATCTCTGGTTTCTCTCCCTCTTCTAAATTCAGCTTGAATATTTGGAAGTTCTCGGCTCACATATTGTTGAAGGCTGGCTTGAAGAATTTTGAGCATTACTTTGCTAGAGTGTGAGACGAGTGCAATTATGCGGTAGTTTGAACATTCTTTGGCATTGCCTTTCTTTGGGATTGGAATGAAAACTGACCTTTTCCAGTCCTGTGGCCACTGGTGAATTTTCCAAATTTGCTGGCATATTGAATGCAGCACTTTCACAGCATCATTGTTTAGGATTTGAAATAGCTCAGCTGGAATTCCATCACCTCCACTAGCTTTGTTAGTAGTGATGCTTCCTAAGGGCCACTTGACTTCACACTTCAGGATGTCTGGCTCTAGGTAAGTGATCACACCATTGTGGTTATCTGGGTAATCAAGATGTTTATGTACAGTTCTTCTGTGTATTCTTGCCACCTCTTCTTGATATCTTCTGCTTCTGTTAGGTCCATACAGTTTCTGTCCTTTATTGTGCCCATCTTTGCATGAAATATACCCTTGGTATCTTCAGTTTTCTTGAAGAGATCTCTAGTCTTTCCCATTCTGTTGCTTTCCACTGTTTCTTTGCATTGATGGCTGAGGAAGGCTTTCTTATCTCTCCTTGATAGTCTTTGAAACTCTGCATTCAGATGGATATATCTTTCCTTTTCTCCTTTGCCTTTCCCTTCTGTTCTTTTCTCAGCTATTTGTAAGGCCTCCCCAGACAGCCATTTTGCCTTCCTTTTTCGTGGGGATGGTTTTGATCACCACCTCCTGTACAGTGTTACGAACCTCTGACCATAGTCTTCAGGCACTCTGTCTATCAGATCTAATCCCTTGAATCTATTTGGCACTTCCACTGTGTAATGGTAAGGGATTTGATTTAGGTCACATCTGAATGATCTAGTGGTATTCCCTACTTTTTTCAATTTAAGTCTGAATTTGGGAATAAGGAGCTCACGATCTGAGCCACAGTCAGCTCCCAGGCTTGTTTTCCCCTTGTATGTATGTACACATCTCTGGCCACCGTCTGTTGACAGACATTAGGTGAACAGTGCTTTTGTGAACAGTACCGCTGTGAGCATAGGGGTGCACGTCTTTTCAAATCGTAGTTTTCTCTGGTTATATGCCCAGGGGTGGGATTGCTGGATCAGATAGCAACTCTACCTTTAGTTTTTATGAGGCCCTCCATACTCTTCCTCAACTCGTTTCTTTAATTCAGTCTCTATGGGAACTGACAGGTGTTACCCATCATTATGGGCTTCCCAGGTGGTATATTGCTG
This sequence comes from Bos indicus x Bos taurus, assembly GCF_003369695.1. Taxonomy (NCBI): domain Eukaryota; kingdom Metazoa; phylum Chordata; class Mammalia; order Artiodactyla; family Bovidae; genus Bos; species Bos indicus x Bos taurus. The sequence goes on along the minus strand of NC_040084.1, from coordinate 97,210,768 downwards.
CAGAACCTGCCTGCCAGTGCAGGTGACATGAGAGACATCGGTTCGATCTCTGGGTCGGGAAGATCCCCTGGAGGAGGGCATGGCAACCCACCCCGGTATTCTCTCCTGGAGAATCCCATGGATAGAGGAGCCTGGTGGGCTACAGACCAGAGGGTCGCAAAGAGAAGGACATGACTGAAGCAAGTTAGCACGCATCCATCATCATGAAGAGAGCCTCAGAACTGACGGCTCTGAAACTACCTTCCTTCGGGCAGGAACAGAGACACAATAACTTCATTAAAACTGGTGAATGGACTTTTTGGGGTCTTACATGCCTACTTTTGTCTCAGAGTCATTCTGGATTGTGTGGATGTCTGAAAAAGAAGGGCAAATGAGGAAAATCTCATGAAAACAAGCAACAGGAATGACTCGTGAGAGCCACAAGCAGAAAGTTTAGTAAGAAATGATGGAAGCTGGTTTGGGGCTGGGGGGCGGGAAGTGGCTGAAGGAGGGGGCGTGTGACCAGCAGCCTGGTTACACAGGCACGCAGAAGCCCCTCCGTGGCCTGAGCTGGCTGCTGCATCTCCTGGGGCAGCAATCCTGGAGGCGGGATTATTGCCTCCATTAAACAGATATGGAAACTGAGGCTCAGAGGTGACAAGTTCCTTTCCCAAGGTCACACAGTGGGTAGATGGAGTCGACACCAGCAGCCGCCTGCTGAGGGTCCCCTTGGGCTGGGTTCCTTGGCCCAGCGGCTCTGTCACGGCCAGAGTGGGAGGGAAAGAGGTGGGCAGGGTGGTGAGACCGCTGTCCTGACCGGGTTGCCGTGGTGACGGTAGGACTCGGAAGGAGGTGGTTTCTAAACTGAACAGAACTCTCCTTTTTGTGTCTGGCGCCAACTGGTGATGCATGCCCCTCACACCCGCTCCCGGGGGCCCAGAGCTGGTCGCTGGCCATCTCCCCGCCCTTCCTCTCCTTCCGTTTCCATATTTTCAGCCTTCACAGGTGTGTGGCTGAGCGGACAGCCATGCCATGTGGCAGCAATACGCCTGTGAAGATCACAAGCATCTCCTTTCAGCCTCCACCCATCCTCCATTTCTGAAAAGCTTTCATGATTGATTGGCATAGACTCAAGGCAGAAAGGTGGCTGTTTCCTCACTTGGAAGGTTAATTTTCCTCATCTCATTTCAGTTTTGGGTTTCGTGACATGAGAGTTGTATCAGGACTTCATAAAATTTTTTGGAAACTTGCAGGGACTGAACATAATTTAGAAATGTGTTTCAGACTGAGTGTCTTATGAAGTAGTTCACGCACTCTCGGTTGTTGGAGACGCAGTTAGGCGCCAGCCCCCTCCAGCTGCCCCAATGCTGTGATGTCAGAGCTCTTGGCTCCCAGGAACAGTGGGAGAGCCAGATGGGGTTTGGAGACGGCAGGCATTCCACCTGGAAGGAAGGTGCGAACGGGGGCTCTGCAAGACTGACTGGTGGGGCAGTGGCTCAGAAACTCGTGATCAGCCCAACTGTCAGACAGGACCAGGAGCTGAAATGTGGAACCAAGTCCATGAAATAAGGCCAAGTGCATGTGGAGTGCAGCTGCCTTGGACTTCCTGTGTTAAAAGCAGCCTGACCTGAGCTGGGGCTTCAGACCTTTACCCCCCTTTTGACCTTTGCACGTTACCTAATCTCACTAAGGGCTTCCCTGGTGGCTCAGATGGTAAGGAATCTGCTTACAAAGTAGAAGACCCAGGTTTGATCCCTGGGTCGGGAAGATCCCCTAGAGAAGGAAAAGGCTACCCACTCCAGTATTCTTGCCTGGAGAATTCCATGGACAGAGGAGCCTGGTCGGCTATAGCCCACGGGGTCACAAAGAGTAGGACACGACTGAGTGACTAACACTGTCTTTCAGTAGTCTCACTAAACCTCAGCTTCTTTATCTGTAAAATGGGGATAACAATGCCTTCCAGAGTAGGTTTTGGTGACAGTTATTGAGATAATGTGCGTGTGAAACTTTCAGTAGACTTACCTTGCCGCCCTGGTTACTGCTCAGGAGGCCTGAAATTTCACTCCTGATATTTCAGTCTGGTAGATGCCAGAGCTACGAAAGGCCTTAGAGAATGCTTCATTTAATTCCTTTTATCTTTGCTTTTTCTCATGACAGAAAAAGTTACCTAGCTTATCCATCTGGGTTTAGCTGAGCCCTGGTTTCCTTAGATTAGAGTTAAAACTCTTTAGAATTTGTTTTTCTCTTATAAGCTGTTCAGAAACAACTATTAAACTTAGAAACTTCAGTTTTCTGCAGACTTATGTTTTTATTATCCTAAAATTAGATTCTGGAAAGAGACTGAGGGTTATTTATTATCGGATGTAATGAAAAAGTTGAGTATGATTTATGACTTCTCCAGAGTTTGGTTTATTTTAATGGACTTCATGGAGAGTACAGGAATATTAGACAAAGGACTGATCCATCAAATTTTAAATAAGCTAATTTTATAGAGGCTTCTGCCAGCCCATTGGTCAGTGATCATTTTGTAACTGAGGAATGTTTTAGTTAGAGATGGTCCCCGAGACAGTTGGATTCAGGGTAGAACACTTTCTCTTTGGTTTTGTTTTGGGCTGTGGGCCAGTGTAACTCCCAGGAATCCAAAAACTAAATTTATCCTTGCTTCTCAGGAGGAAGTGCTGAGTGACGGCCGCGGGCTGCCGCAAGTCAGTTGCTGCCCTCTTGGAGATTTTTGCTAAATGTATTTAACCTAAAGTAGAACTGAGATCTGAAAACTGGATGACGGGAACACCCTACCCCTCTTCTCACCTGGGTCGGAACCTGCATCCCTTGCCTTCCGGGCACCCTGTCCCTGGACATTTTGTGCCTTCCAGACCCCAAGTACTGGTCCAGGAACACACCCACAAAGATAACTGCTGGTGCTGTTTTTAGAGGGCTTCCCTGGTGGCTCAGGCGGTAAAGAATCTGCCTGCAGTGCAGGAGATGTGGGTTCGATCCCTGAGTTGGGAAGATCCTCTGAAGAAGGGAATGGCTACCCACTCCAGTATTCCTGCCTGGAGAATCCCATGGACAGAGGAGCCCGGCGGGCTACAGTCCATGGGGTCGCAAAGCCTCGGACACAACCGAGGGACTAACACACACACAGTGTTTTTTGGAGTTGTGATTATTCTTTCTATATATAATTTGGTGACCTTTATCTCTTAATATCATAACAAAAATCTATCCATGTTGTTGTTCAGTCGCCCAGTCGCGTCCGGTTTTTGCGACCCCGTGGACTGCAGCACTCCAGGCCTCGCTGCCCCTCCCCATCTCCTGAAGTTTGCCCAGGTTCATGTCCATTGCATCGGTGATGCCATCCGGCCATCTCATCCTCTGCCGCCCTCTTCTGCGTCTTACTACAAACCTATTATACTGCAACGTTCTTCTTTTGATTGTGTGGGTTTCCCATAACTCACTTGATTGTTTCCTCCTGTCAGAAATGTAAGTGGTTTCTATTTTTGGGTGCCTCTAAATAATACTGGTTGAATATCTTGGTGCAGAGAGAATTTTCTGAAAGCTAATTTTATCCTTGAGAGGGGTTGTCAAAGGTTGGTTTACGACCTCAGGTGGTGAAGACTCTGAGCTAATTCTGTGCATGTCGCATCGCTTTCTGAAAGCCACAGTGGTTGTCCTCACACCCAGAATGGGTCCTGATTTACCTCGTCTCCTTTAAAGTGCTGTATTATCCATTTTAGTTTGGAATATAAAAAACATAGTATTGTTTCAATTAACATTTCTTCGGTTTCTTTTCTGTTTTGTCAACAGTGTTCTGGTGTTTGGGATTAAAAGAGCCTAAATAAGGGTTAAGATTTCAGTGAAGACACTAGATTGATCACAGGCATCACAGCAATTCCCCTTGGAGTGGTTTCTTCAGAAGGAAGCTTGGCTTCTTCAGAAACCCTGACCTGGTTTACTTCTGTCCTGTACAGGTACAAAAAAGCAGACAACATCTTTAAAACCAAGCTAGTGAGGGAGTTCATCCCGTTTCCAGTCTAGTCTCTTCCTGTGTGTGTCTAAAGTTCATGCTTATTTAAGAGTTGCAGAGTATTGACCAGGGCAGAGACTTAAATCTTAACTCGAGCTTAACTCAGGTCCTCCTATTCGTTGTCAAACTCGATGCTTTATGCTGAAGCTCAATGTGCATCTTTAGAGAAGGGTGCAGCTTGAGTTCTCTGGTGGTGAGATTCTGAGCTGCTTCTATAGATTCTTCCACGGATGGCGGGCGGGCAGCACGTGATGCTGTCTGTACTCCCACCCCTCGCCCTGCAGGAGTCCCAGGAAGCAAAGCTCTGCTGTGTTTGCACGCCTGCTTCTCTGCGCTGTACAGTTTCAGGGTGGATATCTGCATGGGAAATACGAGGCTAATGAAAGCATCCTGCCGGCTGGCACTTCTCCGTATTCTGAAATCCACTTCATCATCCCCACGCTGTGCCAAGACTTTGCCTAGTTAAGAGGGTACCATCCACGTGAGTTTTGGTGAACGTATTACACCCCACTTCAGAGTCACTAGCAGTAAAGGACAGGTTAGAGTGAAAACAAGCAGGGGAGGAAATGTTCTAACATACTTACGGAAAATGAAAGAAAACATCAGGATCTAGATATGGAGTGAGAAGGAGAACTGATTTATATCTCCTTGGCTTTCCCAAGGATTCCAAAGCAGTGCATCTTAGCTGCTCCCTCTTTGCCTCTTTTCTCTTCTTTTTTTAAAAAGGATTATTCACTTATTTAATGTATTTTTGGCTGCACTGGGTCTTGATTGCTTTGTGCAGGCTTTCTCTAGTTGTGGCAAGTGGGGGCTTCTCTTCGTTACGGCACTCAGGGTTCTCTTCATGATGTCTTCTCGTTGAGGAGCACAGGCTCGAGGGTGTGTGGGCTTCATTAATTACGGCTCCCAGCCTCCCAGGCTTTATTATACTTGGGCTTTACAGCAACCTCGTATTGGCGATATTGTTCTGATTTCACAGAGGAGGAAGCTGGGGGCTGTGGAAGTTCAGTAGCAGATGGAGCTAGAAGGTGGCTGAGCCCGGGTTTTTGGCCAGAGCTGCCTGATTCAAATGTTCCTGCACAGATCCTTCCCCTCTAGCTGCTGGGGACGCTTGTACCACCCTCGCCATGACAGTGCTTGGAGTCCAGGTGGTCTCAGATTGCCTGCACGTTCCAGAGCTTCTCTGGTTGATGGGTTGGATTTCCACCTTTCCACTCACCTGATGGGCGAGCCCACCCTGTAGCCCTTCCTCTTGCCGGCAAGTACCAGCTCCATCAGCCTGGGAGCTCTATCCACTGGCTGCATGTAACCATCAGCAGGGATGCTGGGACATGCGCCCATCGGGCTCTGTGCCCCGGAAGGGGGAGGATCTCATCGTAGGAAAGAACAATGAACACCAGGAAGAAAAGAGAAACCACCCATAACCCTTTCACTGAAAATCAGGGGAAATGGTAAAGAACTTTAAAATGTTTTCTCTTTACCTGTTTTCATCACGGGTTAGACATACCATCCATTCTCAACTGTTAGTTGCTCTGTCGTGTCTCTGACTCTTTGCAACCCTGAGAATGTAGTCCTCCAGGCTCCTCTGTCCATGAAATTTTCCAGGCAAGAATCCTGGAGTGGGTTGCCATTCCTTTCTCCAGGGGACCTTTCTGACCCAGGGGTGGAACCCAGGTCTCCTGCATTGCGGGCAGATTCTTTGCCATCCTCAGCATGCCACTAAATTGGCAAATTACAGTAGAGAGAAAGCTCGCCTTCAGTGAAGAAGGATAGGAGGGTCCCCTCCCTCCATCTTCAAACTGGAATAAGCTTAAGACATACAACACATATTCACCCACTAGACACCCCCCGCCCCCCGCCCAAGTAATTTAGCCTTGCCTCTCTTTTATTAATGAGCCCTGAGGCTAAAGTCAAATTAAATTGTTTTACAAACTCACAGCACTTCTTTTTTTGTTTGTTTTAATATTAATTTTGTTTATTTACTTTGTATTTTTGGCTGTGCTGGGTCTTTATTGCTGCACAGGCTTTTTCTAGTTGGGATGAGCGTGGGTTTATGCTCTTGTCGCAGCGCGTGGGCTTTGCATTGCGGTGGCTTCTCTTGTGGAGCACAGACTCTAGGGCACCTGGGCTCAGAAGTTGTGTCATGCCAGCCTTGTCGCTCCATGGCATGTGGGATCTTCCCAGACCAGGGGTCGAAGCTGTGTCCACCTGTCTCCAGGAGATTCTTAACCACTGGACCACCAGGAAACTTCTCATAGCATGACTTACCTTACTCCTCCTCATCAAATGCCTTCAATACTTTAGTGTGGTTTGCTCCTGAACATAAATCTGAGAATCAACCGAAGTTTACAAAAATCAATAGCCTCCTTGGAGTTTTGGGTGCAATTTAGTGTTGTTTTTTTGTAGTGCGTAAAGCTGAGATTCAGAAAAGTTAATTCACCTGAGGATACATGACCACTAAGAAGTATAACAGAGCTTGAAACCCGAAGCCCACACCAGTCTAGGAAAGGAATCGGGGCAGAGCCACGCCATCCAAGGTCTGTCTGTCTGTGACCCCCTCATGCCTTGTTCACGATTCCTAAGCATCACCGACATTGTGTTAGACCCCCTGATTCCTGCAGGGCTAGCAAGGATTTTACTAAAGGGCATACTGGTCCTTGGACTTTTATAAAGAAAAACAAAACTTTTTCTTCGTAATGCCCTACTCTGCCTGGAAACTGAGGAAGGCAGCATTTAATCCCTTGCATTTCCGGTGTCAGCTGACTTCCCTTTCTAAGTGTTAAATCAACAAAGCGAAGGATTTGTTAAATACTCTCCAAACACTAGGTCCCAGAAACTTGATGAAGAATCAGACTTCTTCTGGTGCAGGCTGTCTGGGAGCTTTTAGTGGCTAATCCAAGGGCAATGAATAAAGCAGGAGGATATTCAACTTCGAACAGTAGCTGCTTCCACACTGTAGCCAACGTCCATCACTCCTGTTCATGAGCTCCTGAAATTCACGTGCATTAAGAGGGAGCTGGCAGCTTCATGTCTGTTCCTTCGAGAGACACTGGGTGTGTTGTAACCAGGTGAACAGTTTGACAGCTTGGAGGTATCTCTGGGCCAAGCTGTCTGAAAAAGGTCAAAGGTGGGCTTCTCCAGCCCCTGCGGGGTCTTGGTTTTGTGCCAGAGACCAGGGCTTCTGGGGAAATGGAGGCCTCAGCTGAGCTGAGCTGAGCTGACTTCAGGGAAGTCAGGCCAACAGTGGTTTCTCGATTTCCCTCCTCTCAGAAACATTCTCAGGAATCGGAGCTTGCCTTCCAAATAGTCTAAGCAAGGGTAATGTATTCTAGGAAAGCCCCTTGTGACTGTCCTGCCCAAGACTCCTCAGAACCAGCACGGGGGGCTTCCTTGGTGGTCCAGTGGTTTAGAGTCTGCCTGCCAATGCAGGAGACGTGGGTCAGTCCCCGGTCCAAGAGGTTCGCACGTGTCTTGGGGCTGCACAAGCCCATGCACCACAATTACTGAGCCTGCACCCTAGAACCCACGCTCTGCAACAGAAGCCAGCGCGGTGAGAAGCCGGTGGACTGCAGCTCGAGAGTAGCCTCCACGTGCTGCAATTAGAGAAGCCAGGGCGAAGCAGTGAAGACCCAGTGCAGCCAAAAATTTAAAACAACAGCCTCGGAGACCCGGAAGTGAGCCCCATGCCCCCACTCTGTGTGTAGTTTGGGACTGAGAACCTCTCTGAAGGCAGCCCTGGTTTTGCCCTGGGCTCATTTCTGGGCTGCTCTCCAGAGGGGAGTTCTGAGCCCAAGAGAAGCCCCCACATCACTCCCCCAGGAACAAAACTGCCCGGAGTGCCGGAAGCAAAAGAGCTTGGAGGTCCACCTGAATCTGAGGATTCATTACTGACTGTGGCAACTTCAGGCAAATCACCCAAGCTAGGGGGCGTCTCAGTTTCTTCCTCCAAAAAATGGGATGATAATACTATTCATGGGATTCATCTGAGGCTTAAATTGAGGTCATATATGTGATACTGTCAAACGGATTTTGGGGAGGAGTATTATTAGTAAAGACTGCAATGAAGTCTAGGCTCTCCCAACTCTTAATTTTAGAAAGTAATCTGTAATCTTGGCGCTTCTTGGGGCAGTTTGTAGTCATGTCCTGATTCCAGGAGGAGTGAGTCTGCTGTGGGTGATGATCTCAGCTGCCCTCAGCTTATTTTTTCTCTGTCAGAGTATTTCAGCCTCCTGTCTTTAGGCTGTTCCTCAAAGGCTTTATTTGCTTCAGTTCAGTTCAGTCGCTCAGTCGTGTCCGACTCTTTGCGACCCCATGAATCACAGCACGCCAGGCTTCCCTGTCCATTACCAAGTCCCAGAGTTCACCCAAAGTCATGTCCATCAAGTCGAAGATGCCATCCAACCATCTCATCCTCTGTCATCCCCTTCTCCTCCTGCCTTCAATCTTTCCCAGCATCAGGGTCTTTTCCAATGAGGCAGCTCTTCGCATCAGATGGCCAAAGTATTGGAGTTTTAGCTTCAGCATCAGTCCTTCCAATGAACACCCAGGACTGATCTCCTTTAGGATGGACTAGTTGGATCTTCTTGCAGTCCAAGGGACTCTTAATAGTCTTCTCCAACACCACAGTTCAAAAGCATCAGTTCTTTGGCGCTCAGCTTTCTTTATAGTCCAACTCTCACATCCATACATGACTACTGGAATAACCATAGCCTTGACTAGATGGAACATTACAGTAAAGTAATGTCTCTGCTTTTTAGTATGCTGTCTAGGTGGGTCATAACTTTACCTGCACAGTTATTTAATTTTTCTCTTCAGGGGTTGGAGACTGATGACAGGACTGTGAGTCTGGCTGTTGTGCATATTTTGAGTTTCTGTTCGATTTTAGAACTCTTAAGCGTGCGTGTGTGTATGTGTGCACATCAGGAGTGTTGAAGGGTGGTTCTCTTGCCTTCATAGCTGATTATTTGTATTTACCGACATCCCAAAGGTGATCTCTCTTTAACCTTCATTAAGTCATTCCACAGATATATATATATATATATATATATTTCATAATTTTTAAGTTGATACGTTGTATTTCATTTGTATTCAGTTCAAGAAATTATTTTTCTTTTTTCCTTTTTTTTTTGGCTGTTTGGCATAAGGGATCTTAATTCCCTGACCAGGGATCTACCCTGCTCCCCCTACAGTGGAAGCTCAGAGTCTTAACCAATGGACCACCACTGAAAGTTAAAGTCACTCAGTCGTGTCCAACTCTCTGCGACCCCATGGACTATACAGTCCATGGAATTCTCCAGGCCAGAATACCAGAGTGGGTAGCCTTTCCCTTCTCCAGGGGATCTTCCCTCCCAGGGATCTAAGCCAGGTCTCCGCCTTGCAGGTGTATTCTTTACCAGCTGAGCCACCAGGGAAGCCCAAGATTATTGGAGTGGGTAGCCTATCCCTTCTCCAGCGGATCTTCCCGACCAGGAATCGAACTGGAGTCTCCTGCATTGCAGGCGGATTCTTTACCAACTGAGCTATCAGGGAAGCCCCATGGATCGCCAGAGACGTCCCTAGATGTATTTTTAAAATTAAGCTTCAGTTCTGCCCAGTGACTGCTCCAAGGGCTGGAGAGACGGTGACGACCTTCAGAATAGTTGTGTGCCCCGGAGAAGGGACAGTCCAGGGTCAGAAGGCCAACAGTTGAACTAGTAACACCGTAACTTCAGGGGGTGCCACCCGCCCCACCCCCACCCCCAGCATGACCCCAGGAGTCGCCCCCACTCTCCCCAGGGCAGGCGTGCGTGCAGGCAGGTCTCACCAGAAGAAGGGATGTTTGGCTGAGATCTGGAGATGAGGAGTGGAGGGAAGGGGAGTCCTTGGGGGGCAGTATTCAGGCGGGCAGGAAGTCCTGGAGATGCAGACTCTGGTCCTCAGGTTCTCCGTGGTGATGGGCGCTGTTGCTTAACCTCCCTGGACCTCATTTCCTTCTCTGTAACAATGGTACCTGCCTAACATGTGTTAGGACGATCAGAGAACTATTCTTTTTAAGACTGATGCTGGGAAGGATTGAAGGCAGGAGGAAAAGGGGATGACAGAGAATGAGATGGTTGGATAGCATCACCGAATCAATGGACCTGAATTTGAGCAAACTCCAGGAGTTGGTGATAGACAGGGAAGCCTGGTGGGCTGCAGTCCATGGGATCTCAAAGAGTCGGACACGACTGAGCGACTTAACAATAACAACAACAATATTCTTTTAAAGGGTTGAAACTGTGCCCGAAGTAAAGGAAGCACTATATAAATGTTTGCAAAATAAAAAAGAAATCCACGCCTGTACAGTGTAATCTTGAGAGTGTATTAGTCTTCTGAGTGTTTTTCCCCCCTGCCTCTAAGAGCGCAGTAATGTTTTTTCTAACGTTTGACCTCGGTGTGTGTTTCAGGCGAATTCCTGAGTCCCAGCCTCCCGCCCCGCTGGCCGTGTTCTGCGGTGGGTGTTCGCTGTCTGGACGAGGAGCACGACCCCGGAATGGACCTCGTCGCCTTGCTGAAGTCTCACTTCCTCTGCCACCTCATCTTCTGCTACGTCTTCATTGTCTCGGGGCTCATCATCAACACCATTCAGCTCTGCACGCTCCTTCTCTGGCCGGTGAACAAGCAGCTCTTCCGGAAGATCAACTGCCGGCTGTCCTACTGCGTCTCCAGCCGTAAGAGGCTTCCCTTCTGCTCTCTGTTTGCATGGGCGTTACTGTTAGGACTTCCTATGTAGGTTACTAGGCTTGCAGTATATGCTTAGATATGTTGTTTGTTTGTTTCTGTTTGTTTGCGTTTTTGACAAAATGCAAGATGTCTATTTTTGTCCTCATTCTCAAGCTATTTTTTAAATGAGTAATGCCAACAGCACCGCCAAATGCCAAAATTCAGCAGACACGGAGGCGATCCTAGGAAAAGCGAATAAACATTCCATCTCTGTTTCTTTAGGTTTCCTCCTCGGAAACAATCATTTGTTGTTGTTCAGTCGCTCAGTCGTGTCCGACTCTGTGCGACCCCGTGGACTGCAGCACGCCAGGCTTCCCTATCCGTCACCATTTCCCGGAGTTCGCTCAAATTCATGTCAGTTGAGTCGATGATACTGTCCAACCATCTCATCCTCTGTCATCTCCTTCTCCTCCTGCCCTCAATCTTTCCCAGCCTCAGGGTCTTTTCCAATGAGTTGCTGTCAGTGATTTCTTAGTTATCCTTACAGAAATAGCATATATGTGTGTATATATATGTTATTTCTATAAGGAAAGACGTATGTATGGCTCTTACAATTGCACATGTAAGCAGGTGGGTCTGTATGTGTATAGATACATAAGACATACACGTAGCTCAGATCATGAACTCCTTATTGCCAAATTCAGACTGAAATTGAAGAAAGTAGGGAAAAACCACTAGACCATTCAGGTATGACCTAAAACAAATCCCTTACGATTATACAGTGGAAGTGAGAAATAGATTTAAGGGACTAGATCTGATAGACAGAGTGCCTGATGAACTATGAACGGAGGTTCGTGACATTGTACAGGAGACAGGGATCAAGACCATCCCCATGGAAAAGAAATGCAAAAAGGCAAAATGGTTGTCTGAGGAGGCCTTACAAATAGCTGTGAAAAGAAGAGAAGTGAAAAGCAAAGGAGAAAAGGAAAGATATACCCATTTGAATGCAGAGTTCCAAAGAATAGCAAGAAGAGATAAGAAAGACTTCCTCAGTGATCAATGCAAAGAAATAGAGGAAAACAACAGGATGGGAAAGACTAGAGATCTCTTTAAGAAAATTAGAGATACCAAGGGAACATTTCATGCAAAGATGGGCTCAATAAAGGACAGAAATGATATGCACCTAACAGAAGAAGATATTAAGAAGAGGTGGCAAGAATACACAGAAGATCTTCATGATTCAGATAATCATGATGGTGTGATCACTCACCTAGAGCCAAACATCCTGAAATGCGAAGTCAAGTGGGCCTTAGGAAGCATCACTATAAACAAAGCTAGTGGAGGTGATGGAATTCCAGTTGAGCTATTTCAAATCCTAAAAGATGAAGCTGTGAAATTGCTGCACTCAGTATGCCAGCAAATTTGGAAAATTCAGCAGTGGCCACAGGACTGGAAAAGGTCAGTTTTCATTTCAATCCCTAAGAAAGGCAATGCCAAAGAATGCTCAAACTACTGCACAATTGCACTCATCTCACACACTAGTAAAGTAATGCTCAAAATTCTCCAAGCCAGGCTTCAGCAATACATGAACCATGAACTTCCGGATGTTCAAACCAGTTTTAGAAAAGGCAGGGGAACCAGAGATCAAATTGCCAACATCTGCTGGATCATCAAAAAAGCAAGAGAGTTCTAGGAAAACATCTATTTCTGCTTTATTGACTATGCCAAAGTCTTTGACTGTGTGGATCACAATAAACTGTGGAAAATTCTGAAAGAGATGGGAATACCAGACAACCTGACCTGCCTCTTGAGAAATCTCTATACAGGTCAGGAAGCAACAGTTAGAACTGGACATGGAGCAACAGCCTGGTTCCAAATAGGGAAAGGAGTACATCAAGGTTGTATATTTTCACCCTGCTTATTTAACTTCTATGCAGAGTACATCATGAGAAACACTGGGCTGGAAGAAGCACAGGCTGGAATCAAGATTGCCAGGAGAAATATCAATAACCTCAGATATGCAGATGACACCACCCTTACGGCAGAAAGTGAAGAAGAACTAAACAGCCTCTTGATGAGAGTAAAAGAGGAGAGTAAAAAAGTTGGCTTAAAGCTCAACATTCAGAAAACTAAGATCATGGCATCTGGTCCCATCACTTCATGGCAAATAGATGGGGAGACAGTGGAAACAGTGTCAGACTTTATTTTGGGGGGCTCCAAAATCACTGCAGATGGTGATTGCAGCCATGAAATTAAAAGACTCTTGCTCCTTGGAAGGGAAGTTATGACTTACCTAGACAGCATATTAAAGAGCAGAGACATTACTTTGGCAACAAAGGTCCGTCTAGTCAAGGCTATGGTTTTTCCTGTGGTCATGTATGGATGTGAGAGTTGGACTATAGAGAAAGCTGAGCGCTGAAGAATTGATGCTTTTGAACTGTGGTGTTGGAGAAGACTCTTGAGAGTCCCTTGGACTGCAAGGAGATCCAACCAGTCCATCCTAAAGGAGATCAGTCCTGGGTGTTCATTGGTAGGACTGATGTTGAAGCTGAAACTCCAATACTTTGACCACCTGATGGGAAGAGCTGACTCATTAGAAAAGACCCTGATGCTGGGAAAGATTGAGGGCAGGAGAAGGGGACGACTGAGGATGAAATGGTTGGATGGCATCACCGACTCGATGGACATGAATTTGGGTAAACTCCTGGAGTTAGTGATGAACAGGGAGGCCTGGCGTGCTGCGGTCCATGGGGTCACCAAGTGTTGGACACGATTGAGCGACTGAATGGGACTGAAGTGAACTGGACACATACTTTTTAAGACTAAATGCTGGTATAATATATTGTTTGTCCTTCTTGGTTCTTTTCTTTAACTTTTTGAGATAATTGGTGCACATATGATTGTAAGAAACAATACAGATAGACCCCATACACCCTTCAGCCAGTTTCCCCCGATGTTGACGTCTTGCACGTTTAATGTGTAACATGCCAATAAGAAAACTGACATTGACACAGTCCACCAACTTTATTCGGATTTCTCCAGTTTTATTTACATTCATGTCTCTGTGCATGTGTATGTGTGTGTGTGATTATACTAGACTATAATTC